>NW_026020059.1:3185796-3583872 GCF_900185275.1 Solanum verrucosum
TTTAATACCAAAATTTAAACTTAAGAATTTTTTTAAAATTTTAAACCAAAGATATGTACCAAATGCTTTTAAATTGTGTGGTCTTACACATACGATATGGAAAGTTAGAATGAAAGAATTATAATTTATTTTTTTAAGAGTTAAGTGTCAAAAACACACCTAAAATATTCAATTTTTTTATTTCACACCTAAACTCTTTAGAGTGTGAAATAGACACCTAAACTATCTCTAACACAATACAATTAATACGTGTTGGTATGTGTAATAACTCTCTTTTTAAAATAAAATATTGTTCACATGAAAAACAATTTCATGGCAAAAGTGGCGACCATAACTAACACATGTAACAATTTCGGCTGAAAATATAAATATTAAAAAACCGTGTGAGCAAAAAGAAGCCACGTGGATGAAAAATTCAAGGTCCAATCAATATTTAGGTGTGTTTTTCAAACTAATGAATGATAATTTATGTGTGTTTCTCAGACTCTCAATAATTTAGGTATGAAACTAAAAAAGAAGAAGAATAATTTAGGTGTATTTTTGACACTTACCTTTTTTCTAAAATAAACTAAAAAGGAAAATAAGGCAAATAAATTAATATGGAGGGAGTATCAACTTTATTGCATAATATTTATTTGAATCGTTAAAGATAAACACAGGTGTACTTGAAGATTTGAAGCAAACCAAATATGATTTGTCAAGGAAAATAATATTTTATGTAAAAATAAGTTAGGAATTTTTTATCGTGGGTTTAAGTTTTCCTATTGACAAATGACAAGTGACAACTACACAAAACTAAACTTGATTTTTTACTTTGATGAAATATACAAGTAGTTGTTTTCAGATTTGGTATTTAATTTTTTTTAAAAAAATAATAAATAACCCTCGTTAGAAATCGTTTGATATTATTCTTTAACTTTTTAAATCTTTTCTACTTAAATTCAGTTTTATATATGAGATAAGTGGTATATGATATTAAATAATGGGAAAATTACGCGGTTAAGCAAACTTGTACTACTTAATTACTCGTCATAGCTATAGTTTGTTATAATTACCACTCGCGACTAACATTATACAGTAATTACGTGGGCCGACTTCGAGTTTGTATAATTAGTCACGTTTGTATATGTATAATTCGCCAAAATATACAAATACATATGTATAATATACAATTATCTAACCGATATACATATACAATTCACCTCTCTCCCACTCTCTACCCTCTCTCGCTTGCCTCTCTCCTCCGTCTCCCAATCTCGCTCGCCTCTCTCCTCCCTCTCCTAATCTCGCTTTCCATATATACAAATGTATATGTATAATATATAATTATCTAACTGATATACATATACAATTCACCTCTCTCCCACTCTCTCCTCCCTCTCCCAATCTCTGCCCTCTCTCGCTCACCTCTCTCCTCCCTCTCCCAATCTTGCTCGCCTCTCTCCTCCCTCTCCCAATCTCGCTCACCTCTCTCCTCCCTCTCCCATTCTCGCTTGTCATATATACAAATACATATGTATAATATACAATTATCTAATCAATATACATATACAATTCACCTCCCTCCCACTCTTTGCCCTCTCTCGCTCGCCTCTCTCCTCTCTCTTCCAGTCTCACTCGCCTCTCTCCTCCTTATAACATGTAGCTACGAATTGTAATTATCAAACTATAGCTATGAAGAGTAATTAGACTATTTTTTAGTGGCTATATGTGAAAGATCCTCTACTATTTACAAACTTAGCCCATTAGTCACAAAATAAATTAATTATCTAAAAATTAGCCGTCAATTAATTAACTATAATTAAATGAATAGTTCAAAAAAAATTAAACAACTTCGTTGAATCATCAAAATTGACTTAGGACAATGTAACGACATGATTTCGTCGTTAGGGAAAAGTCAATGGGGAAAGAATTGGGCTAGAAAACTTTTTTTGTAGTAACTTGAAATTTTCTAACCTAGTCCAGATTTGGACGAAATCAGAGTAAATGAGGTCTAGGGAAATATGGTAACAAATTAGAGATATATTAATGAATTTGATTACATGAGTGGATAGTTAAGACGTTAAGGATCTCGTACGACTTTACGAAATTGAATTTGGGTGAGTTGAACTCCCGAAACTGATCTTAGCATGAACAGGTATTTTCTGAGTGTCAGGGGATGATTGTGTGTTGTAAAATGGGGCTTTGGAATTCTAGATTTAACATTCTGTTTCGTGCAAGCCGCTACAGTGAGGATTTCTGCCGCTCTGGTGGGGACGCTGTAGTGGGGTGAGGGCCGCTGTGGAGGGTTCGACGTGACTTAAGGTAGTAAATAAACCCCTAAACGACCTCATTCTGCACCTTTCGATTTTAAGAGCTAAGGAACGAACCCCAGGCGACTCCTAACAATTTTCCACTATTCTTGAGGCTAAAGGTAAGAATTTTACTCCCCTAATCCATTTTTCAATCCGTAGAAGCTATTTTCTTGGGTTATTATCGATGGGGGAGGGTTTTGATCTAGAATTCATGGTGGAAACAACCCTAATTGAGATCATGGGTTGATCTAGGGTTCATAGAATTGTTAGTAATTCGGGTAAATAGTGATTGTTTATTAATTCATGTATTATATTGATTGTTTATAGACCAAGAACAAGCAATGAATCCGGAAAGGGAAAGATCAAGTTCTTAGGGATTCAAGCTTGGATTCGAGATAGGTGATGGTTGTGATTTCATGTTGGTGTGATATATGTTTGTAATTGCTTTATTATAATGCATGCATGTATGCGAATGTTGCATTATTGATCACCCTAATCGTAAATGAGGATAATTTAATAATTTTATGTCATGAATCACCTCTTGTTGTATGATTGTTAGAATATACATTGTGATTGTGATTTGTTGAATGAGCGGGTGTCACGATTCGACACACTAACTGGGATCGGTTGCCACGTTCTAGCATAAATATTGGATCGGGTACCACGTTCCGGTATGCTAACAGTTTGGGTGTGGATTTCATGAGAGAACCATTGAATTGGGTTTCGTGAGAGGACCATTAAATTGTGTTGTGTATCTACTTGTGATGATTACGTTCATATCTAATGAAGATGGATATTGGAAGACTGTGTGTTGCTCTAAATTGATAACCAACGTGTATTATTGAGAATGTGGGATGCTACATTGATCCTGAAAAGATGACTAATATTGTATATTTTCGGTATATGCCTATTTTATAATGTTATGGTTACTTGCATGTGTTTCACTTATTGGAATAGCCACGTGATCCTACCAGTACACGGTGGTTGTGTACTGATACTGCACTTGCTCTTTCTTTGTTGAGTACAGGGCATCTTCAGGTGGCTATTGATAGACTTCAGTTAGGTGACTTATGAGCGTGACCGGATTCAAGGGTGAGTCAGTTCTTTTAGGCTGCCATGGATCTTTCTTGTTTAAGTCCACTCTTTTCGGACTCAGACTATTTCTTAAAGATGTTGTTTAGTTTTGGGGTTGTACCCCTTGTTCTTAGACTTGTCGTTAGTAGAGTTTTGGTACATTGACTATCAGGTTCTAGAGGTTGAATTTCCGCATTAGTTTTGTTAGTTAATTGTTTAAACCTTTGGAGTTTATGGGGACTCAATTTTTATTGTCATTTAAACCTGTTTCCGTATCTTTAAATGCCTTACTTTTCATAAAAAAAAATTAGTTTGGGTTGTAGTAAAGGTTCTCCCACCGGAGGGTTAGCGTGGGTGCCAATCACAACGATATAGATCGTGACAAAGTTGGTATCAGAGCCCTAGGTTTGTTGATCTCATTGTACCAAAATGAGTCTAGTAGAGTCTTGCGGAAGGGTTTGAAGATGTTCGTACTTTTCTTCGAGAGGCTATAGGACTTTAGGAAAAACTCATTTTTTCTACTCATTCGTGCTATGACTTGAATTCAATTGGTATCTAGGTGATACAAATTGGTATCTTTCCTCCTTCACTTTATGGTCCGAACTAGAGCAACAACAATGGTAACACTATTACTAGCAAGAGAAGATGTGTATAGACTACCGACAGTTGAATAGAGTCACCATTCAGAACAAGTATCCATTCCACAGATAGATGACCTTTTTGATCAATTGCAAGGTGCATCGTGTTTCACTATATTTGATTAAGGTCTGGTTACCATCAGTTAAAGATTGAGGCGGTTAAGAATTGAGTTCGACCAAGTTTTATGATTGAAATTACCAGTTTTGTGGGGCTTGATAGCTACTATTGTCGCTTGTGGTATGAGTTGAGACCAATTGATATCTCCCGATTCCAATTGGTATCTTAACGAAGTGAACTAGATGTCGTGGTCACGACTGAGGGGCCACAAGCAAAGCAAATTGAAAATTGAGAAGGTTCCAATTGGTATCTGGCCCTAGGGGTGGTGTGAATGCATGAATGATCAGGAATGGTCATCCATGGAGCGAAATAATTAATTAAGAATTTGGACTTATCTGCGAATTGTATCTTGGAAACTTCGAATGCGTGCTTCTGGTTGTCTGAATTAACTGCGAATGTGAAGTTGTAATTGCTTGAATGTGATGAGGTGATTATGTGCACAATAAATGTGTGTCTGAACTTTGATATGTACAATATGTTGGCATGGTCGTTGAAGTTATGCAAGTTGTAAATACTTGAGTATCGTGAAACTCATTGTGAAAGGAAGATCTTGACTCAGGATTGTGTGAGTGTCTGGGTGTATCTTGGGGATGTGTGGGTTGTGGTGCTGAATTAACAAGAATGAATTGGTTCGTGTATTGTGGGATTGACTAGGGGTAGACAATGATTAACATAGTTATGAGGATTATTCTAAATTGCTAAGTAAAGCTGGGAACCTTTGTGGAATTTAGAAAAGAAAAGAACCCAAACAAATTATTGGCAAGGGTTCTGTTTTCGTTTTGGCCGCTGGGGCGGGACTTTTCCTGCCAAGGCGAGGCCGCCAGTGCGGGATTCCTCCAGCCAGAGCGGGATAAGGCGAGAAAGAATCTCAGCCCTATCTCCCATGTTTTCCTAATCATAATTATGGACCCCGAATCGTACCCGAACTAACCCTCCGATCTAATTCAGTGTTCAACAATCGAATATAAGTTATAAGGTGTGTTAAAATTGTGGAGAACCTGGGCATATGAGGAGGAAATCAGCGAGGCCGTGGAGGCCGGGGAAATGGTAATGCATGTAGAAGAGTAGTGCAGCCAGGCAATGAGGTTATCCGTTAAGAGGACAGGGCTCAATTTTATGTTTTTTCGGGTAAGACCGAGTTTGAGGGTGTGATGCAGTGGTCACAAGAGCTACTCTTGTCTGTTCCCGGATGACTATTGTTTTGTTTTATTCGGGCTCTACTTATTCGCATGTGTCAGTTCAATTGCCTTGGGATTTGATGTGGTTTGTGATATATTTGATGCCCTCATCCATGTTTCTACCCCAGTTGAAGAGTCAGTCATAGTCACCCATGTATATCGTGTTGTCCTGTTGTGTTATAGATTTTCAGAGTTGGGTTGATTTGGTTATGTTGGATATGACTGACTTGATATAATCTTAGGCATGACTTGGTTGTCCCCCTATTATATCAGGCTTAATTGTAATACTAAGTCGGTAACTCTAAAGATCCCGGGTAGGGAAAGGTTAGAGTGGGAAAGAGGTACAAGCCTCCTAAGTCAACTAAGGTCATATCTTTCATGTGGGGTAGGAAACTGGTGGGGCAGGGTTGTTTGGCTTATTTGGCTCATATTCGGGATGTTGAGGTCGAGTCTCCCTCTAGTGAGTTTATTCTTGTGGTGTCTGAATTTTAAGGAAGTGTTTCCTACGGATTTGCTTGGAATGCCTCCATATAGAGATATAGATTTCTGCATTGACTTGAAAACTGACACTCGTCCCATTTCCATCTCTCCGTATCGTATGGCTCCAGCGGAATTAAGAGAGCTTAAGGCTCAAATCCAAGAGCTTCTTGATAAAGGGTTCATCCGTCCTAGTGTTTCCAAGTGGGGTGCTCCTGTCTTATTTGATAAGAAGAAGGAGGGTAGTATGTGGACTAATGATTATATCTTAATCCATAAGGAAGTGGATTAATACAGGAATGACAAGCTTATGAATAAAAAAAGTCCCATTAAGTATAAAAATTGGGTTAGTCCTTTGAATTAGATTAGTGTACCAGAGTTCGATGTGTCGTGTTGATGAAAGGTTGGCGTCGTAGTGATAGTCAGGGTTGACTGAGCGTAATGGTAATAAGAGTTCATGATGGATTGTAGTGAAATTCAACGATATATTAAGATTGTTGGTTAAGCAAATTTTGTATAGTAATTATGACTTGCGAGTATCCAAGGTCGTGGTTTTCTACTATTTAGTGAGGAACCTGGTTGTATGGAAAGTTTTAAGAGATGGTGGGACATCACTCGAATCAAATTTAAAAGAGCTACAGTCATAATGAAGAAAAATAGTGGGATGTTGTACAACCTTTAGAGAGAGGTGAGAGCAAAAATATTTTATTTAATTGCAAAGTCTGAAGAGATATATTCAGAGGGGTAGATAATTGGGTTCAGAGATGCGTGATTTATTTCGTGATGATGTGGCTATGGTAATAGTGTCACAAGTCCGTCAGATTGGTTAAAAACTATTGAAAACGACTTGAGAAAAAAGTGTACATACATTAGCTCGAGTGTGATGATAAGTGCTTTGCTTTTGTTTTGAGTACGATTGAATTTTAGCGTAGGATATTGTAAGATTGATGGAGATGCGAGCAACGATAAGCGAAGATCCGTGAATTCATAAAAATCTTCAAGATATAAGCTAATGTTGAGAGATAAGGAGATTCTGTTGTACAGTTGAATTTACAATTCATGTTTTTCATTGTAAGTCTAAATTTGTGATGATGTATTTGTCAAGGTATGAATTGGCAAGGTGAGTAATGATCAATTGTATCTGGTATTGAACATTTGAAAGGATTTACACCTGGGTTGAGTCATAAAGTTCATTGATGTTGATTGTTAAATACCTAAGAAAGGTTTTCATTTAAAAGTGTTGATTTGTAATAATGTAAATGGTCAGAGTGCTTATGATGATTGTTAGTATTGTGAGTATGATTCACTAGTTATGCTCTCGTGTGTTTTCATTTTTGTGGGTAGATCCCTAGTGGTGGATCAGGGGTACCAAATCCTATGATGCTTTCTTGGGTGAGTGGGAAGATTTGGTTATTTCGAATGACATAATTAGTGTTGTCTTGGAGTTGTTAAGGTATTTTAGTGGTTCTACATGTACCACCTTACTTATGAGAATTTATAGAAGAGCTACCCTGCATATTTATGGTTGTCCGATAATCTAGTACTTCATCTTGTCGTCGAGGTCATGTATCGATTATGTGTGGTTGAATGTGGGGATCATTGAATCCAATTCTACTGTTCTTAAGAGGTAATCTATAATTACAAAATCTAGCATTTCCATAGTGTTGCTAGAGGGTTTGTATGCTTGGACATATCCATCAAAGAGTATCTGATGTCTAAGGATTGAAATTTTTGTAACTTAAGCTCATGAGAATTTATGTTGTGGGATGGTGATGTTGTTAAGAACTATGATTGTTTGAGTATCATGAGCATGTGTTAGTTGGTTTAGGTTCACCTCTAATTGTGGCGAGTTTTGATCTTGGAATTTTATCATACTTAAGTGCTAAAGGATTCGTTCGAATGATTGGGTCAAGGTCCTTGATAACATATTGTAGACGTGTGTATGATTAACTTTGGTAGTTGTTGGGAATCGTTTTTGTTGTTAGTTAAGTTTACATACAACAATATTTATCACTCGAGTATTGAGATGACTTCATTGAGGCATTGTAAGGGAGGATGTGTAGGTATTCAATTGGTTGGTTTGGGGGTTGGAGATGTGAAACCCTTAGGGGGTAATGAGATTCGGTAAAAAGGGCATGTGAGACAAGTATCCCCAGTAATTCGATAATTCAAATACTACTCTACCCTTACTTTAGCTAGTCTTTCCTAGTTGATCACTCGGGGACGAGTGATGGGTAAATTGGTATCTATTGTAACGACCTGATTCCGTCGTTAGGGAAAAGTCATTGGGAAAAGAATTAGGCTAGAAAACTTTTTCGTAGTAACTTGAAATTTCCTAGCCTAGTCCAGATTTATACGAAATCGGAGTCAATGAGGTCTAAGGAAATCTGGTAAAAAATAAGAGATTTATTAATGAGTTTGATTACATTAATGGATAGTTAAGACGTTAAGGATCCCGTACGACTTTACGAAATTGAATTTGGGTGAGTAAAACTCCCGAAACTGATCTTAGCGTGAACAGGTATTTTCTGAGTGTCATGGGATGATGGTGTGTTGTGAAATGGGGCTTTGGAATTCTTGATTTAACATTATGTTCCATGCAAGCCGCTACAACAGGGATTTCTGTCGCTTTGGCGAAGACACTGCAGCAGGGTGAGGGCCGTTGTGGAGGGTTCGACCTGACTTAAGGTCGTAAATAAACCTCTAAACGACCTCATTCTGCACTTTTCGATTTTAAGAGCTAAGGAACGAACCCCACGCCACTCCTAACAATTTTCCACCATTCTTGAGGCTAAAGGTAAGGATTTTACTCCCCTAATCCATTTTTCGATCCGTAGAACCTATTTTCTTGGGTTATTATCGATGGGGGAGGATTTTGATCTAGAATTCATGGTGGAAACAACCCTGATTGAGATCATGGGTTGATCTAGGGTTCATAGAATTGTTAGTAATTCGGGTAATTTGTGATTGTTTATTAATTCATGTATTATATTGATTGTTTATAGACCAAGAACAAGCGGAACGAATCCGAAAAGGGAAGGATCTGAGGGATTCAAGCTTAGATTCGAGGTAGGTGATGATTGTGATTTCATGTTGGTGTGATATATGTTTGTAATTGCTTCATTATAATGCATGTATATATGCGAATGTTGCACTATTGATCACCCTAATCGTAAATGAGGATAATTTAATAATTGAATGTCATGAATCACCTCTTGTTGTATGATTGCGAGAATATACATTGTGATTTTGATTGTGGTTTGTTGAATGGGCGGGTGTCACGATCCGACACACTAACTAGGATCGGTTGCCACGTTCCGACATAAATATGTGATCGGTTGCCACGTTCTGGCATTAACATTGGATCGATTGCCACGTTCTGGCATAAACATTGGATCGGGTACCACGTTTCGGTATGCTAACAGTTTGGGTGTGGGTTCCGTGAGAGAACCATTAAATTGTGTTTGTGTATCTACTTGTGATGATTACGTTCATATCTAATGATGGATATTAAAAGACTGCATGTTGCTCTAAATTGATAACCAATGTGTATTATTGAGAATGTGGGATGCTACATTGATCCTGAAAAGATAACTAATATTGTATATGTTCGGTATATGTCTATTTTATAATATTGTGGTTACTTGCATGTGTTTCACTTATTGGGATAGACGCGTGATCCTACCAGTACACGGTGGTTGTGTACTGATACTGCACTTGCTCTTTCTTTGTTGAGTACAGGGCATCTTCAGGTGGCTATTGATAGACTTCAGCTATGTGACTTATGAGCGTGACCGGATTCAAGGGTGAGCTAGTTCTTTTAGGCTGCCATGGTTCTTTCTTGTTCAAATCCACTCTTTTCGGACTCAGACTATTTCTTAAATGTGTTGTTTAGTTTTGGGGTTGTATCCCTTGTTCTTAGACTTGTCGTTAGTAGAGTATTGGTACATTGACTTTCAGGTTCTAAGGATTGAATTTCCGCATTAGTTTTGTTAGTTAATTGTTTAAATCTTTGGAGTTTATGGGGACTCAATTTTTATCGTCATTTAAACCTGCTTCCGTATCTTTAAATGCCTTAGTTTTTATAAAATTTGTTAGTTTGGGTTGTAGTAACGGTTCTCCCACCGGAGGGTTAGCGTGCGTACCAATCACGACGGTCTGGGTCGTGATAGACAACTGTCGAAAATGGTAAAATAATAATTTTATAAAAACTTATAAAAATGACCTTCCAGATCATTACAGCTCACTAAAAATCTCTCATAATCTATATCTTCTCCACTAAACAATCCAACAAAGAATTTATTGGAAACATTTTTCTTATGATAAAAAAAATCCAACTTCAATAGATGAAATGGAATCTGAGGCATAGGAATATAACATTGTTTTCTATTACAAAACATACTAATACATTATTCGAGCCAACAAGCTGATTAGAATCAGACTTTCTTCTTTGGACTATAGGAATGTATTAGTCATCGGGATATTCTAACTGAACTAAAGAAACAAAGGATAGCAGGAAATATGAGGAAAGAGGAGAATCTTTAATCGAGAAGTGACCTACGTGAAAATCAGATATGAGCATCCGGTTGCTATTTTCTTTCTTATTAGCAGATACTTTGAGATGGATTTTGATAAACTCAGAATCAGAGATCAATTGAAACCATAACTTCGACACAGCCTTGCAACGCAAGAGACTTTCCGCCAGAAGTTTTGACATGATTTCAATGGTGAGATCAGTTGTTAAAGAATCAAAGATGGATTTTTGCACTGAATCAGAACTATTTCTGGACTTGCTCATATCTAGGTTTTGACAAGATTCTTCAGATTCCATTTCAGTTGTATTTTTTTTAGTCAAAAGAAAATTTCTTCAATGAATTGTATAGCGAAAAAGGTAGAATTGTCAGGAGCAAACCCACAAATGGTTCTAAATCAAATTCAGTGAAAGAATCCGTCTTTCATTCTCTAACAAAACACCTCATCATTGAAATTCTTTCAAGACTTTCGGTGAAATACCTCTTGCAATGAAAACTTGTGTCTAGGGAGGCTCAATAGAATGGGAGGCCTAAAGCCAAAATTTAGAAAAAAAAGTTACATTTATTTAACTTTTAGATATATTTTACTCTCATAAATTCTAAAAAAATATTACAATTGATTATAATTTAATAATTAATTTTTGTTTTTCAATTATTAGTATAACACTTTTTGTATTTTTTGTAAGACAAGAATAAACATATTATAAATTGTTGTACGTTACATAACAATATGGATGTATAAATCTCTCTTATTGATTATAATTTTAAAAACTTTTTCAATAAAATCAAATATTACTTAACGATCAAAATTATTCTAAAAGTGTTTTAAAATAAAATTAAAATTTTACTTCATTGAATATGCCAATAAGAGTGCTATTGTTTTACTTATATAATATTTCATAATACTTTTAATTACAAAAACCAATATTATAGTGATTATTACTTTTATATTCTACTTAGGATATTTTGTTTCTTCCAAGTGTTAATACGGTGCTTAACCCTGGTTGTTTCTTTAAGGTATGTATCTCCTTCATACGTTGAGATTTCAGGTCCTCTTTGGATGTAATATGTTCGAACTCGTGATAAACACTTAACTCACACATCGCGTTCTTACCACTAGAACAGAGGATGTAATCGCTATAATGATCAATATATTTGTTTTGCAACCTATATAATGGAAAGGTACAAAAATTATTTTTGGTAAAAACCATTTAACCCTTAAGGTAGGGCTTTTCAATGTGAACCAAATTATCACACCTCAAAACGAGTGTCATATATCAAGTGAAAGTTTTTAAAAAAGTATGTAGATCAATTACTACTAAAGTTTGGGATGGAATGGTAACTGATAAATATCAATCCATTATTAATAAAGGGTCGTTTGGTAGATTGTATTAGGAGAAATAATGCATGCATTAACTCTATGTATTAATAGTATCTTGTTTGGTACATTTTTTCAATCTATATATAATTACTACTTGCATTAATATACATTCTATTGTATATTAAGGTGTGTATTACTAATACCATGATTTTTTGGGTATTAGTAATACAAGAGATTTAATGCATGCATTAGCATGATTAAAGACTCAATTATATACCCCTCAAAACTCTATTTACATCTTTTCCATCATAATTGTGGAGAATATTTTTATAAATTAATATTTTTATGCAATGCATGCAATTTAATACACCAAACCAAACAATACATAATTAATGCAAGTATCACTAATGCACTCAATTTAACATTATTTTTATACACCAAACAACTCCTTACTCCTTAGACATTTCGAATTTGAACTCCAAAACAAATATCAAATGTAAAATAAAAAAAATAAGCTAAGCTTCAAAGTCAATTGATTTTAAATGAAAAAAAATTAATTTTTTAAACAAAAAATATGTACCAAAATTCTCTTAAATTGTGTGGTCTTACACATGGAAAGTTAGAATAAAAGATATATAAAAAACAATAATTTTTTTAAAGAGTTAAGTGTCAAAACACACCTAAATATTTATTTTTTTTAAAAAATAAAATAATTCACACCTAAACTATTTGGAGCGTAAAATAAATACATAAACTATCTCTCATAAGTTTGAAAAACACACCCAAAATAATACGTGTTGATATGTGTATTACACTCTCTTTTTAAAATAAAAAAAATTATCAGATGAAAAATAATTTCATGGTGGCAAAAAGTGACAACCATAACTAATGCATGTAACAATCTCGGCTGAAAATATAATAAATATAAAGAAACCGTATCAGCAAAAACAGAAGCCATGCATGTTGATGAAAATTAAAGGCCGTGTCAATATTTAGGTGTGTTACCCAAAAAAAAGAGTAAGGAATTTTTTAATCAGTCGTGGGTTCAAATTATTGACAAGTGACAACTACTCAATTAGAGTAGCAAAACATCACATTACTACTTTGTCCCTAATTACTTGTCAATTTTTTCTTTTATAGTTATCCCTAATTACTTATCTATTTTGACAAATTAAGAAATGATATTTTTCTTTTACCTATTATATCCTCAATTAAATGATTAATTACTTTGAAAAATGTAAAAAATTTCATCCACTTCATAATTAATAGGGGTAAAATGATAAACTCACTATGTCATTAATTGTTTTCTTAATAAGTGTGTCAATTCAAAAGTGAACAAGTAATTAGAGACAGAGGGAGTATAAAATAGCAAGGTTGAATGATTTGACAGTTTTGAGTTCCATGTAGTGTTGTTGTGGTCAGCATCTCTTTTTTTCTTTATAATAAATTTTATGTGATATAAGGGGGTTTGGATTGATGAGAAAATAAACTTTTAGATCACGATTTTTTTAATTATATTTACAATGTATAGTATTTTCCTTGTCCTGACGATTCTTAAATACTACTTCAAAAGTTTTAGTAGATATAATTAGTTTTTAAATTTTTATTGCATTAAAAAAATATAATTAATTCGCATTGCTTAGAAACTTCAAAAGTAGATATAAACGCCACATTATTTATGCTAAAAACTTCGAAAGCAGACAAAGTGATCCCACATTATTTGTGTTAAAATTTTCAAAAACAGACAAAGAAATAATTACTTTTGAGTTATTTTTTAAAAACACTAGAACCCTCCACTCCCAAAATACTAAATTATCCCCTTTTGGAATGGAGGTACATCCCCCTCTTTTATATGTTTTTTGTTTTACAAAATCGAATTCAAAATTCAGATTCTAAGAGAAGATTTTCCAGCTGAATTGGTTCATGAAGATGTGGAGGGTATAAACAGTGACAACTCAATAATAATTGATTAAAAACTTTATCATTTCTAGTAGTAATTTCAATTTTCAGGGAAAAAAAAAAAAACTTTATCAATTCCAGTAGTTTCAATTTCAAAAAATAAAAACTTTATCAATTCCAATAGTTTCATGTTTGATGTATGCCTCATTTGGTTATGTGGTTTAATAATGTTGATATTATTTATTAAAATATGTATTACATTATTACGCAACAATGTGCAGAGATAGTAATATATTAAATGCTAATATTCAATACAATTAATTTTGAAAGTTCTATTTTTTTTATAACTTGCAAATCTAAAATTTCCATTTTACATTAACTAATTCAAACTTCAAATTTTAAGAAAGATTTGCATCTGAAACTAAATGATTATGCCTAAGCAAGTGCTTATGATAAAAATTGACATCCTCACTATAGTCCGATGTGATTTTATGCTTATGTGTTTCATCACATTGTAGACATTGAATAATATCGTCATTTAATTTCTTAAAATATTGTCGCATGAGACTTGTTTTTGCTCGTCTTCAAGTGGTAGGGAGTTTATCCATGTAAATATTGAAAATTCAATTTAATAAAATAAAAAAATTGTAAAGTTAACAATTTATAGCAATTTAAGAGAGAAGTGAAGAAGGGGAAGCTAATTATATATTTTTAAAATGAAATTGGGTGATTAAGAATGCGGTGAGGGTTAGTTTTTTTTTTTTTTTTAAAAGGAAAATAACGGCAAAAATTTAAAATATGATCGATTGAGCCTTTTGGAATGTTATTCCAACGGCCAAACAAATTGAAAATCGAATTCTTAAAAAAAATTGGCAGTTGAATCAATTTGTCTAATCAGTTACTCCCTCCGTTTCAAAAAGACTGACTTCCTTTCCTTTTTAGTCTGTTTAAAAAAGAATGACCTCTTTTTTTTTTTGGTAACAATTTAATTTCAGCTTTCCATGTGGCATGTTTAAGGCCACAAGATTAAAGGGCAATTTTGTACATTTGACATAACTTTAATTTAGGACCACAAGATTCAAAAGTCTTCTTTATTTTCTTAAACTCCGTGTCAAGTCAAACTAGATCATTCTTTGTGAAACAGATGGAATATAAGTTATAAAGTTATAACTTGATGTGACACTATCAGATTGGATTGGTGCAGACTATTGATAGTCTAACTGTTGAGAATATGTCTCAAGATATTGCAGAAATAAAATCAGTTAGCTACTTTTAGGATTTTAAAATTATTTTATTAGAGTCATATGTGACTTAAATTTAGGAGTTAGTTCTTTTATTTGTTATTTAAATTTAACTGATAAGTTAGTAGAATATTTTTTCTATTTTTTAGTTAGCAATTATATCTATAAATGTATATCTTTGAATTATGAATAAAATAATTCCCTTTGATAATACTGTAGTATTTTTTCTCTCAAAGTCTTTCTCTGTTATTTTCTTTATTTCTTTATTAAAAAACCAACAATTGGTATCAGAGTCTTCTTCTTGAGGGACCTGTGAGTAGAAAAATGGATTATGAAAATAGTTTTTCACGAATGTCTCCTCCTATTTTTGATGGTGAGAATTATCAACTATGGGTTGTGAGAATGGAAACTTACTTGGAGGCTCTTGATCTTTGGGAAGCCGTAGAAGAGGATTATGAAATTAATCCACTGCCAAATAATTTCACCGTGGCCCAGATCAAGAGTCACAAGGAAAAGAAAATCATTAAGTCGAAGGCGAAAATAACTTTGTTTGCTACGGTTTTCACGAAAATCATGACTCTCACATCACCAAAAGATATTTGGAATTATCTGAAGAAAGAATATGTTGGAGATGAAAAAATACAAGGAATGAAGGTATTAAATTTAATGAGGAAATTCGAATTGCAGAGAATGAAAGAGTCAGAAATAGTCAAGGAATACTCTGACAGATTGCTTGGTATTGTGAACAAGGTAAGATTACTAGGCACTGAATTTAAAGATACAAGAATTGTTGAAAAAAATTCTTGTTACAATGCCCGAAAGATATGAAGCATGTATAACTACCTTGGAAAACACACAAGATCTGTCCAAAATTACCTTGGCAGATTGTTAAATTCTTTGCAAGCTCAGGCATAAAGGAGACTTATGAGGCAAGATGGCATGGTTAAAGGAGCATTAGTAGCCAGCCACAAAACTCAAAGCAAGGGTAATTTTTTGAAAAATTACCCACCTTATCAGCATTGTGGAAAAAATGGACATTCTCCATATAAATGTTGGAAAAGACCAGATGCACAGTGCAAGAACTGCAAACAACTTGGTCATGAAGCTGTGATTTGCAAAAGCAAATTTCAAAAAGATGAAACAGTTGCCCAAGTCACTACTGAAGAAGAAGAAAAAGACCACTTATTTGTGGCAACTTGTTTTTCAACCAAAAAATCTGATTTTTGGATGATTGATAGTGGTTGTACAAACCACATGACATATGAAAGAAATCTTTTTAAAACGTTCATTCTTATGGAATATAAGAAAGTCAAAATTGGGAATTGTGATTGTATTCTTGCAAAAGGAAAATGGTCTGTTTCAATTAAAACAAATTCAGGTACAAAAATAATTTCAGAGATTCTTTATGTGCCTGATATTGATAAAAGTTTGTTTAGTGTTGGTCAGTTAATAGAAAAAGGATTTAAATTATTATTTGGAAACAAATATTGTCGAATTTTTGATTCTACTAAGCAAGAGATTTTACAAGTTGAAATGAGAGGTAAGAGCTTCTCATTTAATCCAACAGAAGATGCACACAAGCCTGCAAGACAAAGGATGAATTAGCAGATTTGTTCACAAGGTCAATTTCAGATGAGACTACAATCTACAATTCCTAATCCAAGAAGGAGTGTTGAGAATATGTCTTAGGATATTGCAGAAATAAAATATGTTAGCTACTTTTAGGATTTTTAAATTATTTTATTAGAGTCCTATGTGACTTAAATTTTAGGAGTTAGTTCTTTTATTTGTTATTTAAATTTAACTGATAAGTTAGTAGCATATTTTTCTATTTTTTAATTAGGAATTATATCTATAAATGTATGTCTCTGAATTATTAATAAAATAATTTCCTTTGATAATACTGCAGTATTTTTTCTCTCAAAGTCTTTCTCTGTTATTTTCTTTATTTCTTTATTAAAAAACCTACACTAACTCAATCCATGTGGATCCCTAGTAAGCTATGCTCTATTTGTATCACGTGCATTCATCTTAGTGGACTTGACATAGGCGTCGAATCCGTCTAGAAAGCCTTTAAAATACGACATAGACGTCGAGTCCATCTAGAAAGCCATTAAAATACGTTAGTTAAATGAAAAACTAATACTCCAATTATTTTACTAAATATATTTGTTTACCGTAAAACCTCAAATTGTATGATTCGAGCCTTTTTTGCTATAAGATGGCCAAAATAAAGCAATTTTTTCAAAAAGTTCAAACACTTTTATAAAATCTTCACGAATTATGCACATTTTATTTTCACCTTGATGAGATACTTAAGCCGCTTTCCTTGAATTTGGTGATCCTTGTTAAATAAAAAATTTGTCCTTGTTCAAAAATCTCTTTTTTTTTTTAATTCTTTATTAAAAATTCTCTCCCACCCCAACCAACCACCACAATTTTATTTTATTTTAACTTTTATTTAAAATAAAATTTAAAACTAAAAAAGATGGGCGAAAACAAATGTGATTGCTTATTTTATTTTCTAAAAGTAAAAAAAGAAACTTCACAAAACTGTGCACACTTGATTATTATTATTATTCTTTACCTTGATGAAATATTTAAGTAGCTATTTTAAATTTGGTATTTATTATTCAAAAAAAGTTTTATTTCAGAAGCTAAATTAAGATCATCATTTTTGTGAATTAGATAGACCCAACATTTTTTTGTGTTAAAAGATTTCAAAACCAAATAAAGAGACCCCATGTTTGCAATGTTAAAAGTCTGAAAGTGAAAAAAAAAACACACACATTATTTTTGTTAAAAAATCCAAAAGCAAGCAAACAACCACGTTATTTGTGTTAAAAACTTCAGAAGCAGAGAAAGACCTAACATTATTTGTGTTAAAAACTCCAGAACCAGACAAAGAGACCCTATCCCATGTAACTAGTGTTAGAAATTTCGAAAGCAGATAAAAAGAACCTACATTATTTGTGTTAAATTTTTTGAAAGCAAGTAAGAGCAACATTATTTGTATTAAACATTTCGGAAGCAGAAAGAAACCCCACATTATTTGAGCTAAAAACTCTGAAAGTAGACAAAGAGACCCCACATTATTTGTGTTAAAAATTTCAAAAGCACACAAATAAGCATTACTTTTACTAGTCTTAAAAAGTTGTTATGTAATTTAGTATTATAATTCTTCAAGCCAGAACAATCTCGTGCTAGTATTAATGTGACCACCTATATTTGTAACGATGCATAGTATTATATAAAGTAGGAAATAGGAGTAGTTGTTTAGCCAAAAAAAACTTTGAGTTATTTTTTTAAAAACTTACAAATCTAATTTGTTTTTTACAAAAACTAAACAAGAGAAAATACAAACTTCGAGCCTAAAGCTAAATGAATGTCATCTTTTTTGAGAATCAGATATACCCCACGTTTTTTTGTATTAAAAACTCCGAAAGCAGAAATCCCACGTTATCAATGTTAGAAGCTTCGAAAGCAGACAAAGAGAACCTATATTATTTGTGTTAATCAAAAGCAAGTAAAGAGACACGTTATTTGTGTTAAAAAGTTCACAAGCAGAACGAAGAGCCCTTTTTATTTGTACTAAGAAATCAAAAGCAGATAAAGAGACCTCATATTATCGGTATTAGAAACTCTAGAATCAAAGTAAGAGTACACATGCTATTTGTGTTAAAAACTTCAAAAGTAAGCAAAGAGCCACATTATTTATTTTAAAAACTCCAGAAGCTTACATAGAGATCTCACATTATATTTGTGTTACTAATTTCAAAAGTAGACAAAGAAAGAATTACTTTTGCTTGGCTTAAAAAGTCATCATGTAATTCTTTAGGCCAGAACAATCTCATGCTAATAGTAATGTGGTCACTTTAATTTGTAACGATACATAATATTATATAAATAAGTAAATAGGAGTAGATTTTTAATTAAAAAAATACTTTGAGTTTTTATTGGAAACACTAGAACTCCTCCTCCCACTTTCAAAATTCCAAACTATCCACTTTTGACAGTTCAACGATTTTTGTGTATTTCTATAAACTGAAAAAAGAACTTTATTTTACAAAGGGTGTAAGTGTAAAATTCATCCTTATAGGTTCGAAAAAAATTCAATAATTTTGACCTCAACAAATAAGTAACAATACGACAATCCACAGTGATCTTTCATTAAAATTTGTACTTTATTTCTTCATATATGTAAAATTATTTACTCAAAAGAAATTTGTTTTATAATATTGTGTATTATATTATTAGGTATACATGTTCAACGCACGTGCAAAAAACTAGTATTATATCAAATGCTAAAATGTCATGATATTCAATACAATTTATTCTACAAATTCTATTTTTTGAGAACTTGCAAATTTAATGTTTCCATTTTACAACAACTAAATAGTTGAAATCTCAAACTTTAAACCAAAAGCTAATGAAAATCAATTTTTTTACCGAACTGAATAGACCCCGCATTTTTTGTGTTAATAATTCCTAAAGCAGACGAAGAGACCCCACATTATCAATGTTAGAGACTCTAGAAGCAGAAAAAGAGAACTCATATTATTTGTGTTAAAAACTCCGAAAGCAAGCAAAGAGCCACATTATTTGTGTTAAAACTTCAGAAGTAGACAAAACCCCCACATTATTTGTATTAAAAAATTCGATAGCAGACAAAGAGACCCTAAATTATTATTGTTCAAAACTCCAGAAACAGACAAAGAAAATCCATGGTATATGTGTTAAAACTCCAAAAGCGTGTAAAAAACACGTTATTTGTGTTAAAAATTTTGAGAGCAAACAGAAACCCCACGTTATTTGTGCTAAAAATTATGAAAGTAAATAAAGAGACCCCGTATTTTTTTAGGCAAATTTCATGTTTTATTCAAAAACCCAAAATAAATTACACATCCTTACACTTGCGCGGGCATGTCCCAACGTAACCCACACTTAGCCCAACATTTAAAAAGAAAAAAATTGAAAAGGACAACAAATAAAGCATGATAGGCCCACTCGGTAGGCCTATAAATCTAACTAAGGCAGGGTTTCCTAATTAATGACTCCTCATTTCCCCTCACCGCCTTCTCCGATTTCCTAATTAAGAGACCCCATATTATTTTTGTTAAGAATTTCAAAAGTAGACAAAGAAAGAAATACTTTTGCTAGGCTCAAAAGGCCATCGTGTAATTTAATTTGTAGTTCTTTAAGCCAAAACAATTTCGTGATAGTATTAATGTGGCCACCTCTGTTTGTAACGATTTATTGTTATATTATATATATTAGTAAATAGGGTATTTGTTTAACCAAAAAAAAATACTTTGAGTTATTTTTTAAAACACTAGAACCCTATGCATACTCCTAAAACCCCCAAACTATCCATGTTTGGCAGTTCATGGATTTTTGGTATTCTCTATAAACTGAATCAAATTGGAACAAAAACTTTATTTTATTAAGGGTATTAGTGTAATACATTCATCCTCATAGGTTGAGATGAAATTCAATCATTTTGACCTCAACAAACAAGTAATCATACGGAAATCCACATTGATCATTCACTAAAACTTATACTTTATTTCTTCATGCATATAAAATTATTTGGTTAATATATAGTGCTTTATTTAATAATTTTGATATTATTTATAAAAAAAATGTGGATTATATTATTAGCCATACAAGTGCAATGCCCGTGCAGATAAACTAAAACTATATTAAATGCATAAATATCAAGATATTCAATACAATTAAGTTTACAAGTTCTATTTTTAAAAAAAATTGAAAATCTTAAGTTTCCATTTTGTAGCAACTAAACAAGAGAAAATTCAAATTCAAATTTTAAGAAAGATCTGCATCTGAGTGGCTATGCCTATGCAAAGAAAAAAAACGATATCCTAGCTATATTTCAATGTAAATTTGTTCTTATATGTTTCACCATAGTTAAAGTAGACACTGAATCATATCTTCAGTTAGTAGCTTACAATATCGTCACACTAGACTTATTTTTCCTCATCTTCGAGGAAGAGGAGGATTATCCATGTAAATGTTGAAAGTTTAACATAATAAAACTAACAATTAATAGAGTTAATGACTGATAGCAATTTAAGACAGAACTGGGAAGAAATGAAGAAGCAGGAAGTTATTTGTAGATATCTAAAAGGTAATTGGATGATTAGGGATGTAGTGGGGTTAGTTTCTAATTAAAAAGGGAAAATAAAGGCCTAAATTTAAAAACATTATCGATTTATCCTTTTGGAAAATTGGCCATCGTCCAAAAAAAAATTAAAAACTGAAATTCCAAAAAATATTGACAGTTAGTTGAATCAATTTGGGTTCAATTATAACCTGATGTGACTGTAACACCTCAAAAATTTCCAAGCTCAGACTCAAATCATTCTATAACACCTCGCAACTCTACTCTCAAAATTTGAATCGTTTGTGTAGCACCTCAAACTTTGAGAAAGGCTAAAGAGGGTTAACAGGAAAGTCCACGAACCAAAAATGGACCATGGACCCTTCACGACTCCCTATACAGACCGTTTAGGGGACCATGACTCGTTTAGGGCAATGTAGCCAATCGTTGAAGGCTGCCAAGGAGGGGGTCACCTGGACGGGACCCTAGACGGCCCGTAGTGGCTTGTACGGTCCGTTTGGGGGTCTACAGTCACCCATCAATTTTTAAGTTTTGGGTCAACTTCAAACAATCATATCTCTCAGCACATAATGAATTAGGTGGCCCATGGCCTATCAAATTAAAGGTCTTTTAGTCTTTCCAACACCACCAAAATTTCCTTATTTTGAGTTTGGAGTAAAAAGTTATGTCTATTTTAGAGAAGCATTGTCGGGCAAGTGAAATTTCACGGCTGTCTATACGGCCCGTGAAGGACCGTGAAGCCTTAAACGGTCTGTGAAACCTCCCTTTTAAGGCACCTTGACAATTTTAAAAGTTGGAGTCGTTTTGGTCTTTCTCCTATACATTTGGTACTAAAACTACGTCATTTTAACCCCTATTCTAAGCCTAAACCGATGTTTTACACCTAATTAAGAGCTTAGAAAGTGTTAATCAATTCTTTTACGTTCATTAACAATTCAAGATATTAGAACAATGTTCCAAGAGGAGAAAAACTAGGGTTCAAACACTCTTCGAGTTTCGTCGATTTCGCCAAAGAACCTCGTTCTTCCAGGTATGTAAGGCTAACATAGTGTTGGACTAGTTCGTCTTCATTCCCTACATCTACTTTCAAATCAGTAAAAGGGTAATCTAGGATTCTATCCTTAG
Organism: Solanum verrucosum; assembly: GCF_900185275.1. NCBI lineage: Eukaryota > Viridiplantae > Streptophyta > Magnoliopsida > Solanales > Solanaceae > Solanum > Solanum verrucosum. The sequence goes on from NW_026020059.1 coordinate 3,207,836, forward strand.
ATTTGAGTTTTATTGAGATTAGTTGATTTTGAGTTCTTGAGTTCCTGATTCTTTTGGAAATTCTATCCTTAATTATTAAATTCCTATGTGTTATGCATTGAGATTCTTGAGTTGGTTGGCTCATGTCTATATTTCAACATGAACCCTATGAATTGAGTATTCTTGAGATGAGTAGTGTCGTTGAGTTATGAGTTCTTGAAATCTGAGTATTGAATTTTCTATATTGTTATTGAGATCCTTGAGTTGATTTGTTCATGTCTATATTTCAGCATGAACCCTATTCTTGAGTATTCATTGAATTGTTATTGAGAATATTTTAAACAAAATATTACTGTTTAAACTGAATTTTGAGGAAGTAAATAGGAGTTTAAGAAAGAGTATAAGAGAACTAAGTACTTCCCAAATGTTTTTTTACATGAAGAAAAGAGTAGACCCTTATTTTTTAGAAAAGTTAAAAGAGTTTTTAGAAAGAGTAAATACAAAGCAATTACCTCTTAAAGAGGTTTTTTTGAGTATTATCTCAACCCAGAGAAAGTATTTTACTTTGAACAAAGAGAAACATTGTTTTTTAAATGAGCAATGAGTTGCAGAGATATTCAAAGCAGATACCTCTTTTAAAAGGTTTGTTTGAGCAATTATTTCAAACTAAAGAAAGAGAAATGTTTTTATACATTTGAGCAAGAGTATATATTATTGGGAGTAGTATTGAGCACCAATATGAGGGAGAGTTAAAACATCTCAGAGCCCCCATAAACCATGTCTTGCCAACATGGTACAAGATCATACTTTTTTAGATGAATCTTTAGTGCTTTCGGCAGAGCTTAGTGGATCCACTTAGTTGAGGTGTCCTATATCTCATATAGGAAAGTTCTGGCAGCGTGGACAAGATGTTGTATCATCACATAGCTCATAGTGATGGTTGTCGGTTAGAGAGTCTCCCAATAGAGTTAAAGTGTATTTTTATATATCACTTATTATGTTGAGTTTCAGAGATGAGTAAGTTTTTTTGTAACGCTCAACATTTCATTCCTTTAATTCATTACATTAGTTGAGTTTATGTAATATCTATTGCAGTCTTTTCATACAGTTATTTTGCTTCAGTTATATTACATACTCGTACATTCAAATGTATTGATGTCATTTGACCTGTATCTTTTTATGATGCAGATACAAGTGTTCAGAATCATCAACATGTGCTTCGTTGAGATCACTCTACACTCCAGTTAGCTTTTAGTGAACCTCCTTGTATTTCGAAGGACTTCACATTTATTTTTAATTTAGTTGTTTAGAGACGTCGTGGGTCTTGTCCCGAAACCTATCTTAAACATTAGAGACTTCATAGATAGATAAAGTTGATGAGTCTTTCAATATTTACTTTTCCTTGAGATTTATTTGCAAACTATTATACTTATGTTATTGAGTATTTTACAGACAGATGAGTTGAATATTTGCTTTGAGTTTAAATTTTCAAAAATCTATTTTAAGTCTATTATTGCTTGAGTGAGTTTTCCGCTAAGTTGTCATCCAAGCCAAAGGTTTTCTTGGGGATAAAAAATGGTTATCGAGTATCGGCCACGTCCAGGATGTAGGTTCGGAGCGTGACAAAGCTAGTATATGAGCGCATAGTTAAAGTACCCTAGGGTGGATCTGAAGTTGTGTCAGTAGGATCTTACTTATAGTTGTGAGGGTCCCACTTATATAAATGATGGACTACACACATTTAAGAAAAGTTTCTCTTCTTTCATACTCTAAATCGTGCAATAGAATTATAACATAAGAAACTTATTCAAACTCGTGTGTTTCTCAAATCCACACAACTACCCGTCATACTCAAGGTAGTTGAAAAACAAAGCCTAGATCCTTATCGATGAGTTACTCTCAGCAAAAGTCTCTAGAAAGTCATGAGACTATAGAGGGGCTTGAGAGAAACCTGAGAGTGAGCTTATGTTGAGATTCGAAATAATGCACTCTTATTCATATGAATTGTGCGTACAAGCTAAAAGTGAGATGCACTCCCAGACTCTCTTCTCTAAACCTTGTTTCAATTGAGATCCTAACGCCGAAGTGTCTTTTAGAGCTTGGGCAGTATTTTCACCCGAAAAGATAGTATGAGTTATAATGTTATAAGTCATAGTAGTAAAAGTGCCCAGAGTTAGAAGAATGCATGCATAGGTATAGTAATCTAAGAAAAAAAGATAATGATATGAGGCAAATTATGTTGTTGCAGTCATGCACCCAGTAATAACTTACTGGGGAGTTTTACTTTATGGGTATACTAAGAAGTGATAAGTTTGTGTAAATTTAATGATAGAAGGTAGATTAATAGTTACTAGTCAGGATTCTTAGAGTATACTTTAACCAGAAGGGAGTTTATGATGATGTAACATTGTGTTAGTTAATACTAAGCATATGTGTTGAATAAAATAGCAGAGTAGTCATCAGGTGATAGATCTAAGTTAGACTTATGATTTTTAAGGGAGAGCCTCATGATATTCAGATGATTAGAACTAATTAGGCAATGATGTATAGTGAACTAATTAGGCAATGATGATTTTTAAGGGAGATCCCCATGATATTCACAAACTACGCTAATTTGATTTTCACATTGATGAGATACTTAAGCAACTCTCTTCGAATTTGGTTGTCCTTATTATAAAAACAAGTTTTTTTTTCTTGTTCAAAAATCATATTTTTAAAATTCTTTATTAAAAAAAATAATCTTCCATCCCCACCCCACCCAACCACAAAACAAACATAGAAGAGAAGAATTCTTAATTATTTATTTAAATCAGTAACAAAACAGAAAAAGAAAAGCAAAATAAGTATGGTTGCCTCTTTTATTTTTTCAAAAAGAAAAAACTTCACGGACCATGCACACTTGATTTTTACTTTGATGAGATACTTCATTTACTCTTTTCGGATTCGATATGTCTTATAAAAGGGTTTTATTTCAGAAGCTAAATCAAAATCATTTACGTCTGGTAAAAAACACTCTATAGACAAACTCTACCACCACCATCATAACCTAGATTTGCCTTCACTTTATGGTGGAAATGGCCACCACTGCGTCAACCTACCTTCATCACTAGAAGGAGGTCAGCCAGAAACCTTATACATTCCTTTTCTAAAACCAAATTCATCCACTAAAAAGCCTATTCCGCTCAAACTTGTGACATATTTGCATGGAAAACCAAGAATCATATTGGAACAAGGGGAGGTGCATCAAATGATTACATTTATAATTTTGAGTATGATGTGATTGGAAAATTTTCATATGGATGGCCTGATAATCTAAGGAGACTAATCCCTAAACAATGCGAATTAAAAGGGGAATACAATATTGGATTGTTGAGTAACAAACATGTACTTATAAGGGCAACACTATTGGAAGACTATCTGAACCTGTTATCGAAATCGTCCTTTTACATCATGATCGCAATTGGTCATACCTGATTCGAATATTGAAATGAGATCCTCGATTTGATCCTGAAGAAGAAACTATGTCGAAAGTTGTATGGATATATTTTATGATATTACCACCAAATTTCTTTAGAAGAGAGACTATTTTGGAAACAACTATGGGTAAGCCACTTCATGTCGACATGGCGACAAGGAATCAAATAAGACCAAGTTATGCAAGAGTGAAGGTAGAAGTGGATTCATTGGGAAAATTTCACAAATACATAAACATTGGCCTGAAGAATAGGAATGGAGAAATTTTGAAAAATGAATACGGATAAAATATGATTACGTTCCAAAATATTACAATACGTACATGATATCAAGGAAATAATGAGGAACAATGCTATGTAGAACATCCTGAACTATACCCAAAGAAGGAGACTATTGACAAATTAGTGGCAAATAGCAATGAGGAGGAAAGAAAATCTAAGAAGATAGGTAACGACAAAGAGAAATCGAATAAGACTCAACAAAACAAGACTGAGTTACGGTACAAAAGAAAGAATACAGAAGAATTTCAGTTACAAAAGAATAGGAAAGGTGAATGGAGAGGTAACTACCACAGTAAAAATAATCAAAAGATTAGATGGAACAAAGTGGAAGTTATATCACACAATTAGTTTGAAGAACTAGAAATACAAAGAAGTTCAAATTGGAGCTACTAATAAACAACAAAACCCTCAATCATCAAATGAATGGGTAGAGGAAACATTTGAAAAAAAACACTCCAAATCGAAAAACTAATGGAGAAAAGGCACCAGGATCAGGTAGTAGGGGAAAAATTAACACAAGTTCAAATTGGAGCTACTAATAAACAACAAAACCCTCAATCATTAAATGAATGGGTGGAGGAAACATTTGGAAAAAAACACTCCAACTCGAAAAACCAATGGAGAAAAGGCACCAGGATGGAAAAACTAACACAAGCAATAATCAATGGAGTAGTATGCAAACACCGGATAATGTGCACAACATACCAAATAAACTCAAGGATAAAGGCTTTGAGAAGAATCCTATTGAGGTAGAAGAGGAAAGTCAAGATCATACAAAAACACCTCACAGAAGTAATCACAACAACTCTGCAATTAAAGCAAACAAGCATATCACAATGCCCAGAGGAGAAAACAAACAATTCGTGGAGGCATAGAATTTGTTTGAGAAAACAAAAGACCACATTCAGCAAAGAAGGAATATAAAAGAAGATGAGGACATGTAGGATAACATACAAAACATAAGCATAGCTGGGGATTTTTCGCCTAGACACACTGATAGCTTGAAGAATAGGGCGCGAAATGAGAGATCTATAGTACCTTCACAGGTCCAAATAAGGAGAAGCAAAGATAGAGCAACAAATTGTAATCAATGAATACACAAATGATTTTTTGGAACATTAGGTTTGTTTGCGAGATGAATGGAACTTAATAAAAGACATCAATATTCATCATTTTCTTAATAGTGATACCGAGTTTTCATTTTAGCATTTGAATATAGCTTAGTGTTATTCCTCTTGCTGATAAAATATGTTGTTGCGCTATTGATCTAGTTTAAACTATGTTTCAATCAAATCTCCCCCATGTTTTGTCATAGTTTACTGTTAATATTATGTCATTCTTAGAATATTTCTGGTTGAGAAGCATGCTCCAATACTTTCCAGTTGTGTTTAATCATATTATTGCTTGAGTTTTGTAAATCTCAAGTCATGTTTGGTTATTCTCCTTGAAGATCAAGTTTGTATGAATCAAATAGATCGATGATTAGTATAAAGCCCCGCCTCTCAAAAATGGTTGTATCTGTTCTTACAAGCTGCCAAATATGTAATTCAATACTACTTTGTGTGTATGGTTTATGTCTATTAATTATATGAGCTAATACTATGTGTATGCCTTATTAATTGTCAAATGTTTTCTTATCATATACTAATTTGTATTCCTCTCTTTTCTTTGTTGTAAAACACTGTGAGAGTCTATTTGGACTCAAAATCTCCTTATTTGCATGCCAAGGGGCCATGGAGGCCCTAAACTCTCCCCTCGAGTCGATTCTTTGGTCAATTGAAGCGGAATGGAAGCCAATATACAAATTTGGAGGCTTATATATAGGTCTTGAAAGCAAAAAAAAAGCAAGAAATCGACTAGATACATGTTGTATACATATGTATACATCAGTATACATTGGAAAAATAGTATACTCTAATAAACAATAATTGTATTGGGTTTGCCGACTGTCGGCCCAACAGTTTGAAATTTGGGCAAGGACCCAAGCTTATGACCGCTTTTCCCCTTTATTGTATTTGATTATTTCTTGTTAAAATAACTTTATTTATTTGGTTAATTTCATTAAATCTCCTAAAGATGAATCACTTTTGATTATGATAATTTATTTAAATGAACTTGTTTAGTTAGCTTTCTTTACTTAGTCATTTTTTACAAAGATTACTATCTTTTCTTAAAATAATTTCAAGTGTTTTATATGTCTATTTCTTTTCAAAAGATTTCTTTTAAATAGCTTAATTATTTTTCAAAGTTAGTCAAAACTCTTAGTCAAGTCATAGGTCAACCATGAGTTAGCGGTCACTTCAAGTGCCTAACACCTTCTTGAAGTATAAATTTGAACCCCAAACCCCTTTGGTATTTTGTCAAATGATTTCTTTTGTTTAAGTCTTTTGAAAATTATAAGTTTTCTTAATTTCTTTCATAAATTAAGTGGTGACTCTTTTATAAAATTGGTTTTTCTTTTTAAGTTAAGTTGAATTGATTTTTTTATAAAAATAAGTTTTTTTTTCCTTCGTAAAACATAGGGTATTAGAGTTTACCCAGCATGAAGCTACAAATTTTACAAGTTGTATCGCAATTGTGCTCTCATAGAACTTACGACAATAGGAAGTAAATTCACTTAGTGGAATGGGAGACTGGAAGAGGCGGGCATTTTTAAAGGATTGAACAAGTTATTAGTCAATTAGGATTTCATGAAAAAATTTCCCTCATCCAAAGCGCAATACCTTATCAGACGTTAGATTATGCACCATAACATATGATATATAACAATAATGAGAAGTGGCTAAGAGTATTATCATGGCAGAACAAATTTCTCACTTTTGGTGGTAAGTATATTTGTCATCAACATTAAATCCTCCTAAACCTGTGATTGGGAAAATACAACAAATATTTACAAAATTCTTTTGAGGTAACACATGAAGTCTAAAATGGAATCATTGAGTAGCTTGGGAGGAAATGTGTTACCCTAAAAAAAGTAGGAAATGGATTTAGATCACTGCATGATATTTCTAGTGCTCTTTTGCAAAGCTATGGTGAAATTTTAGAACTCTGGCTACTTCACTTTGGAGTAGATACATGAAAAATAAATATGCAAAAAACTTAATCCTACAATGTCAGCAACTCAGGTGCATCTCATGTTTGGAGAAAAATGGTTGCAACAAGAGAAGAAGTAGAACATGATATATGGTGACAACTTAAGTTAGTAAATTCAAGCTTCTGGTTTGACAATTGAACAAAGCAAAGAGTTCTATATTTCACACAAAGGGAGATGACATGAGAAAACAAAATTGAAGTGGATGAATTCTTGATAAATGGAGAATGAAATGTTAATAAGCTCATGGAATGTGTATCACCTTAAATGACTGCACATATTATTTATAATATCAAACAGAGCTCGAAGTGGAGGATATTGACAAGGCGTGGTGGATGGAAAATTCAAAAGGGATCTTCACTATGAAGTTAGCATATCATATTTATGAGAAGTTGTGGAGCTGATTTGGAGTGGGTGAACTATTTGTGGATAAAAGGTCTTTCTTTTAAATTGCTTCCTATCTCTGGAGGGTTTGGAGGAAAAGAATTTTCACTAATTATAATCTTAAAAGAATGAAGATGCAAATAATCTCCAAATACTATTGTTGTGTAAAAGGAGAAATGGAGACCAGACACATTTATTTCTAATAACCCCCATAGCCCAAAAGTTATTGAGGTAGTTTGCTTCATGTGCAGGGTTCGATATTGAAGGCTTGCATCTACAAATGATTATCAAATGGTGGGAACTAAAAGAAAATACAAAGCTTTAACATATTTTAGCGATGATCCCTGCTATTATTATGTGGAAGCTATAGAAGAGGAGGAACGCAAGAAGGTATAAAAAGGAAACTTCATATCATAAGATGTACTATCAATGCGAATTAATTGTTCACCATGTTATTAAGGTGAAGTTCCCTTGGATGACAAATATTCCACATCACTGGAAAGGTTTGTTTGACAAGCTTAAGGGATACAAACCTATTCTCCATTACTTGTTAGTAAGATGGAATCGTCCTGAAAAAGACTGGGTTAAGTGCAACAGAGATGGTGCCAGTAAAGGAAATCGAGGGTTAAACTCTTATGATTTTTGTATAAGAGACATCAAGGGTGACTTGATATATGCAGAAGCACAAAATATTGGAATAACTATCAACATGGAGGCATAAATTATGGCAATCTAGAAGACTTTGAAATATTGTTTGAGTCATGACATTTCTAATATTAAGTTGGAGACTGATTCTTTAAATTTAAAACTTATTATTAGAGGGGAATGGAAAATCCCATGGGAGATGGTAGAGAAGATAGATGAGATTATTGAGTTAATGGGGCAACTAAATGTACAAATATAACATAGTTTAGAGAAGCAAATCAACTAGCTGACTATATTGCTAACACAATTATCAATTAAAAAGGTCAAAACAGTTTCATAACTTCAGTCAACTAGCAAGCATGGAAAGAAAAATTCTAAACATAGATAAAAGTGGAGTTCCCACCATCAAAATTAAAACGAGGATGATAGTTAACAGACAAGGTCAAGCATGAAAGATAAACACATAAAATCCATAGAGTCTCACAACTATTACATTCACAAGCAGTTTGTGGCTATTAGAATTCAAAATAGTTGTGAGAGTACTAGTTAGCCTAGGCTATGTCACTAGAAAAAAATGGACACTAGAAAAAAGTGAGGGTTGTGGAATTGAATCTACAACATCGAACAATATGCATCTAAATGAGGATTAGAGAAAAAGAGGTCTGGGAGCATCTTTGTTATCGTCATTGTCGCTTAAGCTAAAAAACATAGTAGGGTCAATCATAGATAGAAGGGAGGAGATATAATGGGAAGGAGGGGTAAAACCATACTTGCACAAAATCTCGAAGATGAAATACAAGGTTCAAACCCTCTATCGAGCTATACCTGAGATCAGAAAACCTCCACCGAGATACACACCTAAAACGGAAAATGAGGAGAGAAAGGATAAAAAATATAAGGAAAGACATAAGGACAAAAAGTTTACTTATGCATGTTGAGCATGAGACAACACACTACTTGATGATGAGATAGTTGGACATCCACAACGCTAAGAGACGGAAACTCAAATTTGGAGTGAACACAAGAAACATCCTCAACGGCGGAGACAAGGAGAGGTGGAGATTGAAAAGGCTGATGGGCGGATTAGGAAACCCTACAAAATAGGATTAGGATTAGTCTTTTATTCTATTTCCGGCCACTTTTGAGCCAAATGGATTTGTAATGCCTATTTTATGTTGGAATATTTTTGAACAATTATTCTCAATAAGCGGACCTTGAGTCCAGAAGTTAACTTTTTTTAAAAACGATATAATCAATTTTCAATTTTTATTGCATTAAAAGTTCAGTAAAAAGATAACCAGTAACTGTAGAAAAATATAAGTTATTGCATATGTAGAAGTTATAACCATTTATAATTTAAAATTGTAATTTAGGTTTACTGAATATGAGAAAAATTAAAAAATATTTGTTATCGTGAAAATCCACCAAATTCATGTGGAGGGTAACTTTCATTAGTTTGGTTCACATCCAATTTTGGTTTTTGGGGAACTTACAAATATACGCAACTTAAGATATCATAATCTCTAAAATTTCCTACCATTTAAATTAATTACAAAATCTTCTCTTTTTTCCTTTTCTCTCTCTTCACCTCCAGATACATCCTTCTCATTCTCCATATACCACGCTTAACTCCCCCAAAATCACGCCTACAATTTCCCAATGTATCAGTCCTTTCTTCTAACTCAACAATTTTGAATTACAACTGTGTTATTCTAGAACTTATCATCAGTTTCAAATTCTAAAAAAAGTAGAAGAATTTCTTCATCATCTATTGTGTTTTCAATATATCAGAATCTTGAATTAAAATAGTTTCAATTTAGTGATGTAATGTATCCGCGAGCAATAAAGATATTGTTCCTCGTGAGTTTGGTTCAGATACAGATGATTTTGTTGAATATATATCCAAACACCGCAATGATCCTTTAATGATGAAGAAATTGCAGACTGCGAAATTATGAAAGGATGATAATTCTAGTTTGAAATCACTGGTTGCAAAAGCTTCATAAAGGGGGGGGGGGGGGGGGGGGGAGGGGGAGAGAGTTGAGGGTGTTACTACACAACCTTCTCTGCCTAAGATTCAATTTTTAATGCATCTGCTTGATATTTATTTATTTACTTATGCATCGTGTTTATTTTCAACTATCAGATACATTACAACTTTGTTGTGTACAATGTATCGAGTACAAATCTTATTGTTGATACATAACCCCAATTATCTTAAACATAAATCGGTATTAATCATGTTCATAATTATGTATCTAATATATAAATATGAAAAAAGTTGAGGGTGTTAATACTACACTGCCTTCTCTACCCAATGTTCAAATTTCTAATGTATTTTGTTGACATTTGTGTATTTACTTATGTATCATATTTATGTTTTAACCATCAAGTACGTTACAACTTTGTTTTGTTCTATGTATAGTGTACAAATCTTATTGTTGATACATTACTCCAATTATTTCAAGCATAAATTAGTATTAATCATGTTCATAATTATGTATCTAATACATAAATATGAAATATTTAATTATATTTTAATAACTGATACATATACCCATTGTTATTTATCTGAAAGGCTATGTATCTTGCTATGTATCTGAAAAGGAAATATTGTCTCCAACAACGATTTCATCGCTATTGAACGATTTGCTTGAACTATTTTAAAATTTTGAATTTGTTACGCATTATGAGGGATTGAATAGCCGTGATTTAAATGTGACTGAGTGAATTATAGGAGGATTAATTAATTTTCCGTTATTTTCCTTTTTTTAAAAGCAACCTAATCTTAAGTAATGTATCATTTGCAATGTATCTGAGAACAATAAAAGACTTAAAAATTTCATGATTGCGAAAACTTCCATAATAAGATGTAATTAGCCCCCAAATGCATGTGATTTTATGCACTTAATACATTTTTTAGTATTAGCATTTATTTCAAGAAATTAATGGATGATTATTTTGTTCCAAACATATATTGTAAATTCAACATTCAACCTCCTCATATGACTCATATTTTATTTAGGTAAGAGTTCACAATACTATTGGGGTTCATCTACTGCAACGAAAATATATATTGGACCTTTTGCATCGATTTGGTTTGGCCTAAGTTAAGCATGTCAAAACTCCTCTTCACAATAAGTTTGAGTGACGTTCTGTGTATACCCAACTTCTTGATAATCATTTTGTGTATCACAAAATGGTTTGTAGTCTTCAGTATTTATCCTTCAAATGACCAGATATACAATATGTTGTAAATATGGCTTCACTATTTTTGCATCAACCTCGCCTTGTTCATTTACAAGTTATTAACCGAATCTTCTATTATCATAAAGGAACCGGTTTGCTCACATGGGTTGCAACTCTACAAAAATTCTTCCAACTTCTTAACTCTATTCTCACACTCTGACTGGGCAAAATGTACAACAACTCGTCGCTCTACTTCTGTGCTTGCATTTTACTTGGGAGTAATTTGATATCTTGGTCTACAAAGAAACAATCAAATGTTGTACGCTCAAGCACAAAAGTTAATTATTGTGTTCTGGTTGTTTCAACTACCGATGCTATATGAGTACAATTTCTTCTACGTGACTTGGGTATTTATATATCTTCGCATTCCTATACTTGCAAAATGTGATAATATTGAAGCCATTCATCTTGCACAGAATTCGGTCTTTCACTTCAGAACATATTGCTTTGGACTATCATTTTATTCGTGAGAAGATTACCCAAGGTGACCTTATTGTTTCTTATATTCCCACCTCACCACAACTTGCAAATATTTTTACTAAATGTGTCTCTGTTACAAAATTTAAGGACTTTTGAGTCAATCTTCATGTTCGTTCCTCCACTTCAAATTGAGAGAGGGTGACAAGGATATTATTGTAAATATATTCTAAAGAGTCATGTACTTATAATTGTCTTATAAATAGCATGTGTTCAAGCCTTTGCTATTCATGCCGACCTTTGTTATACTTGGCTATTATTTTCTCTAATCTCTTTGTAACTTAACACAACTTCAATGAACATGAATTAATTACTTAGTTTTTTTTATATTGGTCAACTTTCAAGGGTAAAATAGAAAAAACAGCACCATTTATGCATTGATTTTATGAAATAACAAATATTAAGGAACATCTATTTTTAGTAAGGACGACATGTAAATAGGAACTAGGAACTGAGAGAATAGTACTAAATTATGAGTACAAAAGTCTTCCACTTTTATTACTCTTTGAATGAGAGGTTTGTAATTTTGTGCCACATGTACAAACACGATATTAAAAGTAAAAATCACATAAAATTCATGGTGTTAAGAGTTAATTATAGTATATCCCCATTCTTTCCCAAATTACAAAAGTCCCTTAAAATTATAAGATCTCAGATACATCAGGAAACCTGCGGATACATAGGTGACGGATTGTGAATAATACATTACTTAATGGGATGAATATATATGAGAGGGGATAAGGATGTATCCGGGGGGGGGGGATTTTTGTGTATCCGAAAGGGAATTTTTGTAAATTTTTAAAGGGTAGAAAATTTTAGAGATTATGGCAAAATAAGATGTGTATTTATATAATTTTTCATATTAAAATCCTATTGAGTCCTGAGATGTGGGATAAAGTAGGTCAGATAGTTGAATTATCACTTAAATAAGGGAAAAGACATAAAATTCCCTCTGAACTTGTCTGCACAACTTACTTTAGCACTTTAACTATACAAGTGTTTCTTTACCCCCCCTAATTTAATTTGAATTGAATTTAATTACCCCTTAAAGAGTGACGTGGCAAAATTTGTATCACCAACTTTTCATAAGCGAGTGAGAAAGAAAAAGACACCAAAAAATGACACATATCATCTTTTTATTGGATAATATACTTAATAACTTATTTTACTAATTTTAAAAAATTTCTTTTGAATTAACTTTTCTCTCTCTATATTTCTTTTTCTGCATCTTCTTCTTCATTCCCCCCCCCCCCCCCCCCCATTTTTGTTCTTTTTTTGCATCTTCTTCTTCATTTTTTCTTCTTCTTTTCTTTTCTATTTTTAATCGTTTCTTTCTTTTTTTTTACAAAATTTTTGGTGTTTGATTCACCCACCATTTTTGACATCAAAGAAGATTATTAGATCTATCAGTTTAAAGTGTTATCAGAATGAAGTTGACTTCCATTAAAAAAAATCGAAGATATTGTTGGTAAAAGATTAACTATGGAGATTTCGCCCAATTCATTAATAAATTTTCATTTTTATGCAAATAATTTTTAAAATTTTTGAGGAAGGTGGTATCGTATAACTAAATTGAAAATGCAATTGAAATTTGAATTATAGTTTGTATATTGAGGAGTAAATTTATTGATGGGTTTAATTTTGGGTTCAATATTAAAAAAAAACAATTATTATGGAGATTTAAGCAATTAATTATGAATTTTGTTAATGTACACGTGGACGAATAAAAACCCGTGTGACTCAACAACACCCCGCCTTCAACTGGGCGGTGATGGGAGGGTTGAAAAAAATCACTTAAAAGATGTTAAAGGGGTATATAAACACCGTGTAGTTATGATAATTTCGTTTAACTTTTTGCTAATTTGTTCAATAATTCATACATAATATGCTGTCTTCTTTAAACTCCTTTTTCATACTCCTATAGTCAGTACATTTTTGTTTGTTGCTAATATTGCCGAGTCCAACCTGAAAAATAGAAGTGACATTGTTTTGGTTTTATTTGTTCATTTGACCACAAAAAAAAAAATGTTTTTGCACATCTCTTTATTTGCCTAGAATATAGTTTTATACCACCTAAAAATTGCAAAACAAGCCTCTCTTTTTTTCTCTTATTCACCAAAAGTAGTTCTTCCTAAGCTCTCTAGTCTCTACATTTAGCAATAAAGAATCTTATATATCAATAATAGTGGAGTGGTTAACTGGTTATAAGTACTCCTTAATTCTTGACCAAAGATTTCGGGTTTGCGTCTCTCTAGATACAAATTCCTCTTTGTTAGGGAGTGTTTTATCCTAAGGACTTTCCGACGCGAATTCAGATTTAGTCGCACGTGAAAACAAAATCTTGTATGCCAGATATGAAGCACTAAGGCAAATTTGAGATCTCTTGTCTTGTCCAATGAAAAGATTTGATGACAAATGTGTTGATAAATCACCTCATGAATATTCTTAGTTGGTAAAGGGATAATTCTCCAACATTATTTGGAAGAATGGCCTCCTCTCTTTATAGTACTACTTTGACCCATAGTCCAAAAAAAAATTGATGGAAAGCATCTCATCCTTAATTAAGGATACAAGTAGGGAATATGTGAATCGATTATATATATAAAAAAAAATACTCAAGAAGTTGAAGAGTACATCAATATATTATTTACATATTAGTATAATAAAAAAATGTAACAACACCCTTATGCTAAACTATTAATATTCAAACTTTCAAATTGGTGTTTGCCTTTGGTGGTAACATAAAATACTAGTAGAAAAAAAGAGAGTTTAATTTGTGCATATTAAATAAAAATATTAAATTATTACTACTAAAGTTATATATGCTCAACTTACTTTAAAGGTATATTTGACTCTTTTTCATTTATTTTTCCATTATTTGGAGGGTACTTTACTTATGTTGATTCCACAAAACCAACGATGCTAAAGTTTACAAAAACAATATGCTATGTTACCATCAATATTTGTGTTTGATGGTAATTAATAAATATTTTTTATCCTTAATTAGAAATCATAAATTTGAATTGTGAAAATGAAATTATCTTTGATAATAAGCGTTTAACCCTCAAGGTAGGATTTTTCACTACGAACCAAATTATTGAATCCCAAAGCAAGTGGCCTATATGGAGTGAAATTTTTTACTAAGTAAGTAAATCAATTATTACTAAAATTTGAGAGGAGTGGTAACTATAAATATCCTCCCATCATTAATTAGACATTTTGAATTTGAACGATGAAAATAAGATTTTCTTTGGTAGAAAGTGTTTAATTTTCAAGTAGAACTTCTCGATGCGAATCAAATTAATCAAACCGCAAAACAAATATCAAATATAAAATGAAAAACTATAAAAAAAAAAAAAAAGAAGCTAAATTTCAAAAGTCAATTGTTTTTAAAAGACTTTCAATTAATTATATGATTGAAGAGTTGTACTGCTGTTGATACTTATAGTTGATACTTACGTTTGGTATTATTTCCTCAATTTCAATTTATTTGTTTGATTTTAATATTAAAAAAATTTAAAAAAAACTTTCAGCTTCTAATTTCAAATTAAAGATTTGTACTAATGCTCTTAAATTATGTGGTCTTACACATACAACAAGAAAAGTAGAATAAAATAATTGTATAAAAAAAAAGAAGAGAAAAAATCATTTTTTTTAAGAGTTAAGTGTCAAAAAACACTTAAAATATTCATTTTCATTTAATTTCACACTTAAACTATTTGAAATGTATATATTACACCCTCTCTTTTAAAAATAAAAAATTACCACTTCAATTACCATGTGAAGAAGCCACATGGATGAAAATTCAAGGCCCAGTCTAACGTTTAGATTAGATGTGTTTTTCAAACGTGTGTTTTTAACACTCCTAGTAGTTTAGATATGATAAGAATTGATCAAATATGTTTTGACAATTATCTTTTTTTTCAAAAAAATATAACACAATAAAATAAGATAAATAAATTAAAATGGAGTGAGTATCAATTTTATTGCATAATATTTATTTGAATAGTTAAGATAAACACAGGTGTACTTAAAGATTTGAACCAAACCAAATATGAATTGTCAAGGAAAATCATAATATATTTTTTTTTTAAAAAGAGTTAGGAATTATTGATGAGTCATGGGTTTAAGTTCTCCTATTGACAAGTGACAACTACTCAATTGGAGTAGCAAAAAATCATTATAAAATAGCAAGGTTGATTTGATAGTTAGTGGAGCCTGACAGTGGCGTAGCCAAAAAATTCATTAAGGGTATTCAAATATTTAATAGTAATTTTTTTTTTTTAAAAATGACGATTTCAATTATCAAAACAAATAATCAAGTTGAGCAATATTTAATTAAATATAAGAATATTTTTAATAGAATTACAAGTGTATAATTCAAAACTAACATAAAGACAAAATAAACTACTATTGAAAGCATAATTTAAATATATTATTGATCTACCGTTGAATCTTTATTTGGTTGACTTAGAGAAGTCGAACTTTTTTTTCGTACTCTATTGTAATAATTCCTCATGTCCATTGAAACTTGAAACTAAAATATTAAGTTGGTTATTTTTGTTATAAAACAAGAAAAAGAGAAGAAAAAATAGAGAGAGAATTATTAAGATTCTATTATTAATAATATTGTGATATAATTTGGGTAAATGAGTCTCATAGAGAAAGAAAACAGTATTCCACAAGGAAAAAGTATTAAAATTTAAGAAAATCTTAAAGGTATTAAAATTTAAGGAAATAATTCAATTTTAATTGAAAAAAGTCCACAAGGAAAAAGTATTAAATTTAAGGAAATCTTATTCCACAAGGAAAATGTATTAAAATTTTAGGAAATAATTCAACTTTAATTGGAAAAAAAAATAGTTAGTGGAGGTAAGATTCAAACTTGGGTCCCTGAAGCCAATCATAACACTGCTAACCACCAAACTACTGAACATTTACATTAAATTTACACTATTTATTTACTTAATTAAATTCAAGAAGTCAAAATATAATTACAGAAAAATGAAACACGGTTCGCGACGGTTATTGCCAACTCAACTACGCCTTACTTTGTTATTTTAGGGTGTTCAAATTCTATATATACCAGTATACAATCAAAACTTTACGTGTATGTATAGTAAAAAATTTCGACGAAGGGTGTCCAATTGGACACCCTGGAGCCTACGTGGCTCCGCCCCTGAGCCTGGAGAAGATAATGTGTAGTATTGTGTACGTAAATTTTATTATTATCTTAAAAAATAAAGATATTATCTTCGATAGATCCAAAATTAGAATATTAATATTTATTTACAACCTAAAAATCACTGAAAACTTGAATTTGTTAAAGAAAAAGATGAGAATGAGAAAGTTATATCAATTAGAAAAAGCAACATAATTTTGAAGAGTAAACTATTAACTTTTAAAAATCCATTTGAAGTTTATTTAAAAGTAGGCAACAGAAAGCAAAACACTCCATGCCACTAGGATGTGCATATAAGTAATTGAAAAATATAAATATAAACTATTCTTCAGATGGTTCATCAACATAAAAAAAGAAAGGAAGGGGAAAATATGATGAAAAGTGATCAACAACTCAGTACTCACAATCAAATAAAATAGGAAAGAAATCTTAAATCATAAATATAAAAAAAAAGCATTTTATATGTAATAAGAAGATTTTAATTTTTTAAAATGTATAGTTGATTCTTGAAGATTTTGATAGAACTAAATAAACAAGGCGTCATGCAAAAGCTAACAAAGCAAACATTGAACTGTAATAAATTAAATAACAAAGAAAAATATATTAAACGTGGCATAATGTTTTAATATGATTTGGTAAATTGACCCACATATAAGAATATCAATATAAAAAGAGTATAAAAATATTGAGAAAATATAACCCCCCCCCCCCCTCCCCCCTTAAAAAAACCTTTATTGACTACATTATAAATGCTATTGTATTATTATGTGAGGAAGAATAGTTTATAGAACTCAAAAGTCTTTTCCTTCTAGAAAAAAATGATTAGTTTTCCTTTCGGGAGTAAGAAAAAAAATTATTATATATTTTGCGCTCCTTTAAGAAAAAGTAGAAAATTTAGGGGAAATCATAAGGATATTTATTTGACACTTCTCTATGGTCTTCATTTATATTTATCTTTTTTAACCATTTTTTTTTCATTTAATTATTTATTTTATTTTTAATGTCTCTAGAGGTCTTTACATTTAATTACTCAACTTTTCACCTCCCACTATTATATATCTTAAATATTAATAACTCTCACCCCTTCAATTTATCCTATTAATATTATTCATAGCTCTTTTTTATTTTTTTAATCTTCATGACCCTCAAAATTTTAATTTGTAAGCTTATGACACCTTATGATATTCCTTTACTTTCCCTACATAAATTCATATTTTGTATCAAGAAAATTTTCATTTCAATATCATTCTTACACTTCTCCACCACCTTAGCATACATAAGAATGAGAAAGAAAATATTAATCACCACATCATATGATTTCTTTCACGGTTAGAATCATGGTTGGAAAAGTTGTAAAGAATCTATGGGTAAGAATGTTTCATTTAATTTTTTAAATTATACATTTTTTTTAATTTTTACTTTCTTGAGAATCAATTTGACTAATCTTTGAAATCAAATTGAATAAATTCAAGACCAACAAAATCATATAGTAACTAACAAATTCATTTAAGTATATTCTTAATTTGTGTTTGTAGGGATGAAGAAGAAAGTTGAGGAAGATAAAAAAGTAGAAAAAATTATGAATTTGAGAAGAAGATGATGTAGAGTCTTACAATAAATGTCACGATCCAAAAATCGAGGTCATGATGACACACACCTCAAACCCAACCCGGTGTGTAAGCCGAAGAATCTAACTCATGAATCATCTCAAATGTTGTGGAAAAAAAAAGTAAATACATATATGGGACTTCTAGAATGAAGTCGGGCCATAAAAGAAGAAAAAGTGTGATACAACAAAGATTCCAAAACCTGATATCATAACCATTAAAGACCATTCTAATACAATATTTGAATTTTAAAATTCAACACTTGTCTTTGAAATATACATAACGACATAAATGAAAGATGAACCTTGAATGATGACCCAAATGAGGATCTCACCACAACTTCGAAGCTCAAACAATGCACGATCAAATTCAGTCATCTCAATTTCCACAAATGCTAAGGGCTGCAATAAGAGGTTACATAAGTAAGAGTGAGTACAATCCATATGTACTCAGTAGGCTTGGATGACTGAGTATAAAGTAATTAATCAAACTTACGAAATAATGAAACATTTTCACCTGCATTCAGAAAAGTCTGATTCTAACATTGGTGTTAACAGTCTATATAAGAATGGCGCAAGTAAAGTAAACACGTAAGGTTAGAAATAATTTCTCATATCAATAGGCTAATTACACAACAAACAAAGCTGGTCAATGCAATGCAATGATGGAATGATGTGATGGAACCAAGGTTGTCGCACAACCTATCGTATACACCTTGCCGAGCTTTAGCTTTCAGACAAGGACCCATGGAGGACTCGTAGTTCATATACCAATCTCATAATCTCTATATCTCATCAACTTGCCACCTAGCTAGTGGTCAAGATAAAAGTAAGATGTCTCATTTTCTTTCTCAAAATAGTACTTCTCCAGTTTCTCAGATTCTCATATTCTCATGGTCAATGATATGATGAATGATGATGTATGCATCACTATACATACAACACAAAGACATAATCAATTCAACATAGGTCTAAAAGAGTCAAAGTCTCCAAACTTATTAAATCATGATATACACCTTCTCATGGAAAAATAGCAGAAACATTCATTTGAAATAAGTATTTACCATTTGGAAACATTCCTTTCATTTTATATGATCTGATATTTTTGAATGTGCCATGAATCAACGTCAATCATAGGCTCCATGGTACAATATAAGTGTTGTCATGTAGGTACTGTCTACTCAATCCATAGACATAATATATCAATCAATCAGTATGCGAAAGAACCATGTAGTGTTAGTGTCTATTGAGGCTAAAACAAGCTCATAGGCGACAACTAGATGATAAAAACATCACAACAATAGCAAGTGATCACAAGCGACTAAAACACAATCTTAACATGTTTTTCTAGGCTGCTAAGTCAAGAATAAAGTCCTACTAATAGACACTATATCATGTTGTGATAGCCAACTCAATATGATTAGGATACACATCATATAACGACAGTATATAGGCCATAAAAAGCTTAAACCATCAGTCTGAGGGTGAAATGTGGTACTAAAATTGACTTGTGTTCCTAGACCCTTTATAGAAAGATCTCTAAAAATGTGGTGTAAACTGTGCACCTCTTGTAACACCCCAGAATTTTTTTGAACTAAGACTCGAACCATCATTTGTTGTGAGTAGGATTTTACCGAGGAATTTAAAAATTCTTGAGTGTTAAGGTCACTAGATATAGCACCTTGAGTTCCAAAAAGAATTAAAGAGAATTCATTCAAGTCATTCCTAGGTTCTTCTAAGTTTTGGGTCAACTTAAAATAACTATAACTCTAATTACATGATGAGTTATGTGGCCCATAAGATATCAAATGAAAGGTCTTCGAATTATCTCTTTCTAACGCCACCGAGTTTGCTAAGTTTCAAGTTCGGATGAGTGAGAATTGCCCTTTTGAAATTAAGCTGTCCAGTTAAGGAAAGTTACCCGAAAATAATGAGGGGTATTTTGGTCTTTTCCTTACCAAATCAGATTTAATTCGTTTTTAGTAAGGTTTTAGGGGTCTAATCTGATTAGGTTCAGTTTTATAATCCTAATATATGCCTAGGGTTTTAGTTGAGAGTTCAAGAAGAGAAAAAAAATATAAAAGAGGAAAGAATCAAGACGTTCGTCAAGATTCTTGAGAGTTGTTGCGGATTTTCGCCATGGGTTTGATCCCTAAGAGGTATGTAAGCTTCCATTGTGTTGGGTACGTTCACCTACACGCCAATCATGAGTTTCTTTTGCGAATCTATCCATAAATATTGAGCAATTTAATTTCTTGATGAGTTCTTGATAAATGTTCATGAAGTTTCCTTATTGATCAAGTTTTGATGTAAGATTTCACTTGGGTCAACTTCAAACGACCATATCTCTTAGAATATAAAGAGTTACATGAGTCATAACCTATCAAATTAAAGATATTTGAATCTACTTTCCAACGCCACCAATTTCGTATCAATTCAATTTCTGAGTAAAAAGTTATGACTATTTTAGTAACTTGATACAGTGCTAATACGAATTAGCCGATGGGAAAACATTAAAAAGGGTCGTTTTTGTTTTTTTACCTCCAAGAAAGCCCTAAACAAATTTCTTGACTAATAAAAGGCTCAAAACAATCAGATTTTCATCTTTTAGTCCATCATTCTTTTCTCTCTCAAACCCTAGGGCAAAACCCTAAGGAAAAATCAAAGTAGAAGACTCCATTCAAGATTCTTTCAATCTTTTTCATGATTCTTCTTCAAGGTATGTTTTTCTCCAAGAATTCCATTCTTTTTTAACTCAAGTTCTTCCATACAATTATGAATCACTAATGAAAATAATAAATCTTGGCCGTAGAGGTTTCAAGAAACTAATTCAAGAATCTCAAGAAGGGTTTTCTTGATCGTTTACCTTCAAGCTAGGGTTTCAAGGCTTAATCAAGTTCTTCTTCAAGATTCTTCAAGAACCGTATTCTTCCAGGTATGTAAGACTATCATAGTTTTGGACTAGTTCGTCCTCACGCCCTACATCTACTTTTAAATCAGAAAAAGAGAAATCTAGGATTCTACCCCTAGATTTGAGTATTGTTGAGATAAGTTGATTTTGAGTTCTTGAGTTCATGTTTCTTTTAAAAGTTCTATTCCTAATTCTAGAATTGCTATATTGTTATTAAGATCCTTCATATCATGAATCATAACTCTTGAATTCATAATTCAAATTCAAGAAAGAGTTAATAGTAGAGTTGAAGACAGTCTTTGAGTTCAATTGTGAATCCTTTGAGATCAACTGTCGATTTGAGCTAAGTTTTGAAGAAGTAAGTATGAGAATGAGAAGAGTCATATACTTGAGTTCCATATTGTTATTTAGACCCTTCTTGAGTCGATCGTTCTACCCATAAATTCCGCATGAACTCCATCAATTGAGTATCTTTGAGAGGAGTAGTATCTTCAAGTTCTAAGGCTTGAGTATTGAGTTCCTAATCGTTTTGGGATTTTATTCCTAATCATGGGGCTACTACATGTTACCCATGAAGGTCCTTGATTTGAGTAGTTCATGACCATAATTCCGCATGAACCCTATGAATCGAGCAGTCTTGAGATGAGAGGTATCATTAACATTCTTGAGTTGAGTTATTCATGTCCATAATTCCGCATGAACCCTATGATTTGAGATATAAATTTTGAAAAGCTTTTTAAAGCCAACAATTGAGTTCTTAAACTATGTTTTGAGAAGTAAAGATGAGTTTTGAGAAAAGAGTTTCTAAAGCATGATTAGTATGACAATCGAGTATGTCATCAATGTATGAGCAGTATGGTATTAGATATACTATCAATGTTTATGCAGTATGACTTCCTGAGTCATCAATGATCATATTATAATATGATTTTGAAATGTTTTTTAGAAAGAGTTTTCAAGTATGAGTATAAAGGGAATATGTATTCCAAGAGGCATCAATTTTTACATTCATAAAAGAGGAACTGAGATTTCTAAATGAGTTATGAGTTCAAAAGTTATTTCAAGAGTAGTTACCTCTTTTAAGAGGGTAGTTTTAGCAATTATCTCAAACCAGGGGAAGAGTTATGTTTTTAAACATATGAGCTGAGTATATTTTTGGGAGTAGTATTGAGCACCGATATGGGGACGAGTTCAGATAACTCAAGTCTCCATAAACCATGTAGCCAATGTGGGTAGAAAGGGTTATACTTTTTAAATGATTCCTTAATATTTTTTAGCATAGACTAGTAGATCCACTTAGTTGAGAGGTTCTATACCCCGGCAAAGTATAGGACAGTTCTAGCAGTGTGGGCGAGACGTTGTATCATCACATAGCTCATAGTGATGGTTGTCGGTTAGAGAAACTCCCATAGAGTTATATTGTATTTTTATGTATACAAACTGAGTTATTATTGTATTCTTCAATACATTGAGTTGCTATTTACTGTTTTAAAAGATTTTCATATATATTGCATCTTTTACTATTGTTTTATCCTTGAGTATCATGAGTTGAATATCTTGAGTTGAGTACCTTTGAGTTGAGTATCATATATTTGAGTTAAGTATCTTATTCTTGAGTTGAGTGAGTTCAGAAGAGGTAAGTATGTTTCATTTTTATCAAGTTCATGCCTATGTTTATGCTTTAGAATTCCCCTTACATGCTCGTACATTCCACATATTGAGCCATTTTGCCTGCATCATTTCATGATGCAGATACAATTATTTAGGGTCATCAATATGAGCTTCATTGATACCACATGAAGTTCGAGTTAGCTATGGTGAGCCTCCTTGCTTTCGGAGGGTTCCACTTGTACTTTCAGTTATATCAGTTGTTAGGATGTCGTGAGTCTTGTCCCGACTTCCATCTTCGTCAGTTAGAGGCTTCATAGATAGACAGTAGAGTTTCAGAAGTCTGTTAATTTATTTTGTTAAATGTTTTAAAGGCTTAAGTTGCCTATTTTATGGTGAGTTGAATATTCTATTTTTATTCAGAGTTAATCTTTTGAATTAAAGCTTTGTATTGAGTTAGTCTTTCATTTGTAGTCAGCTAGGATAATGGTTCGCTTGGGGATCAACAATGGTTCTCGAGTGCCGATTATGTCCAGGGTGTAGACTCGGGTCGTGACACTTCTATCTTAAGTAATCAATACAGGTACACCATAAAGTCTCTCTAATATATGGCCATGCATAATCTTCAGCAGAAAATGTGGTCTTGACTTGTAAAAGATGGGCTAATTTTGTCAGCCTTCAGACTATCACCCAAATAGAATCAAACTTCCATTGGGAGTAAGGCAAACCTATAGTAAAGTTCATATTTATTGTCTCTCACTTTCATGATAGAATGAGTATCGCTTGAGTCATCCCATTGGGTTTTTGATTCTCTACATTCACCTACTAAGAGTTAGAACACTGTGCTACAAATTTAATAATATCTTTCTTCATTCCATACCACCAATAAATCTCTTAAATGCCATGATACATCTTTGTGGAATCTGGTTGAATAGAATATCGAAAATACTATGCCTCCTTCATAATCTATCATCGAAGACCTGCTACATCTTGAAATACAACTAATGTATATATCTAAGGACACCATTTTTCATTATATTGATTATTTCCCCTGAACTGTTTGAAGCTGGGATTCTCATGTTGTCATGATTTCACCTTTGCAACTAAGGATGAAACAACTATGTCATAAACTGTAACTCCATCATCAGAATCTAACAATCTACCCCCCAAGTTGGCTAACTAAGAAAGCTCTCGGGCTATATCCCGTTTCTCCACTCCTAGATATGATAAGTTGCTTATAGACTTACGACTGAGGGCATCATCTACTGCATCCACCTTTCTTGGATGGTACAAAATGTCCACATCATAATCTTTTAGCCACTCGAGCCATTAGTGTTGTCGTAGATTTAACTTTGTCTTTCTTAAAATATATCATAGATTCGTATGATCTGTGAAGATATCAACATATACACCATACAAGTAATGCCTCAAAATCTTCAAGGCATGAATAACTGCAACCAACTCTAAATCATGGTCCGAATAGTCTATTTCACATGTGTAATGAATCGTCTTTCTTTCATAGAAACAACACCGGTGTGTATCCCACGACGACACACTCAGCCTGACGAAGTCCTTATCTAAAAAGTCCTTTAGTTGCTCTTTCAATTTTGTTGGTGCCATTCTATACATGGAAATTTATATTGGTTGGATATCATGTAATGTGTCAATAACATGATTAATCTCCAATTCTAGGGAAATACCATGGAGCTCATCTAGAAAGATATCTGTAAGTTTATTAACCACTGGAATAGACTGTAAGGTCACCGGTTCTAGGTCAACATCATGAATCCTAACAATGTGATAAGTGTAGCCTTTAGCAATTAGTTTCCTCACCCAAAGATATGAAATAAACCTAACCTTTAGTGTCAATGTATTACCCTTCAACTCTTGAACCACCTTTCCTGGAAAGTGGAATTTAATAATCTTTGCTCGATTGTCGACATTGGTATAGCAGGATGCTACTCAATTCATACCCATAATAATATAAAAAAACAGCATCTCTAGCTCTATTAGGTCAGCAAAGGTCTGACGACGAACAATCTCTACTATACAACCTTAGTAAACCCTTTTGGCAATAATATAGTCACCAACTAGGGTAGATATAACAAACGGTCATTGCAATTACTTTTGTACTATAGAAAACGTCACAACAATAAATTGAGTAACATACGATAATGTGGAGCCTTGATCCATCAAGACAAATAGAGTGACAACAAATGCTAAGTATTCCTGTTAATGCATATGTACGATTCTGGACAATTCCATAACTAGATGCTCCCTATTTGACTACCTTTATTCGAGGAAGACTATGGCCCTCTCTTTGTAGAAGTAGTAAAGCACATGACCATACTGTTGATTCGACCCTTTGTCTTGAACCCTGCTTACCCCTGAATGGACAATATCTCTGTATATGACCCTTTTGGTCATAAGAATAACATGTTACAAAGTCTTGACAACATCTCTCAATATATAATCTACCACAAATATCACAATTGATCTTGGCTGCTCTAGGCGACGATACTCTTACGAGCACGACACTCGTGAGATTTTACCCAAACCTGACGATCTAACTTGGTACTTGGGATTGTTGTGGTCGGTAACTGGGTGGTCTCTTTGAATACCAATGATAGGACCACCCTAAGTGTGTTTGAAACCATGTGACCTATTCTTATTTTGAGACTCTCTTTTGATCCTCTCAGCTGTATATTGCTGATGTCAGAGCCCACCCATGTTCTGTGTAATGGTTTAAATATACGAGATATCTATGTCATTATGAAGTGCAGCTATAGTACAAGCTCAATAATAATCGTAGTCCAAATAACTCGACCTTTATGACTCAGCTCTATAGCATGCTTTGAGCAAAATAAAGGTAACTTTCTTGTACGATGTTTGTAGCTTCATGCATATAGAATGTGGTGCACAACACATTTATAAACAAGACTCTACTGGACATGACTTGTAGACTCCTTAGGATACGACACTACTTCAATACTAAGTTTTCACGCCTCAAACTCGAGGGGTGCAACTGACACCTAATGCCAAAACTTTGGCCATCAAAATCATGTCAGAAGAGAAAGTACAACCTTAACATGTTTCAATTGAATCCCCAAAGGTTCCTCTGAGAACTTGGCAAACAAAAAATAATGCAGTAATGTGAGAATCAACTAAGACGTAAAAATGAGCCATAACCAATTGAAAAGGCATTATAACTCAATAAACAAAATCACAATCTCAAAATAACCGGCAGCTAATAACAACAATACGAGTCTATCAACATCTCATAAGAGCGGCGAGCTCCCAAGGTAATATAACAATGCACACTTCACACTATTTAATCGATAACCTCCGTTCACAACACCTAAGAGTGGTGCACCAATCTCCCATCCCTGCATAACTTTAATACCGTCAATATACACACATCAAAACAACTCACAACAAGACAACAACTAGGTTGTCCAAAGCCAAGAATGAAAAAACATGAGGGATGTGATTGGAGAAAGTCTACTTTAGTAAAAACGATTCTATTTGTTGAGCAAAACAATCTACCTCAAGGGTCCAACACCATCCCAACTCTGCAACTTTATGAAAATGCACCAAAACAAAGCCTAGATAGTAGGAATTGATTTCCAACTTAAAGCCATGAGATTCTAAGCAAAGTAGGTGTAGAACCTTACCTCAAAGTAGCTCAACCATATACTTAACTTAAAAACTAGATTACACACGAAATTCCTTCAACCACAATGAAAAATATAAGAAATAACATAAAATGAAGAATGAGATGAGGAGAACTTTTCTCCGAACACGAGCCAAGGAAGAATCAAGCTAGAAGGGGGTGTTTTCTTACCTCAAAGGTCATGTAGCTCTCTTCAATGGTTGTTGAACGTTTTTCCTTTGAGAAAATGTAAACGTTATCTTTTTAAGTTAAAAACACCTTTAAAAGGCAGCCAAACCCAATCCCTATCCATGACACAGTTTGCCCGAACAGTGTGCGCTAAAATGGTCATATCTCTTTACTCCGATGTCGGATTGATGAATGATTTTATGTGTTGGAAACTAGACTCGTAGTCCTTCGATTTGATATGTAATAGGTTCTCTAACTCTATATATTGGGAGATATACTCCTCCAAATCAGTACATAAATAAGATCATGTCAAAACTTTCTTTTAATAATTATGTCTTTAAGATTTTTGTTTCAAGGCATACCTTGGCCTCTAACTTCTGTTTAAGAATTTCTAGTGACTTTATATAGTTTATTATTTGGTATAACCACCTAATTTCCATTATTCTTCCAACATCTCAATGAAGATTGACGTAAAATACGATAAATCGACTTTTCGAACATAAACTTGTTATTTTAAACGTTACAAACTTATGGAGCGGTATAGATGGTATGATTAGCCGCATAATTTAATAGAGGATATTAAATCAAAATTGAAGGATATTTTTTACCTTCTTCCCTTGTTTTATGCAAAATTTACCATTGATGCTATCTAAAAATACTACTATGCCATTAAAATGGAGATAATTGGAATATGTTCCTTTTCTTTTGATCACAAAGATTTTTGTATATATATCTTAAAAAGTTGCAATATAGTTGAGCGTATTTAAGCTTAGATTATCTATATATCTACTTTTCTATTACTTCATCAAGTGTTGAGAGGGACATTTTAAAGTGAAATAATAAATGATGCTATAGAATCCTTTGAATGTTTATCTCCTTCAACAACAGTAGGCATTTTGGAGAGAAAAAAAAAACTAAGGACTACTCCTTTTGGTTTATATTAAGTGAATTATTAAGATTTTTTTAATAATTATTTAAAATAAATATTTTTTTCAAAGTCCAAAATAATTATTAAAACTCTTTTCTTCTTATATATACCTTTTTAAAAATGAGATTTTTCAAAAAAGTATTTTACATAAATTAGGAGAATAGTTTAAAAATAATAGTGAAAACTAACCTTTACTTTATATTCTTAAAATAGCAATAATTCACATGGACTAGGTGTATATATAAAAAAATGTAGAGTTAATTTTCTAATATTTTTATGGTCCACAATATGGTGATACGTGCTCCTACCCTCAAAAATAATTGTGGTTTCCATCAATTCGGGTATTGCTAGATCTATATTAAATTTAAATATTAATACTCTTTTATGTCAATGATAAACAAAAAAAAATTAAAAAAATTCAGAAAAAATACACAACTTCATCATCATTATTTTTTTATCATATAATCGCCATCAGAGACAGATATAGGTCTCAAGCTCTCCAATTTTCTCTCTCTGTTGATTTTCAGCTTTTCTGGAACATCCCACATTTCCCCTTTTCCCCTTCTTCTTCTCCTCTTCTTTCCTTGTTGTTGCATTTAACTTGCTCTACAACCCCTTTTTTTTCTTTCTTTGTTTCATCAAGATTTGACCCTTTTCGTTTTTGATCCATGATCATACCTTAATTTGAGATTTAAACGCAATTTAGGGTTCCAAGATTGAGTTTTTTTGGTTGCTAAAGCTGAAAGAAGAATTGGGTATTTTGTTTGTGGGTTAATTATTGTGAGAAGACAAAAAAGAAATGCTATATTTGGAGCAACTCAAGTGTGTGGTGAAGTTTGTTGGTATGAGTGTATGTATTGTTCGATAATTGGATTTGGGTTTTCCTTCTTTTTGGGATTTGAATGCTGGAATAGTTGGTTCCCGAGCCAGGGGCTCGGGTGTTGATTGTATCATATTGGGGGCTATCAGTTTAGTTATTAATGGCAGCGTGTGATATGAAGAAACAACAACATCAACAGGAACAAGACCTCTTTTCATCTCCTGCTCAGCCTTCACCAATTCAAGAAGGGTTTATGCAGAAATTCAGGCTGTATCAAACTCTGTCGGTAATAATGCATCCCTTTTATTTTAGGCATAATTAAGAAAGTGAACTATGTAGATGAGGATCAGAGGGATTTTGGGGCAGTTAAAACTATGTTTCTAGTAGTGAAAGATGGTTCAAAAGTTGACAGCTCTCAGTGGTGAAGAGATTGCATTTTCTTCTTCATTTCATTAGTTCGAATCTCAGTAGCCTTATGGTCAAGCTAAAAGAAGGTTGATTGATCACTTGATTTGGCGAATTGGATCAAGATCTTATGATATTTTTAACCTGCCTCTGGGATAATAATATTCAGTTTATGGAGTGCAAAATTGCTTTATATTTGATGATGGTAATTAGTATTGATTCATAGGATATGTTATTAAGCTGGAAATTATGTGGAGTTCATTTGCTAATTTGAAATGCTAGATTTAATAATCATGTTAAATCTCCAATATTTATTTGACAAGATAAATCACGTTATACTGGTGCACAGTTCGATAAAGATGTATTCGGGTGTATCTGGCAGAAAGTAGTTGCCATTGCTTTCTATGATCAAAAGCATTGAGTATTATCGAACAATGGCACCTTGTGTGTGTATAGTATGGTTGGGGTCCATTGCTGCAGTGTCCTCTAGTTCTCTTGTTTCATTTCAACTTTGCTTTTGGAGGAGTACTGGCCTCTATGTTTTGTATTATTTCCCTTTTCTCTCATTAAGTTTTCTCAATTGACATACTTTTCTTTGTTGGTAAAAAACTGTCACAGAAGTTTTACATGATAGGAAGGGACAAGAGTAGAACATACTGGAGAGTGTTGAAAATTGACAGGACGGAGCCTTCTGAGCTTCACATGCGTGAAGATTCAACTACCTATACTGAGCGTGAGTGCTCTGATTTGTTGAGAAGGATACATGAGGGGAACAGGTCTACAGGAGGTCTGAAATTTGTCACTACCTGTTACGGCATTGTCGGTATGTGGATTCTTGAGTGTAACTTTTCTGATGCAAGAGGCTCATTTTTCTGATTTCAGTTTTCCCTATGCTATATGTTAGGGTTCATCAAATTTCTGGGGCCTTATTATATGCTGCTTATCACTAAAAGGAGGCAGATTGGTGCTATTTGTGGTCATACTGTGTATGCTATCACTAAGAGTGAAATGATCCCACTTCCAAATGCTGCAACAAGGTCAAAGATTGTTAATTTCAGGAGTGAAAACAGGTTCGTCTTTTTTATGTTTGGTGGCTCTTTCTTTGATATGAATGTTGTGTATGGTCCATCACTTTAAATTGTGTTAAGTCATCTATATGTTCTGGTTGTTTTTGGCACCCAAGGATGTGGTCTAGTGGTCAATGAAATGAGTTGAGAACCTCGACGGCTCAGGTTCAAAGCCCAACTAAGAAAAATCATTGGCTGATTTCTTCCTGTCTGTCCTAGCCTTGGTTGACAAAGTTTTCCAATAATTATGAATATATAGTGAATTTTTTGCACAAGCCGTACATATTGCGTTAACAATAATGGGGGGAGGTGGTTTTGGTGACTCTAATAAATATACTATTCAAACATCTTCAGATCCTATGAGATCTTTCGATCGCACAAAATAATTTTCATAAAGTCATAATAATATGGGTACCTGTTGTTGGTGGGAGGTGACAGGTTTCCGTGGAATTAGTTGAAGTGCGTGTAGTTGGCCCGGACACAATGGCTATAAATTTTTTTATTTTAGTTGTTTTTGTTTGATTTGTAACTAGTGGAAATTGGCATTTTTACTCCAATGATAGAAGATTGGGCTGCAAAATAATGTTGAAATGAGTTTGAAAGTTCTCACTTCATGCAAGTGAAGCTGGAGGTTAGGCACCATCTACTTTCTCAGTTCCCCTGCATTGGTGGTAATGAGTTTGAAAGTTCTCACTTCTTGTAAGTGAAGCTGTAGGTTAGGCACCATCTACCTCTCTCAGTTTCCCTGCATTGGTGGTATACCTAGGTTAATTGTATTCTTTTTTTTTTTTGAGAAGATAACAATTTGTATATATTTATCAATATAGCACCTAGGTTGTGCTGAAACCATATTTACAAGTGAAAAAGAAGATCAAACTACTTCATCAGCCTAACAAAAAAATAAGGGTGTCTATCATTGAAGCAGTATCTTCTATGTATCTCTGATTAACCCAAAAACAGAATAGTCTAAAGCAGTTCAACTTAGTCCTCTGAACTGAACTGCTAACGTCTTCAAAAACATTTGGAATTTCTCTCTTTCCAGATTGTCAACCAAATGCAAGCTGGGACAATTCTCCATCTATCTCTGTTTGTCAATCCTCTACCTGCTTCTTCCCAGCTTAGCAAGACCCCAAGACCCCAGTAATCTTTCTTGGCATTGCCCAAACAATACCTCTGAGCCTAATGAAGATCTTCCATTGCATGTCTGTGATCCTATAATTTAGGAATAGATGGCTGACTGTCTCAGTTTATCTACCACACATGTAGCACTTTGAGCCAAGGTTGCAACTTCTCTTGCTAAAGTTGTCGTGTGTCAACACCTCTTCCCAGCCTAACAACCAGTTGCTATATAGGATATTTTAACTTTCCATATGTTCTTCCAAGGCCAGTTGTCTATCTGTTGAAGGTCTCTATTGAGAAGCTTATAAGCTGAACTAACTCTGAAGCATCCTCTACTGTCCATTTCCACCAAAGTCTATCAGGACCTTCCTTTGTGCTGTTGAATTCTTCTAGGGTTCTGAACAATTCAACTACTGTATCCACTTCCCAATCATTCAGCTTTCCTCTGAATCGGAAGTTCCATCCCTGTGTCGACCATGCTCCTTCTACTGTTTTCTCTTGCTGTAGATCCAGGCCGTAGATGTTTGGAAAGAGATCTTTCAAACAAGAATTAGCAAGAATCAGGTCAATTGCATACAACCCAGTGCACATTACACATTCTCTTGATATTTCTTGCCTACCGCACAATTATGAGATTCAGGTCGATATGAACCAAAAATAAATGTCATTGGTTCAGCTGTTAATGCAAGATCATGTTTATTATCTTGACAATGAGCTTGGCGTTGTTTGAATTTGAAGGCATAAATTTGTCTTAGCTTAGGTGTTAACATCTCCAGCTGTTCTTGCTTATTTGACAGCTGGAATATGGAGTTTCTGTTGTGTGCCTCTTGAGTAATTATGCCATTTTCAGTGTTGAAAGAGTTCATGCATTAAGGGATTATTTGGTTATTGGGATCAGAAAAATAATGTCACATACAATTTGGCAGTTTGTATTGTGTTTGGTTGGTGCTTTGTTTCTGTTATAATTCTACTGCAATTCTGACATTTTTTTGATTGAGAAACTCATTTTTGGAGCCAACTCTTTGGGCCAACCGCACCTTTTGAAACTCGGGTCCTTCCTCTACCCTCCTTTTTTCATGACTGCGGTGTCTGAGCCAACTTGCGCATGCCACAACTAGTTCTTTACCTGCACATGTATCGGTTAACAGGTAACTCTTCCACCAAGGCTTGGACAAAGAAGAAATCACCTAATATTTTTGTCTCCGCTTGGATTTGAACATGAGACCTTATGGCTCTCAATCTACTTTGTGACCACAAGATCACACTCTCCCCTCTGCTTTTCTCCTCTTAAATATTGGAATTAGTTCGCTTAGCACAAAGCCCAAACTTGTGATTTAAGACACAAGTTCCTTAATAATTGAGCCAACCCTTTTTAATTTTATTTTATATATACCGAATTCAATACGAGATGACTTATATGAGGATTAGCTTTATGAGGATATAGAACTTAAAAGACCAATTAAATTTGTTTCGTCCTTTTACTTTTTATCTACTTTAAAAGGATAGCATTTTAAACTTCTGCGTTATGCACTGGACATCCTTTTTAACTCAATGAATCAAGTGTCTACGAAAAATCATATGCACTAAGGGGCGTTTGGTTTGAAGAGAAGTTATAAATGGATTAGTTGTACAAGGATTAGCAATACAAAGATTATTTGTTGTTGGGTGTTTGGTTCATTGCACTAAATTATGATATGAGATATCATTTAAAATATTTATGTAATTTTTAAACTAAAAGGTAATGAGTTTAAGATTTTTTTTTTGAGAATGGTAAATTTTAATGAGTTTACAATTATACCCTTGAATGTTTGACCTTCACTGGTTTCTAGGAAAAAGATAAAGGTAGTTTTGTCCTTTTGCTATATTATTCATCTATAAGTTATACATAGATTAGTTATTCCATGTTGTTGGTTGTATAAAGTACCAATTGATGTATTAAATTATACATGATTCAAATGACGATCAAACATTGGATAAAGTTATACCAATTTTTTTTTTTTTTTTGAAACGGGTAACTTGTATTCCTCATCATTAAGGGCTATGCTGGCCACCTCCAAAAAGTATTAACAGAGAAGAGAGAAAGTTATACCAAATTATATACCATGATTATTTTCCTTATACATCATATCTTAATGCTATGCTGGCCACCTCCAAAAAGTATTAACAGAGAGAGAAAGTTATACCAAATTATATACCATGATTATTTTCCTTATACATCATATCGAATGACCCCTAAGTGGTTATTAATCTTTGTACTACAATCCCTACATTATAAACACCGTATAACTTTGTCCATGAACCAAAGAGACTTTAAAGGTTTGTTTGGGAACTTAAAGCCTATTCTAATTTCACTATTCTATTAGTGAAAGTTAAGGTTTAGAAAGAAAGTTTATTGCGCTGCTGCTGCACCCTTGCTTCTTGCTTTCGAGCCGGAGCTTGTTGGGTAGTGAACTTCGATGAAGGTTAAATTAGACTTGTATTAAACAAGCAGAGTAGTCAAGCCAAAATTTGGATTGGATCTAATTATATCTTTTAGTCTAATCTATTCAGTTTGAAGTAGATATTGATTTGGATTTACTCCAATTATCTTTAATCTTTGATAAAAGTTGAATTTTAATAGTTATGTGGGGAGGTTGGAGTTAACAACCTACGTATACCTAACAAAATAATTGAAGTGTGTGCAATATCCCGCACACCATCGGCATAAAAAGAAGTTGTGATGTTCCACAAGCATGTGGGCAATAAAGGAAGAGAAAAAGAGAGCGCTTTTGAAGGGACGCAAAATGATTTTGTATATTTTTGAGGAATACCCTTCTTTTCTTTGAGTGTACTAATGAGGTTCAGCTTTGTGTAAATGACAAGGTGTCTTTCCTAGAGAATCATATTTCTTTGTAGTCCTTTCTTTTTGGTATACCACTTATATACAAGAGATTTTCTTTCCGTTGTCAGTAAAAGTTATTTTTCTATATAAAAAAAAAGTTAATTAGGATTTTTCACATACCCAGTGTAATCTCACAAGTTGGGTATAGGAGGATAGAGTGTATGCGGACCTTACCTCTACCTCGTATAGACAAAGATGTTGTTTTGAATAGACACTTAACTTAAAATAAAGCATTTCCAAGCAGGTTGAAAAGAGATTATAGAAAAATGAGTAGTAACAACAACGAAATAATGTGAAATAGGAGCAATACACAACATACAATAGAAAGAATAGTAAAGCCAACAAAATAATGCGATGACGGAAGCACGAAAAAACAGGTGATAATCCAGACCAAAGATCAAGATATTATGAGAATAGTGCTAATACCACTGTCAAGAAAGAAGGTCCATCCCGCAGAAAAGCGAGAGAACACTCAACTGCCAACTACTAACCTTCTACCTTAATCCGCAACCTCCAAACCCTCCTATTAAAGGTCATGTCCTTGGTACGCTCAAGATGCACCATGTCTTGTCTAAGCACCTCTTCCAATACTTCTTTGATTTGTCTCTACCTCTCTTGATGCCCGCCATTGCCAACTTTCCACCTCCTTTCTGAGGCATCTACACTCTTCCTCTTCACATGCCCAAACCATCTCAGTATCGGGTTTCTCATCTTATATACTGTGGAGGCCACTACTACTTTGTTCCGGATATCTTTATTTCTTATCCTTTTATCTACCTCAACATTCTCATCTCCACAACTTCCATTTTCTGAACATATGATTTCTTGATCGGCCAACACTCCGTCCAAACAACATAGTCAATCTAACCGCCACTCTATATAATATATAACTTACCCTTTGAGTTTTGGTGGTACCTTATTACACAAGACTCTGGAGATGAGCCTCATTTCACCCATTTCACCCCTCCCACACCAATATGATGTGTGACATAGTTGTCGATCTCCCTATTACTTAGAATTGAAGACCCTAGATACTTGAAACATCCTCTCTTGGGATGACCTACGCATCAAGCTTCACTTCCACACCTTTATGTGTAGCGTCACTGAACTTACACTCTTAAGTATCTAGTCTTGGTCTTGCTCTACCTAAACCCTTTGGACTTAAGAGATTGCCTCCAATCTCCAGCCTATCGTTAACTTTGCGGTAAGTCTCATCAATTAGTACTATATCATTTGCAAATAACATACACCATGAAACCTCACCTTGGATATGTCGCGTCAGTTCATCCACAACCAATGCAAAAAGAAATGTGCTAAGAGATATCCCTGGTGGATTCATGATCGGAAGTGCTTTGAGTCTCCTCCCACTGTGAGAAATATAGGAAAATAATATTATTGAATTGTTGTCTCCACATTATTACAGAGAGACCTTATTTATAGACACTACAATAGACACTTTTCCAGCTAGGACACTACAATACAATCCTTTTCTAAGTAGGATACTATGTACTATTCCTATTCCTAGTACAAGTAGGATTGTATATACCTATTGCTATTCTAACACTCCCCCTTAAGCTAGTGCATATAAATCATATGTATCTAGCTTGTTACAAATATAATTAATACGAGGACATGAGGAGCTTGGTGAGATATTTGCAAGTTGATCACTGGACTTCACAAAATTGACAGTCAATCTCAATGTGCTTAGTTTTCTCATGAAATACTGGATTTGATGCATAATGAAATACTGAATTTGATGTATAATGTCGATAAAACACATAGTGATAAAATTACAGTGTTGAACTTCCCTAACCAAGCTTGCAATGACTGTTTTCGACCATAGAGTGACTTACACAATCGACATACAAGGCTACTGAACTCCCTTTGAGCAACAAAATTAGGTGGTTGCTCCATATAGATTTCTTCACAATGCAACGGCCGCCGGAAAGTGCTTAAAATTTAGTATAAAGTATATGGATCATGTTGGAACCAATAGACGAGTCGATATTAAACAAGAAAGTCACCGAAAAACTAGCCAGAACATGCTCATATGCCAGAGTATTGGATTTGATGGCTAAAAGTGGTCACAATCTAACAAATAATATTATATGAGTAGGGTCAAAATGGTGGCACGACCCAACTAGAAAATAGAAATTATATAGGAAAGGTCGGATTGACTGCACGATCCTATTGAAAAAGAGAAATAATATGGGTAGGGTAGGAATGATGGCACAACCCTACTGAAAAAGAGAAACTATATGGGTAGATCAGAATGATGGCACAACCCTACGCAAATCAGTTTTGAGGAGTCGCCAGAAAGATGAATGAAACTATGCAAATCAAATCTGAGGAGTCATCAAAAAGACACATGGTGCTATGCATCTCAGATATGAGAAAGTAGTTCGAAAAATTCACGATACTTTAAATATGAAAAGTAGTTCGGAGAGATGCATGGTGCTACACAAATAAGATATGCAAAAAAAAAAAAAAGTAGTCACTGGAAGGATGGCACAGTGCTACACAAATTAAATATGAAAAAGTAGTCATCGAAAAGATGGCAAGGTGCGAAGCAAATTAGATATGAGAAAGTAGTCACCCGAATGATGGCACAGTACTACACAAATTAGATATGAGAAAATAGCCACATGAAAGATGTACTATGACCCAACTTTTGCTAACATAATCATTCGCCAGATGGGCAACATATATGGTAATAGCCACCCGCTGGTAGTAGAAGCTCTTTGATTTTCTACCAAGATCATAGAGACGCTGATACCATGTGAGAAATATAGGAAAAGAATATTATTGAATTGTTGTCTCTACATTATTACAGAGAGACCCTATTTAATGACACTACAATAGACACCTAGGACACTACAATACAATCATTTTCTAAGTAGGATACTATATACTATTCCTATTCTTATTCTAAGTAGGATTGTATAAACCTATTACTATCCTAACAGCTCTATTGTACATGTCCTCAATCACCAGAGTATAGGCCACAAGTACACCTTTAGCCTCCAAGTACTTCGAAGAGCCTCCTTGGGACTTTGTCATAAGCCTTCTCTAGGTTGATGGACACTATATGTAATTCCCTATTCCTCTCCCTATATTGCCTCACCAATTTCCTCACAAGGTGGATGACTTATGTTGTAGCTCACCCCGACATGAATCTTAATTGGTTCTTGGAAATAGACCCCCTCTTACCCTCAGCTCCACTACCATCTCCCATACTATCATAATATGGCTCAGTAACTTGATACCCTTAGTTGTTGCAATTTTTTATTTTGCCCTTGTTCTTGAACAACGTAATCATCATACTCCTCCATTCTTTAGGAATTAGGCATCTTTGTTTTGTCTTAAAAATGACAATGAACAAATCAATCAGCCAGTCCAAGCCTGCCTTGTGTATGTCAGAACTCCACTAGAATCTCGTTGGACCCAGTTGCTCTTTCCTTGCTCTTCCTACGAATAAAACCCTTAAGCTCGTTAACCTTTATAGACTTGCAATACCCAAAATCTCGCCATCTCTCGAAGTGCTCCATCTCTCCCAACATAATGTCCTTGTCCCTCTCTTATTTAAGAGTTTATGGATTTTCCTCAATACTGTATGCAAATTATTGTTTTAGATAGGCTTGCAATTTGTTAATATGGTACATCGTGCTATATTATTTTAGCATATGATGGAGATGATATATGCATGCACATCCACTGCCTTTCAATTATATAGGCATGTGGTGTAACAAAACTGTAAATAAATGGATCGTTTGTCCAACTCAACTCCAAAAGCTAGCTTAATACATGAGGATCGCCCAATCCATATAAAGAGGCACCCATCCCTTTGACCCTTGATGTGGGACTCTTCACATCTCTCCATACGTCCAAAACTAGACATATGAAGCATGGCTAAATTAACATGGTGCCCAACATTAGAAAATTTTAATTGAGATGAGTTTGGCTCTGAAACCATGTAAAAGAGATGGATCTTATGTCTAACTCAATCTAAAGAGCTAGCTCAACATCAAGAAACAAGAATTGGGATGAGTCCTACTCGATACCATGCTATGTAAAGAAATGAATCTTGGGCTTAACTCAATTCCAAAAGCTAGCTCTAGAGGTGAGGATTGCCCAAGACCATATAAAGAGATTGAATTATCTTCATCCCACCGATGTGGGACTCAACAGCCCCCTTATGCGGCTAGGCCCCCAACATCGGTAAACCATGAATTGGGATGAGCTTGGCTATGATTATCATATGAAAAAGGGACTTTGGGCCTTACTCTATCCCAAAAACTAGTTCAAGAGTTCAAGAGGGGAGGATTGCCCAAGATCATATAAGGAAACCATCTCTCTTTTTTATCTGATGTGGAACTCTTCAACACCTCACCTCACACCAAGAGTAGGAGAGTTGGACATCTGTAGCATGTAGCATGAACAATTTACTATAGGGACCCACCATCAAGAAACCATGAATTGGGATGAGTCCGACTCTGATACCATGTTTTGGACCTTGGGCCTAACTAACCCCCAAAATTAGGTCAAACTTTGAGGATTGCCCAAGCCATACAAAGAGACCGCCTATCCCTTTGACCCACGATGTTGGACTCTTCACAGGAACATCAAAACTGTGTAAAATAAGACTCATTTTTGGGAAGACTCAATCTGGATTTAAGCTCCTTTTGGATTGAGATTCCCGCTTGCGCGCGCACACATACACACCCAGAAAAAGGAAAAATAAAACAGACGCAAAAGTGTTCACTAATGTTTACTTTCACTTAATTTAATTTGGGAGGTTCCTAGTCATCTTGTTTTCTTTATGCCTTCCTTTTGTTTACTGTATGCATTTGACTGCTAAATTTTGGCTCTATGGAGGAAAAGCATTGATGATGATGGTTTGAACAATAAAAACAAAAAGAGTACCATGTTGGTTCTGCTCTTTCTCTCTTTATGATGAGGGGCAGGGTTGACGGGTTTCCACAAGACTATAAACCTTTGTACATTTCTGTTCATTTCAACTTATATTAGTTTTATGATTGTTTAGTCTTGATGTGGTCATGGTATAGGTACAGGAAACTCCTTTGCATGGTGGACCTTACGAAGGACTTCTTCTTCAGTTACTCATACCATGTTATGAGGAGTCTACAGAAGAATATGTGCGATAATGATACTGGACCAGACCTGTATGACTCCATGTTTGTCTGGAATGAATATATGACACGGGGAACAAGAAATCTCCTTCACAATACTATTTGGACAGTGGCATTGGTTTATGGATTCTTCAAGCAGGTGATTTATCTGGTATTTAAAATTAATTTACATTGATTCTTACTCTTGTGGAATGTATAACAGGGAATCAAGAAATGGCCTACTGATCTAGCCTGTGGAGTGCAAGGAGAACCATATGATTCAACAAGCGTTCTTTTTCTCTTTTCTGTTGGCTTGGGGTTGATATTAAGGATACGATCAAACTTGTTTGGCCACTGTTTTCTCTTCCAGCTGTTGAATTATCATGTTGATAGTGCTCCTGTTATTTAGGCAAGCTGGGGCGTCTTTTTCGTGCTAACATATTTGAAAATACTATTTCTTGATTTTGGTTTATGGGGCTTAATATTGCAACAAAAATAGAAGGGAAATTTAGGGTTCACTGTGGTGGTTTTGGAATTGGAATAGCGTTGAGTAGTAGCATAAAATAATAACAGGCAGCCATAAACAGAAGGCTGTTCTCTCCTGGTGAATAGTGAGGGAAATGGTGCATGGATATGAGAAACAATTTTCTTTTAAAAACAAGTCCAGGAATTTCATCCCGAACTCCATAGGGCTGATATGCAAAGAACTTAAGTACCTGACCTCAAGACCCGTTGTATGAACCTGCCTACCTGCCACACAATTTGCTATTTAAGAATGTTTATGGGTGAAATGTGAGGCTTTTTTGTTTAAAGCATAATACATTATTTTGTTTTTACTTTTTTTGTTAAGTTATTCTTACTATTACTTTGATACCTGATACATTGTTTTTTTGTTTGTTTCCAAAGAGAAGCCCTGCCAAACTACATTGTCTGACTTACTTTATTTGCAAACTTGAGATGTCCCATTAATGTAGTTATTCTGATGAATCCAGGAAACCCTGTCACTCTCTGGGCGGGACTTCAAGTTGACTTTGATAGCAAGACGTTCACGTCATTATGCTGGTACCAGGTAAACAGTTGAATATATTAAAGATGAGTGTAACTTGTTATTTTTGTTGTTATTATTATTATTTTCTTTAAAAAAGTCAAATTTCATTTCATTGATTTACCAAGGCAATGTCAAAAGTACACATTGGTGAGCAGGTTTTTTTTTTTTTATTTTCAACTTTGATCATTGATATGGGCAAATGTACAACTTTGAGTTTGGCATCCCAAACTTTGACATGATTAAGGGATAGTAACAGTGTAGGACTGTTCTACTAAGTATCACCAAAAAGGGGGGGGGGGGGGTCCATATTAGCTCAAAAGCTAACTGAACACGACATACAATTTAGGGGGGCTCGTAAATAATATTGGCAGGGCTCATTGGCTTAGTTCTAAAGGTTGAGGAATCCCATCTATCCATACCTGGTGAGCAGGTATGCTACTGCTCTTCTAACAAGTCTACCCAACTGTCTATACAAAGTGATAATTCTTTCTTTGACCCAAAAGTATAAATGAATTTGTTAATCTTTTGTCATCTTAAATTTTCTTTCATGTGCAACATCCTCCCAGTCCTTTCATTCTAATGGTGTCCACACAGAAGGTTAGCTTTTCATGTTGTTTTCCTCTCAGCACTGAACCTTTTCTCCACCACTAACACCTCTAATACTTTCAAGAAACACATAATTGATACCGAATAGGGTTAGTACTTGGTCCATTATTGTGAACCACTGAATAATGCAACATTAAGTGATTTATATCTTCTCCATCATATTTGTTCATTTTAACGCGAACTCACAGCTGTTCGTTTCCTTCTAAGATTGTCAGCGTGTATTCACGCTGAACACTGCCCATTTGGACAATACTTGGTTGAAGTTGAAAGAAAGTATTTTAAAGCTTCAGCTGTGTTTGGATATAAAATTCACTTGGATGAAAGGACAAGGAAGGCTATGAATAGACTTGAGGAAATTGATCATGGTAGGCTACATGAGCAGGAAGATAGCATTGCAACTGCTGAAAGGGATTCACTTTTCAGCGTGAGCTAGAAGAGACTCCAAAGGCAGAGGAGGCGTCATGGAGATAGATATAAAGGGAGATATGGATAAAGCAAGGAGATAAGAATACAATTTTTTTTCTCACTGGAAACTAATGCACATAAGAGATTTAATTGTATTGATACAATAAAAATCGCGGAGAAGCTGGATGAAGATGAGGGAACTATTAGAATTACATAGTTGGTTATTGTAAGGAGTTATTTGCAGAAGTGGAGCATTTGAGGCCCATGTGGCATGATGAAAAGGTGGCCAAATTAATTGATGAGGACAGGGACTGACTCCAAAGGCCCATCACTAGTGAAGAGGTTGAAGAAGTTAAATCGTGCAATGGTGTCAAGGCTGTGGACTAGATGTATTTAATTTACCTTTCTTGCAGAGATGTTGGAGTATAGCAAAGGAAGATGTATAGACAGCAATGGATTTTATTTTTCTTTTTGATCAAGTTAAAGTATTATTTTGAGTCTAGCAAGGATATTGGGGTGTAAAGTAGAACATCTTCCCACTACTTACTTGGGCATGCCATTGGGACACAATCATAAGGAGCTAGAAATTTGGGACGGCATAATTGAAAAGACAGAGAAGAAATTGGCCAATTGGAAAGCTCAGTATATCTCTTTGGGAGGGAGAGTCACTTTAATAAACTCTGTGTTGGACTCTCTTCCAACTTATGTTATGTCTTTACTCCCTATGCCTGCCAAAGTGGAAGAAAGACTTGACAAACTGAGAAGAGATTTCTTGTGGAAAGGGAATAAAGAAGGGAAGGGTTTGCATTTAGTCAAATGGCAGACTGCACAGTTACATAAACAATCTGGTGGACTTGGAATCAGAAACTTGGGGTTGCAGAATAGATGTCTCTTGTCAAAATGGCTATGGAGGTTCAACACTGAGGAAGAAGCACTATGGAGGGAGGTGATAGTCAATAAGTACGGGTTGAATGGGAATTGGGTCTCCAACTCTGTGAATAGCACTTACGGGGTGTCAGCTTGGAGAACAATAAGAAATTTGTGGCCTGATCTAAGTAGAAACATAGTCTACAAGGTGGGAAATGGGACGAAAATCCTATTCTGGAAAGAGAATTGGAATGGAAATGAGGCACTGATGGGCTTATTTCCTGACCTATTTTCCTTGTGTACCAATCCGGAAGAAACAGTGGCTGAGGTATGGTCTATTCATGGATGGAATATTGTGTTTAGAAGGCATTTAAATGACTGGGAGATCGGGAGAGTGGCTGAGCTATTACATGTTCTCAATGATTTTAATGGGTTATCAGCAGAAAAAGATTCTATCATATGGAAACATTCTAGAGATGGAAGCCTTTCTGTTAACAAGCTATATATTAAAGAGGTAAATGAGTATCCAGGTGGTAAACCTGGCCCTTGGAAGCAGATTTGGAGGAACAAGGTGCCAACCAAGGTAAAGTGTTTCTCCTGGTTGGTTGCCAGAAGAGCATGCTCCACTCATGAGAAATTAAAAAGTAGGGGTTTCTATATTGCTTCTTGGTGCTCTCTCTGTAATGAGACTGAGGAAACCAATAACCATTTGTTCCTCCATTGCAAAGTGACAACACAATTGTGGAACCTTTTTTTGGGACTAACACATACTGAAT
The DNA here is from genome assembly GCF_900185275.1 of Solanum verrucosum. NCBI lineage: Eukaryota > Viridiplantae > Streptophyta > Magnoliopsida > Solanales > Solanaceae > Solanum > Solanum verrucosum. The sequence continues at coordinate 3,250,615 of NW_026020059.1, forward strand.
GGATTATGCCTGAGCATACAGCAGATCTACTTAGTTGCTGGATCAGCAGAGGGGGGAGAAAATCTAAGAAAAAGTGGTGGAGTATAATACCATCATGCATTTGGTGGTGTATTTGGAAAGAAAGAAATAGCAGATGCTATGATAACAAAGCTAATTCAATAGAGAAAGTCAAATGGAACTGCTTGACTACTTTTTATTTTTGGTGTAAAGAGGAAGGGATAGAAGATATTGCACAAATTTTGGATTTTATAGGCACTTTGTAATCTATTAGCCTTTTTGTTTTTTTCTCTTGGTGGAAACCATTTTTTGGAGGTCTCCAGCATATCCTTAATGCTGATGAATACAACATTACCTTTATCAAAAAAAAAAAAAGTATTATTTTGAGAAAGGTAATATTTTATATATTAACAGGTATAATATACCAACTGGATAGTCTCCCAAACAGATATTTACAAATAGGAAGCTTTCTATCTATGTTCCTCTTACATGTTGTCAAAAACCTCAAAAATATCTTTTGTTTTTTCTAAACATTCTTTTTCACACCAAAAATAAAGGCCCAAGCAGTCCATTTTCAACTTCTGAATATTGCTCTTCTTGTTCAAACCACCTTTGATTTCTCTCTTTCCATATTGTCCACCAGATGCATGCAGGGGGAATCCTCCATCTCTCCTTCTGTTTGAACAAAATTCCTTCTCTGTCCCAGCTGTCTAATACCTCCTTTGCCCTCGCTGGCATTACTCACTTGATTCCCCTCAAGTAAAAGTACTTCATTCATAAACATGACCAAAACGGCCGTATACAAAGGCTATACCAAAATTTCAAAACTCTACAATATATGATTCTCTGCAAATGATTTTTTTTTAATAATGAAGGTTATTTTGTAACAAAATTTAATGCAACTTTTACTGCATTTAATACTAAAAAGAAGGGGGCTGAAGAGATGAAAGACTTAAGACCTATCAGTTTGTTGCGTAGTGTTCATAAAATTATAACTAAATTGTTGGCAGAAATGTTGAAAAAAATTATCGGGAAGTTGGTGGATGGTAATCGAAATGCATTCATTAAGGGTAGACAAATTAGTGATGGTGCATCTGTGGCTGATGAGTTTGAATTATTTAAACAACAAAAGGCATGAAAGGTGTTCCAGGGGTAATGTGCAAACTGGATACTGAAAAAGCCAATGACCATCTTAATTGGGACTTCCTGATCAACACTCTTAGACAAATGGGTTTTAGTCCTACATGGCTCAAGTGGATTGAGTTATGTATTAAAACCACCAGGTTCTCCATTTTGGTTAATGGAGAACCTGTAGGTTTTTTTCCTGCTGAAAGAGGTCTTAGACAAGGAGACCCTTTGTCCCCTTTCCTGTTTATCATTGCCATGGAAGGGTTGGACAGTTTGATGAGGAGAGCTTCTCTAAACAATTGGATTAGGGGTTTCAGAATCAAAAACAAAAACAGAGGTGATGGATATGACTCATTTATTGTATGGGGATGACACAATAATTTTTTGTGAAGCAGAGCAGGAACAACTCTGTCACATCAGAATTATTCTGGTAATTTTTTAGGCATTCTCTGGACGTAAGGTGAACTGGAGAAAAAGTAGCATTTTTCCTATTAAAGAGGTCCAACAGATTCAAGCTTTGGCCAATATATTGAAGTGCAAGATAGAGAGGTTGCCTACAGTTTATCTAGGTCTGCCATTGGGTGCTAAGCATAAAGCAGTTAGCATCTGGGATGGTGTACTAGAAAAATCAGAGAGGAGACTGGCACTTTGGAAATCCCAATATCTATCCTTGGGGGAAAGAGTCACTTTGATTAATTTTGTTTTAGACTCTTTGCCAACATATGTGATGTCACTTTTTCCCATTCCCGGCAAGGTAGTCAAAGCTATAGACTCATTGAGGAGAAACTTCCTTTGGCAAGGTAACAAGATTGAGAAGAGCTACAACTTAGTTAAATGGATGGCGGTTCAACAGAGCAAAAGATGTAGGGGTTTGGGAGTAAGAAACCTAAAGATACATAACAACAGCTTACTTACCAAATGGTTGTGGAGATACAATTTGGAAGATCAAGCTCTATGGAAGGAACTCATTCAACACAAGTATGGGTCAGGAAGATCAATGGTGTTCAGAGGAAGTGACAGAAACATATGGTGTGGGAGTATGGAGGACTATAAGAAACCTATGGCTGGCTTTCAGAGACAATGTAAGGATAAAGGTTGGTCGAGGAAATAAGGCTTTGTTTTGGAAGGAAAACTGGACTGGTCATGGGTCCTTGGAAAATTTATTCCCTGGGTTGTTTTCCATTTGCCTGAATCCTGACAGCAAAATACAAGAGGTTTGGTCCCCACAAGGATGGAATTTGCTCTTTAGGAGATTTCTTAATGATTGGGAAATAGAGTGGGTATCGGATATGCTAGCTTTGATTGGAGATTTTCCTGGCACAAATCTGGAAACAGATAAATTGCTATGGAGGCATCATACTGATGGTCAATTCTATGTGAACAGAATGTATAAAAGGGATCTAGCCACAATAGCGGGGAAGAAATCAGGGCCATGGAGTGCTATATGGAAGAGTGTAGCCCCTACTAAGGTGAAGTGTTTCACTTGGTTGGTAACTAGGAGAGCTTGCTTGACACATGATAAACTTCAAAAGAGGGGAAAAATTATTGCCTCAAGATGTTATCTTTGTAAAGAGGCTCTAGAAACCAACAATCATCTGTTTCTCCACTGCAAAGTAACAACACAAGTATGGGCTCTATTCACCAATATAAAGAGCCTAAATTGGATTATGCCAGAACATACAGCAGACCTACTAAGTTGTTGGGTCAGAAGGGGAGGTAGTAAGAGCCAGCGGAGGTGGTGGAGACAAGTACCTGCTTGTGTCTGGTGGATCATTTGGAAGGAGAGAAATCAGAGAATTTTTGTAGGGAAAGAATGCGCTATAGAGAAGATTTAGTGGAAGGTAATTACCACTTTAGGTTTTTGGTGTAAAGAAATGAACATAGAAGAAGAAATTCAACTAGTGGATTTCATAGGAGCTTTGTAAGTAGTCCTGTTTTTTTTTGTTGGTTTTTCTATGTAACTAACACTTTTGGAGGTTGCCAGCATAGCCCTTAATGCTGAGGAATACAATATTACCAGTTTCAAAAAAAAAAAAAAAAAAAAAAAAAGGCATGAAAGGTGTTACCTGCAAATTAGAACTTGAAAATGCTTATAATCTCATGAATTGGGACCGTTTGCTCAATATGTTAAAGATGATTTGGTGAGAGGTGGATTTAAGCCTGTAACTCAACAGAAAGTTTTCTGGTTTGGTTAATGGAATGCTTTCATTTTTCAGTAACTAATCCCCATTGGACAAGTCTGTCTCTTTGTGTAAAAGTTACCTATTTCAAAAAAAAGTCTGTCTCTTTGTGTATAGTGTTTCAGGTATAGCCATCCGTAATATAAACATCCATTTGGGAGAGCCGTTATTATTGCATATCAATCTTCTCCTATTCACCTTCTGAAACTCACCTTCCAGATTCTTGTACATCCCTTTAATAAAGAATCTTTCCATTTGTTGCACATCATTCACTGTAAAGCCTTCTTCCCCAAAGTTTTTTTTTAGCCGAAAAGGTCTTCTGCACCATCTCTGAGGCCTGTTTGCTCTTGTATCCCATATTTGATCCCCCCCCCCCCCCCCCTTAACATAGTATGTATGCACCCATACAACCCATAACTTCTCTTTCTTTTTGCATATCTTGCACAGTAGCTTGCATACAACAGTCTTATTCCTCAGTAATACACCGATGATATTAAGACAACTTGCTGTTTGTTTGAGGACCACATAACTTTTCCCATGCCAATAGTGCCTTTTTCGATGTCTCAGTTGCTCCAGTTCATAGAAATATTCAGTAGATCCAGAGAGGATTGAGACAGTGAATCCCTCCTCTTATCTCTTTCTTCTGGTAATGGAAATTCTTAGTTCCATGTTGAAAAAACCCGAGAAGCTAGGAGGGTTGGGGGCTGTAAAATGTAGTGTCAAGGGAAGAGGTGAAAGGAATATCTCACACATCTTATTTGCAGATGATACATTTCTGTTCTGTGAAAACTAAGAGGGAACAATTACTTTATCTTAGGGGATTCGTTGACCTTTGAGGCAGTTTCAGTTTTGAAAATAAATCTGACGAAGAGTTGCATTTTCAATATTATGCATATAATATGATTGATGAACTAGGAGATAGTATGGGTTGCAAAGTTGAAAAGTTCCCAACCATTTATTTAGTCTTCCACTTGGTGGAAAAGGAATGTCAAGAGAATGTGGTAGGGATAGGATAGAAACATGCACAAAAAAGATGCCCATGTGGAATAAACAATATTTATCCTTTATAGGGAGATTCATTTTGGTTAATAGTGTATCACATGATATACCAACTTATTTAATATCATTATTACCTATACCTTTTTTTTTTGACATTGGTAACTGTTTCTATTTCTGTAACACAGTACATGGGTTGTACTGAAACCATACTTACAAAAGATCTCAAAATCTACTGTCCTATCCTTATAATGAGTCTAAGACATAATTGATAGAGACAATATCATTAGAGTCTATCTGGTTACACCAAAAACATTAAGTCAAAATACAATTCATCTTGACTTCTTGTATAGTATTCTCCATATTCTCAAAAACTCTAGGGTTCCTCTCCTTCCATATTGTCTACCATATAGATGCAGGTACAATTCTCCAGTTGTTTCTGTTCTTAGCGTGTACTCCTTTTTCTTCCCAACTGTGTAATGCTTCTGCTATTTTCCCTGGCATGGACCAAGATATGTTTTTGAGACATAGGAATAATCTCCATAGTTGACTTGTGACCTTGCAATGTATAAATAGATGGACCACTGTTTCTGCAGTTTCTCCACAGAAAAAACATCTGGAACATAGAGGGATCCTCTTTTTCATCAAGTTATCTTGTGTCAGCACTACTTCTATAGCCAATAACCAGACAAAGCAAGCTAAGCAAGCTACTTTCTGTGGGATTTTGGCTTTCCAAGGCCATCGGAGTATCTGCTGGTTTGGTTGGTTCATCTTCCTATAGGCTGCATTTAGTTTAGAAGTCCCGTTACTGTTTCCTGCCACTGTAGAATGTCATGTCCAGCTTTCAAATCACTGAATTGGTCGATGGTGTTGAAGAATTCTGTTACTCTTGGTATTTCCCAATCATTGAGGTGTCTCGAACACAAAATTATACCCTTGAGGTGTCAACAATTCTGCTATTGTGCTCTGTTGATGTAAAACTAAGTTATAAATATCTAGGAATAGTGTCTCCATGTTGCCTGCTTCATGCTAATCATCCTTCCAGATGACAGTTTTAACTCCATCTGCCACTTTAACTATGGTATTAACTTTGAATTCATTCCACAAAATTCTGATAGATTTCCATAAGCTAACACCATAGGGAGTAGTGACCTCCTTTATCATCCAATTATCATTCTCCTCATATTTAGCTTTAAGGACTCTGACCCATAGACTTCGATTTTCATTTGAATATTCCCATAGCCATCTCATTCTTAAAGCTTTACTCTGATTCTTCAGATTCTTGATCCCCAATCCCTCAAATCTTTTCTCATTGATCACTGCCTTCCATTTGACTAGGTGATAACCCTACCTGTCTTTGTTCCCTTGCCATAGAAATTTCCTCCGGATGCTATCCAACCTATTGATGATTCCTGGTGGGATAGGAAATAATGACATCATATACGTTGGAAGTGCATCAAGCACATAGTTTATCAAAGTCAATCTTCCACCCATGGAGAGATATTGGGACTTCCACCTTGCTAACTTCTTCTCACATTTCTCAATCACCCCATTCCAGATTTCCATAGACATAGACTTGGCCCCCAAAGGCAATCCAAGGTAGATAGTTGATAGAGCACCCACTTCACACCCTAACATTGTCTTTAAGATTTCCATGTTTGGCACTTCATTAAACGGGGTATAAGAAGCTTTTCCTCCCGTTAACATGTAAACTTGGCATTCCTTCAAATATTACCTATACCTTAAGCAGTTGAAAAGAAAATAAACTCCATTAGGAGTCATTTTCTCTGGAAGGAAATGCAGAGAGAAACAAAAGATGCAAATTGACAGAAAGAAATGAGAAGATGGAAGCTGGAGGGCATGTGGTTATAACAAGATTCTACTGTGCAAATGACTAGAGAGATTTAACGAGGAAGAAAGTGAACCTCGGAACAAGCTGATTGCCGTTAAATATGATAAAAGATATTTCTGCGATTTTATTCCGATGATTTCATATAGAGGAGCCAGGTTGTGAAATTGTATTTGTAGTTATGGCCTATCTTACAAAATTCCCTGATTTATATAATGGTGGAGGTTGGAAATTGGTGCAAAACTAGATTTTGGACAGTTGTTGGGGTAGGAGTCTCATGGTCTTGGAAGATGCTTTGGAAGACCAAAGTACCAATTGAAGTTGCTGGTTTTGGATGGATTGCTGCCCAACCTGCAGCATAACTTTAAAACTTATTGTAGAAAGATGCCCAGTCTTGCTATATTTGTTAATTTACCTTTTAATTGGGTGATTGTGTAGTACTTTCTTAGCATGGTTTATTATGCAACTTTGTAGGTTTCAGGTTTTTGTTCTACTACACGGGAATTTCTATCAGTCTTCATTAATTATATTTCTCATCTGGACATCATGTCTTTCTTCTTGGTGCTTACTCTTCAATTATGGTGCTAACCGTCCTTTTTGCCTTTCTAGATATCTGAAGCGAGGCGTAAATGAAAATGGTAAAGTTGCGAACGATGTTGAGACTGAGCAAATTCTATTTGAGGATGTCCCTGAAGATTTCCCAGTGCAAATTAGTTCTGTTGTTCAAAATCGTGGGTCAATCCCGCTCTTTTGGTTTCAGGAAACTTCACGACTAAATCTGAAGCCTGATATTATATGTATGTTCAAGCTAACTCATACTACCTTTGTAAGAGTTTAAAAATTGCTGTTCGGTTAACTTTAGTGTTTGTCATTTAGTGTCAAAGAGGGATCAGACATATGAAGCAACGAGACTTCATTTCGAGAATCTTGCTGAGAGATATGGGAACCCCATAATTATATTGGATCTGATTAAGGTGAGGGATGCTTTTTTTGGTCTGTTGTTTCTCTGTCAAAGGATCAGAACTATGCTGTTTTAATATCTTAAGACTTAAAGAGGCAAGTAAAACAGTGTTTCTTCTTAGGAGCAGAGAGCCTTCTTTCTTGAACACCCTGATTCCCTCATCCCTAGCTCACTAGGCATCCTAATATGCTAAAAGAAGAGAGAAAAAAGGGAAAAAAGCATCTCACAATTGTGAAATTCTTCAATTGACAGACCCAAGAAAAAAAGCCTCGGGAGTCTATCCTTCGCACTGAATTTGCTAATGCAATTGAATTCATCAATAAGGATCTATCTGAAGAAAATCGACTTAGATTTCTCCACTGGGATTTGAATAAGCATTCACGAAGGTATTTGGCTTGTTTATTTCTGTTTCTCTAACTTCTTATTGAAAGATCTGATTTGCTATAACTTTTGCCTTTTCTTTTCCCCTTTTTCAGCAAAGCTACAAATGTCTTGTTTTCTCTGGGAAAAGTGGCTACATATGCATTGAATTTGACAGGTTTCTTCTATTGCCAAGTTACACCAGCTATAAGATCTGAGGGATGTTTGAAATTGCCCACTTTTGAGTAAGTTATTCATTTCTTTGCTAAATCTGCAAACACTTGAAAGGCATTTTTTCTATACAAATAATCTGTTTTCAGTTTTCATGTGGTAGTGCATGTAGAGTTCTGTTCAATTTCTTTGATTGTTACTTCATGTCCAATTGGTCATTCCTCATCTTAATCGAAGTCTTATCTTTTTATGGTATTCCATTCTTTTTGATGTTTCACCTTATTCCCTCTTTTTTTTTAATCAATTAATTGTATTACATATCATAAACAAGGTCATAAAAAAATACCAAATACAAGTGGTATACCAAAAGGTAAAGAATCTACACAATCAACTGATTTTCTATAAGCTCCACCCAATCATCTATACAATAGGGGACTTTCTGAGTGCACCAAAAGAAAATAAGGAATGAAGGCTACTCCTTAACTGGGGGAAACTTGGCTCTACACCTTCAAAAGCTCTTCTATTCCTCTCACTCCAGACAAGCCACATTAATGCAAATGGCACCAGATTCCATGCCCTTCGTCTTCTCTTTTTCCCCCCGCTCGTCCAACTGAACATCAGCTCTTCCATTCTTCTTGTATAGTTACTTTTTTTATAGTTATTCCTCTACACAGATGTCAGAAAAACTATCAATTTTGTATTGTTTCTTTACACTCATGGTCTTGGATATCTAGGATTGTTTTTTCCTCTTTGGCGTAGTTGCATTAAGTATCCTCCTCCAGGTAGTGATTCCCTTTTTTGTCCTTCTGAAAAGCTTTTGAAAATTTTATGGACTAATGAATGCGAATCTTGCCAAATTGCATCATAGGGATGGTAATTGTTGAAGAGTGTGACCATTCTTCCAAAATTTTAAGCTAATAGAGTGAGCATACTTTTAATAATTACGTAATTGTGTCTTTACACACACCTCTTCACCTGCGGGCTTCATTCTTTTTCATGTGTGCGGTGAGACTTGAACCTAGTACCTTTACCTGCTTTGATATTATGTCGAAGTGTGTGACCATCAAATTTGAAAGCTTAAGCTATTAGAGAGAGCCTATTTTTAATTACTTAAATATGTTTTCAACAATGATGATCATCTTTTCTTGAGCTTCATGTATCTTGAAGTTTGGATCAGTTATTGGTCACGTACATCCTAACACACCAATAAATTAAGGAGAAAGTCATATACTCAGAATTATGAAGGAACTGTAGTCTGTAGTTATGCTGTGCCTGTCATCTCAGTTGATTGGCTGGGTATATAATTGTCTTTGCGACAGCAATAGGCTATAACTTTTGAGACTTCTCGCTTTTGGTGTTTGACTTGTTGGTGTTTTCATATTTGAAGTTCTAAGTGATCAGACCTCAATCTCGGCAATCTAGACAGGTGAAGAGGTTCACTAAACATATGGGGCTGTAGAAGGGCAACCTTGTGCTGATTTAGATTTGAATTTGTGCAGGGATGCTGCAAAAATAATTAGGTTTTAGTCCGCGCCATTGTCAGCTTTCATGAGGATATGCTTATACTTAAAGAAGTTAGCTTGATATACATGAATAATTAGTTCTAAAACAAAATTACAAGTTTGATATAAGAACTAAGCATATGATTTGTGGTTTCTTTTTAAATCTAATTATTCATCTTCAATTAAGATCCAATTTATATTGTTTCCTTGGGAGGAAATTTGATCCTATGAGATGGGACAAAGGGACAGATGTTTCTACATAAGTAGGTCCAGATGTTGTAGAAAAGCCGAGCTGAATGCAAAGGTGTAGAAGAACCTTTACACTATTAGTTCTGGACACAACCTGCCTTTCAACATTTTCTAATGGAGGCTGTGTCAACTATCCACGTGCATTGATTCTTGTTCCGCAAAGGGGATTTGAATGTATCTGTTCCGAAATGATGAATACTACATGCCTCTTGCCCAGAACCCTACCGGCTCCTCTGTTTATCCATTCTCTAGTACTGTAAATAACATATTTTCTCGACCTATACGTTGGTAATTCTTGATTAAAAATAACATAGTATCTCATAGTTTTCTTTCCAGTTCTACCTATCAAGAGTCTGCGGTTTTAACTCTCTTCAATGTGAAGAGATTTTCTCTGTTATTCCTTCAGGAAGCTTTTGGTCCATTCCTACTCTTTTCCTATTTTATGATATCACTCTCTTCTCTGCGGTCCCTTTCCATTAGAAATAATACAACCGTCTGGCTGATTGGCTTCCTTATACATTCCTTGCTATTATATCTTTTGACGCTATGAAACATCTGCTACCTTTCAAGTCATTACGACAAGAGTGAAAAGGCTCTTCCAGTTTCAGTGATGCAGCTTAGAAATTCTGCACTTCAGAGTTTTCCAAAGATGATAGGAAAAATATTTCTCTTTATACGTTGATGTGAGCTACCACTTGAAGTAGGTCAGTAAAAGGTGATAAAGTTGAATTGCATGCATACATTAGCTTTTTTGTTGGGTGTTTGAGCTGCTTAGAATTGTATTTTAAAAATAGTTGCAATGATGTGGCTCAGATGTACTGCTGCTAGTAATGTGGATCCTTTGAGACATTTTGACCCTGCTGTTGAGAAACAATATAATAATGACAATGGTGAGTCAGATAACTCAGAGGGGAAAACCAATGGGTGTAACTATGTTAGCAATGACTATCTTAAACCAACAATGTTCCAAAAGGGGGTGCTAAGGACAAATTGCATAGATTGCTTGGATCGTACAAATGTGGCACAGTATGCATATGGATTGGCTGCTTTGGGTCATCAACTCCATGCATTAGGAGTTACAAATTCAACAAAGATAGACCTTGATGATCCTTTGGCAGAAGAATTAATGGGGTTCTACGAGAGGATGGGTGATACACTTGCTCATCAATATGGTGGCTCTGCAGCTCACAACAAGGTAATGCTAGTGCTTAACATTTCCCTTTTCCTTCTTTGCACATTATTTATGAATCAATTATTTCATTTTAAAAAAGGACCTCACCAGCAGAGGCAGATTTACGTGGAGTGGGGTGGTTCATGTGAACCCATGCTCCCTCCCGAGACGAGGTATAGCAGTAGTATTTTAAATTTTTGCTCGTTAAATACTTGAATAACAGTATGTGAACCCATGCTCAAGTGAGCTCTTTGGTTCGGCGGTTGATGGGTGCCAGCTTAGTCATGAGGGTTGGGGTTTGATTCCAGACTGTAACTCTTTCTTTATTGTTTCCTTTTCTTTCTTGCTTTCGTGCCTTAAGTCATTTTTTTGACTTATCAATTAATTGGTTACCGTGTCTTTAGTCATTCTCCCAGTTGTCCCTTCTTTCTTATACTTCTTTTCATCTCTTTATTTGACATTCTTCTTATTTGAGTTCCAAACTTTCCAGAAATACAAATACTTCCTCTGTACCTTTGTACTTGCCATACTTTCTTTTGCACATTTCCTGAAAAATTATAAATAAAAGTAATTTTTGACTAATTTATCCTTATTTCTTTACAAAAAATGTGTAAATTTATGTGTTTTATGATATGCAATCAATATTGTTTACTTTCAAGAACAATTAATAGTAAATGAGAAAAAAGTTTTTTTATTTTCCTAAAATTATAATATTTTGGACCAAATATTCTTAATAACCATGACAACTTAATGAAGGGAGTACCTTCTCCTCAAACACTCTCGTGAAAATCATCATAAATAAAGAATTTAAGTATTTTTTTCAATGCATAAAGAATTTCAAAATAGATGAAGAATTTTTTAATGGTTGCTTAGTTTGCTATATAAAATATAAAATATTTAATTAATAATGCTATAAATAGTTTTTAAAGTATGAAAACTCGTCCAGGAAAATTTTAAAGTTAGTGATGATTTCTTGTAATGATAGTCTTGATTACAGTTTGCTCGTTGACTTTGTGTCACCGTAAAAAAATTCTACAATCAAATCAAATAGTTATCTTAAAAGTAGTGGTGCACCCGTCCTCTAGAAATCCTGGATATGCCTCTGCTCATCGGTGTGACATTTATGTTAAGTTGAAAACATGACACAACCTGCGAGTCATTTACAGACATCCATCAAGTTTGTCCAACCATCAATCAACATGGCTCTTTACTTGGACCAAACATACAAATGAAATAAGAGAACTTTTAAGGGTTTCTTTATCATTCATCAAATATGGAACAATCTTCCATCTGTAATTTTCTTTCTGCAAATTATTAGGGTTGCTAGACTGTAATGAGAACTATTTGTGATAATTTTTAATGAGGTAGATGATAAATAAGTCTTTCAGTTTTCTTCTTTGATATTTGAAATGACTGTACTCCCAAGGCAGATAAAAGTATCATAGCAGTTTTGTTTTCACAAAAGAAGTAGAAGAATAAAACTATCATAGAAATTGTTACAAGCAGCTTCTTTATTGTGTATTCTGGGGTACGTGGGTGGCGACTGCATGTGTTTTGTACTCCCAATTCTATTTTTTCTTTTCTTTTCTTTTCATCCTAATAATTAAAGGTGTGATTAGTTTCTTGCATATTGAGAAAGGAAAGAACCTTTTGACTTGTAGCTAGAGCAGTAACATAGTTCAACTAATTTTTTTGTGAGATACAATCCAGCGATCAGAAAATGGAACTTAAGGAGCTAGAATGGTAGGACCCAAAATACAGTCATTCTTGCCTCATTTTTATTTGCTGTTATCCCATATGCCTCCTTGATACTAATGGAAACAAAGCCCAGGACATACACATGTATGTTCTATCTTCTCTAAACCAATGTTAATAGTTTTGATCTTGGGCTAGTTGACAGTGTGGGAATGTCTCCTGTAGATATTTTCAGAGAGGAGGGGCCAGTGGAAAGCTGCAATTCAATCACAGGAGTTCTTTAGGACTCTTCAGAGATATTACAGCAACGCTTACATGGATGCAGAAAAACAAAATGCTATTAATGTGTAAGCTCATTTTCTCTTTATTCCTATGTGCCAATGCAGTTTTAGTGAGTGGTTTAGTTTGTGCAAATCCTTTAAGTTCAACTTCTTTCCTTCTGATATTCTATTTGCCAATTTACTCAAGATTTCAGATAATTTGAAAAATGGCTATGAGCCTGATACTTGAATTTTGATGACATTCTGTGAGCAGGTTTTTGGGTTACTTTCAACCGCTTGAGGGTAGACCTGATATATGGGAATTGGACTCCTATCAGCATTACTATGTGGGTAGGAATGGGGAAAGCTATGTTGGCGACAGTGGAAGGTATAATTGTCAAAGCTGTGATGTTTTGCCTCTTTAACTTTCTTGCTTTCTATAGATTAGATATTTACCATCTAAATTAGGATGAGACAGATATAGAAGACAAAGACTTTGATATTCTGTAGCATTTTCAAGGTTTAATTAATTTACTTTGAAATATGTGTTACACCAGAGATGGCAGAAATGTGCCTCCTACCGACTTGATCTTTTCCTGTAAATTCTTTTTTGAAGTATGGAAGGATAACTGTATATTCTTATGGTGATAAACAGGTCGCTGTTTCAAAGATCATTCTCAGATGGGAACATTCTTCATGAAAGTCAATTTCCCCTATCAACTCGTAGTATTGGAAAGGGGCTTTCTAAGTCTAACCTGTCTAACCAGTCAAAAGAAGGAAGCAAAGTGCTCTCCGAATCAACACCAGAAATGTCAACTTGTCAAAGTGATTTGACATATTCAAGGTACACAATTTATATGATTGATGGAAGTCTATTAGGTGTCAAGATCACCATGATATCTAAAAATATGTAAATCACTATGCGAGCTGATAAGACCACCATGATATTTAAAAGCAAATAAAGCATGTATGCAAAATAGCAACCCCACATGTAACCCGTATGTAACTGTACCTCTTCTGTACCATAACCATAATACCACGATCAACCCATCCATCACTAAATCTGATAACCATGACAATATATACACCACCTCCTACTCCCTAACTTGACTCTGGACCAGCATCACCGAATAGAAGCTTTTAACAAAAAGTAACACTAATACCAATTTAGAGATTGACAAGGACTCTTCACTAGCATGATTGCCCCAAAAAATCATAAATTTTACTGAATCATGTCAAAAGAAAGAAAGGAATAGCCTTCACGTATCTTGAATTTGAGCTTGAATACTTGATATAGATAATCGATTTTCTTTCAAGGAACAAACATAACATCAAATATTCTTGTTAGAAAATACGTTCTCCTTCTATAAGCTACAACAACTACATAAACCTTGCTTCATATATATATAAAATGAATATATTACATATAGTGAATGAATGGATGGCTATAAATAGATTTTTCTATTTAATTGCTCAGGTGCCAAGTCTTGAAACACATTTATGCCACCTTTTACTAAGGATCTGTTGTACATTCCCTCCAATTCCACGTGAAAGTGGAGGTGGCACATCCAAAATATTTTTATCCCATTACGTATACGTTCGGGTATTGCGTAGGTTCGTGTAAAATATACATAACGTTTCACATATAATACAAATAATGGAAAATTATTTTGAATGAAGGCTACATCATATAATAATAGTCTTTCATACCATACTTACTATCTCTACTAAAACATCAATAAATTATTAAAATCTAATAAATATGTACATAAAAAAATCATACATATTTGAGGCATTTTAGGAAGAAACTGGTCTTTGGCTCCAGCCTTGTGGTGCTCAAATCCCTGAAGTCGGTTCCATAGTAGAATATGTTGATTGTCATACTGCTGAGATCTACAGAGTCAAGAGGTCTCTGTAAATCCCTTGGCAACTTTTTCTGAGGCACCATGTATACCCCATATGATGCGAAAAATTCCTGGACCAAGGGAGGGCCATATATCCCTGGGGGTCAGTGAATGGCTTCCATGTTGGGATCTGAAGCTTGGCCAAGATGGCTAGATACTCTTCTAAATCGTTGAAGCTGATCTGCCTCTCTTGGGAGGTGAATATCCACCAAGTTCGGTCCTCTCCCGTTTCCCCATACATTTTACAAATCAGGGCCTTATGCCAACATTTCATACTTATAGCTTTTGAGCATCTCATATATCATGGATTTAAGCTTAGCCAAAACATTTCTTTTGGAAAGCATAATCATGTATCCATAAAACATACTTATAATATGTAGCTTTTCAAACATCAAAATGCGTCATATTCATAATCCATGAGCCTTAATCCAACCATATCATATACGTAACTTTTGAAAGCGTAAACATGATTTCATGAATCACTTGAAACATATGTAACTTTTGTTATGTATCGATCAATGCTATTGAGACTAAGTTGCACCTATAAGTGTTGCACATACCATTCAGACCCAAAAATACTTGTATAAGCTTGTGAACAATGCATATGCTCATCTCCGCATATGTAAAACCTCGAGTCTACTTGAAAACCATTTATGCATTTTTCATCAAACAGATAGGATGCAAAATATTTGGTAGTAAACACAATTTAGAACTTGGCCTCCTCTTACCTTTTTTTCTTAGCTAGCACCACAAGCTCAACCAAAGCTCCATAACTTTCATTCTACCTCAATTGTACTTGAAAGGTCATAACAAACTCATGCAACAATCCTTCACATTTGGGTGACTTGTCTTTACACATCTCAATTATATATCCTCTCGCATCTTTATTTCTCACCGAACCAAATGACCTCGAACGTATCAGTTTGATAGGGAGTGCATAAGGCAGGTTGAAAACAATGATCAGTAACCAAATGCACAGTTAGCCTTAATAAATGAAAGACTAATTTTAAAATGTTGTACTGATTGTCTTCCCTCGAGGAGAGGGCCGGGAAGCTGATATTTTTGTGAATTTGGATATAAAAAGCCTACAAACATGTGGACTGGGGATTAATCATTAATATGGAATAAGATGAGTTTTGGAAGCACCAACTGCATTAAGTGGAATCTTCAGTGATGAGCAATGGTGAATCAATAGTGAACTAGGAGGATTCTTTCCTGTCGAAAGAGGTTTAAGACAGTGGAATCATTTTTCACCCCTTTTCCTTAACTTGGCTATGGATAGTGTATTAAAGGTTCATAATTGGAATAAAAAGACATGGAGAATATATCATATCTTCTAGATGATAAAACTCGTAATGTATGAGGTAGGGGAAGAGCAGGTGTTATGCTTGAGAACTATTTTATTGATAATGCATCCAAAGGTATGGCTTAATAATCAATAAAGTGGATGAATACGGTAGGAAATTAAGGTTCAAATCCAACCGTGGAAAAATTAATTAGGTAATTTCTTTCTGTTTACCCCAACCTTGTTGGGTAAAGTTACTCTATAAATGTGCTAGTGGGAAGTACCAGGTATCCGGTGGAATAGCCGAGGTGCGCTCAAGATGGTGCGGACACCTCTGTTACCCAAAAACAAGTACTTTACTGATAATTGTAAATGTACAATGTTTCCACATTAATTTCAAGAAGCTGTTTGTCTTGCTACTGAGGTCAGTCACTCCTAGGAATTGCCAAAAATACTGGCTACAATGTTAGAAAGGCTGGCAAAAAGTATCTTGTGTGCCACCAGGGGCAAGACTAAATCAGATTACATAGGGGAAGGGGAATTGGAGGAATCAGAAAGTTGGCTTAGTAGAAGGATGATACTTGTCACTAGGTGGCAGATTGGTCCTCAATGCATTTTGTATATATACTATGTCCCTACTTTAAGTCTCCAAAAAGTAGTAAAATGACTGAATAAGTTAAGAAAGGATTTTCTACGACCGGAACAGAGAGAAGAACTTCGAATTTTGTCAAATGAGATGGAAGTCCAAACAGAAAAAGTGGCATGGAATTAGGAAATTCAAAAACCATAATGATAATCATTGTTAAGTGGCTGTGGAGAATCTATGACAAAGAAAATGCACTTTGTAGACAGGTGATTAGAGCAAAATATGGTATGGAGGTCTGGAAAACTAAATCATCCACATGTCATGGTGTATGCAGTATGCACCTGGAAAGACATTAGACTATTATGGAGAGCTTCATAGAGAATACCACTTTCAATGAGAGAGATGGCACAGCAAACTATTTTCCTGGCTTGATGCTTGGATAGAACACTCAACCTAGAAGAACCAATTCCCTACTAGTTTCAGAAATGCAGTTAATTAGAGCAGTTATAGCATATTACAGACTGACATCAATATGGGACGTGGAACTTAGTAGCAATTTCAGTGATTGGAAGATGGACAACATGTTCCAACTGTTACAGCAATTAGACTTCACAGCCCTTCGTACAAGCCGTGACACTTGTTATGGAATGACTGAGTAATGAGAAATTCTTTTTATGGGATGACCGAGTAATGAGAGATTCTTTGTTAAACCTACTATAAAATCCTTTGCATATAAAAAATGTTCCAGTCTGGGTGGCCATGAAAACATTGAAGAATTGAGCACCCTATAAAGTGGAAAGTTTCACGTGGTTAGTGGCATAAAATGTATGTTTGATACAGCATAAACTGCAATATAAGGAAATGCATTTTCATTTGAAATACAAATGTATTTTTTCCAAGCTGTGTTGTAAGATGATCGGTTACAGGGAGTTGACGACTTGATAAATTTCCTCAGCTCATTTTGTGCAGTAATGGACCAGAGTTTTGCTTGTTGTAATGCACACACCCACCATCCTCTTTGTTGAAGTGTATACTGTATATATCTAATCTAGATGGTGAAGCTTTTAGGGAGAGCATACTTTGTCTACTTGTCAGCCACATACTCTAGTTGCTCGATCTAATCATCCTTGAGAAGTGAGAAATTCTGCACATTTTGACCAATTTAAGGTGAAAATGGGGTTGCTCCCTTGGCAAAACGGGATAGCTTGTAAGGTAACTGCTCAGGTGTGGGCTCTGTTTACAAGCATAGCCAATGAATATTGGACTATGCCGGAACACACCTCTGACCTCCTTGGTTGCTGGATCAAAAGGGGAGGCAGCAAAAGTCAGCAAAACTTATGCATGGTTTGGTGGTTGCGACACAATTCAGGCAGATTCTCTGTCAGCCCCTATCAGATGCTTATTGAGACAATACAATGATGAATTTTGGATAAGAAAGCATATTTGGAAAGTAAAGATCTCCTGTAACGTGACATGTTTTGTTTGTCTAGTAGCTAGAAGGGCCTGCTTAACACAGAATAGTTTGATATATAGGGGTGTACTACTCTGCACTAGATGTCACTTGTGTGAAGAGAGCCAGAAACTAATTGTCACGTGTTTTTACATTGTTAAGTGACTGTACGAGTTTGGAATATATTTCTAGCATAAGCAGGGAAACATTTGGGTCATGCCAAATAACACCAAGGATATGTAGTCATGCTGGAACAAAGGGAGAAGACCCTCTGCTAAGTAGAATAGCTTTGATTTGATTCCTGCATGCATATGGGGGCTGTAATTGTCTGCTGTTCTATTTTTGGTGTAAGCAGGAATTTATAGAAGATTCAGAAGTTATTTAGATGTTCTAGGATCTTAGTAAGAAGATAGAAATTGCATATTGTATATTTTGGTACATTCCCCTGTATTATGGCCAACACAGCTTTTTGCTCCTTTGAATATAAAATATTGTTACCATCTCTTAACAAAATAGCTCTGTTGCCTTACCATTATTTCTGTGGTTAGTTGAAGTACGGTCTATTGATTCTATTTCTCACTGGATGAAAGTGAATGTGCTACTTCTGAGAATTTAAATGAATTTAGATTTAGCATGAAATCTACTTTAAGTTTATATATCCTAGAAAGGAAAAATCTTCATATACATCAGTTTCTTTCTCACCTTCTGCTCTGCTTATTTATCTTTCTTTATGCAGGTATGCTCAAACAGTTCCTACAAGACAACTTTTTGTAGAAATGCAAAGAGATCGATCCCTTGAACAACAAAATGCAGATACATATGACTGCTCCAACTTTGTTGACTTAGATTGGTTGTCTTCTTCTGGGAATTCCTGTGAGGAAGAGTTTTTGGACAGGTAATTGATTGAAGACACTAAGACTTATGACATATTTTGTTGAGGTTTACATTCTGACAAGTTCTGTTGGCTTTAGGGGTTGTTACTCGTTAGGTAGGGTGTAGAAGAATAATGCTAAATAGAGTGTATTAGTAATGTTTGCATTAGTAATGCTTCGTATTACTTATGCAAGGATTATTTTGTATTAAATATAGTATGCATTGCATAATTAAAAAAAAAAAATTATTTACAAAGATACCCTCCCACAAATATGGTGGAAAAGATGTAAAAAGGGTTTTGAGGGCAATTGGGTCTTTAACCATATTAATGCATGCATAAAATCCTCTTGCATTACTAATACCATAGATTTTCATCTATTAGTAATACACTTCTCAATACAAAATAGAGTGTATAACTAATGCAAGCAGCATTAGCTATACATTAGCTGAATAAGTATACCAAAAAAGGTACTACTAATACACAAAGCTAATCCATGCATTATTTCTTCTAATACACTCTACCAAACGAGTCCTTAGAGTCTTGGAGGAACTAAGCAATTGCTTAGGCCACTTTAAAAATCTGATTCCTTTAATAAAGCGAAGTTTGTTTATGTATTTATCTCCCATCAACCCAATTACTAAGATCGTGAGACACTTTGCACTTAGGTCCTTCCCGTTTCCGAAATGTTTGGTACTCTTCCATGCAACTCTCAGGGTCGTTTGGTAGCCGGATAAGAAAACAAGTTATCCATGTATTAATTTTTGTATAGCTTATACGACATTTGGTAGATAGGTAGGGAATAAACTATTCATGTATAAAATTAGTATGACGTGGGTTGACAATTTAGAAACCTTCATAACTAATACATGTATAAGTTATGAGAGAATCTATACATTATTTTATGCAGAATAGAAGATGGAATAACTTATACATGAATAACTAATCCCTGCATAAAATAATACATAAATTTACTCATTACGAATCCCTAGATTGCTAATACCTCCATAACTCTAACCAACAACCAAACGACCCCTTAGGTATTGAGAATCCAAGTTATCTGTTAATTGATATTCCAAATGGTTTTAGTATGCTTTTTTATGACAGAGTAATCCATTGGGGCCAACCACAACCTTCAAGACTAAGGGATAGGACCCATCGCTCTACCCTTCTCTACTTAAATACCAGACTTAGTTCGCATGGCGCAGGACCCTATCATGTGACATAAGTCACAAGTCCCTCAACCTTTGCCACCTGAACTAAGCTTTCGGGGAAAATGTTTTTATCATAATTTCCTTTTCATTTTAACTTTTGTTTGTTCTGGTAGTCAATTTTGTATGACTTAGTGTTATTCAGTGAAATTAGTTTCTTGTAAATTAGGAAATCAAATTGCTTTTAAGATCTTAAACATGCTATAACTTTTAGTACTCTGTAGCGTTCATTTTCTTTATGCCTTTAATCTTCTTGGGGTTTTGTGTAATGTATGGCTGGTCATGCTCTGTCAGTTGGCTATTTGGGACCAGTATTCCTGTGTTAAACTGTTTCCATTTTTTGGTTTCAAAGGATAACTTCAAATGAATATTCTGGTGATATCTGTTTTTGATAAAGGTGGTTTTAATCTTTGATGGTTGTATAGACTAGGCAGACGTTGAAAAAAAGTTGAGGCTTGACAGTTGACACTTCCTTTGTGTTCTGTGTTCCTTATTTCTCATATGGTGCCATCAAGTTTCTGTTTCTGTAATCCTGAATTGCAGTAAGATAATCGTTGAGTTCTTCCATCTAGAACTGATTGACTTGAAGAAACAATGTCATTTGTGCTTTCTATTGGTGCAGGTCTTTGTTTACAAACTCCCCAATAGGTGGACTATCATCAGAGAATGTTGTCAGTGACATAGTGGGGGAAACAACCCCACTCTCCAGTGAAGGTGGCTGTAGCATGAATGTTGGTATTTCAGTTACTTCACAAGTAAGGCTTTTACCACCTTTTAATTAATAATTTTTTGTTGCCAAACCGCTCAAGTGATGTCTTTTGGTGTAATTTCATATCACCGAAAAAATATATATACATGAGGTGGTGCTTATAGAAACCTTTTGTCTCCTATGTTGAATCGAAGAACGAATAAACTTCCCCTATGCAAAAAAGTTTATTTAACTAAATGAGGAGGACTTCTACTTTACAAGATGTATGCATTTGAGCTTTAAAAAAAGATCTAACTAAATGGTAGAACCTATCTGTTGACAGAAGTAACATTCAAGCAGGTTCAAAAGAAAATTTACCTTTTTTCACACGAATCCTGAAACTTGGCAATCCATTTCCATCATTCTTCAATGTGGCTATAACTTGTCTAGGAAAATTTATATCCTCAGTGAAGAATGAACTCAAAATTGTTGTGTTCAAAAGTAACATTTTGTGTATATATATATAGACGTCATTACTAAAATGTGCTGGAAACCAAAATGGGTTGTTACAGCTTCCTTGCTCTTCTTATCCTAATACCTTAACGATTTCCTCATGATCATCTATGTACTCAGACTTGCACCAAAAACCGAAAAAAGAGAATACAGTTTGATTTAATTTTCTGTAAAGTACTACTTGCATCTTCAAGACATCTAAAGTTTCTTTCCACCAAATGCTTGCTGGGAAAATTTCCCATCTATCTTTGTGGCTGTTGCAGTTCCTCCCTTCATTCCAGCTTTGCTAGAACTTCATTAGTTATTCTGGCTTTCCATCAGATTCCTCCTAGATTGATGAACATATCCCACAGCTGGCTAGTAATTCTACAGTGTTAAAACAGATGGTTGATTGTTTCTGTTTCCTGTCCACACAGATAGCATCTTGAGCGCAGTTGTATCCCCCTCTTCCTCAGGTTTTCCCAAGTCAAAACAGCTTCCTTGCATCCTCATTTGTTGTACCTCCCGGAAGTCTTGTAGCTGCCATGAAGCTTTTGTATTTTTGATGTATATAATATGTTACCATTTTCAAAAAAAAAAAAAAAAATTAAAAAAAAAAGTGAATCAGATTCCACTCTTACCCTGTGACATCTATTATGAAGACACCACTGTTGTCCAATCTTCAGGGCTTGGACCTCAGCTTTATTGTTACTGTAGCAGCCGTTATGGGCAGTGAATACCATCACCATGTGTCCACTGTGATTTCTCAGTACACCACCATTCCCTGCACTTCCTGGATTTCCCTTAATACAGCTATCAGCATTCACGTTGAATTCGTTTTAGCTTGGTTTAGTCCATCTACCGAGCGAGGGATGGCAATGGGCCGGGGCGGGGGATAGTTTGTCTCTATGTGGGTGCGGGGCGTGTTGCGGTTTTTTAATAGATGCATATATAAGAAGCCACTAACCTTGCTCACATCCAAAATTACATTGAATCAGACAAAGTAATCGATGCATAATTTATTAGGTAAGTGTATAATTATGGGTAATTAATGAAAGTGTACTCAGTTTGAATAATTTTTTCCCTGAAGACTGCCACTTTGTTGTGGTAATTTTTTTCTACAATTTCAATTCACTTTCCAGTTCAATTAAGGAAACACATCATGCCAGAAATGAAAACAACTTTCGTATGACTGTACAACAATGGAATATTAAAATTCCCTGCAAAGAGTATGATTATGACAGTCAAGATACTAATTAGCGGAAATGTGTAAAAAAAATTATGAATTTCACTTTTAGTATCAAACTTAATTTTAAAAGAAAAAAATTAAAAAAATTATGCGGGGTGGGGTGGGTTGCAAATAGATTTTTTTGTTATGGGGGGCGGGGCGGAGCGGGTTGAAGTATTCGTGGGGTTATGCGGGTTTGCCCTGCAACCTCCCACGCCACCCCACCCCGTCCCGTTTACCGTCCTTATACCGAACTTGATATCACTTATAGGTCTATTTTGTTCCGCCTGTGAACTAGAGATTTAAAGAAGGTAAGTGTGAGTTGAGCAAAAGTTTCATCATATTGGGACAACTTCTGTCTAAACTCTTACTTGTTCAACTTCTGATTTCATCATACTTAATTAAAAGCACATATGTGCTTGACTGCTTTCCTATTTCTCATACTAAAATTGATAGTAAACATTGCAAAAATAGCTCATGAACTTTGTTGTCAAGTTTTGTCAGGCACCACCTCATTACATTAGTTCTGAGATTTCCACCTGAAAAGATTATACCACAAGAATTTGAAAAATAATTCTAGATAGATGTGGCCATTTTCCCTTCGCTGAAAGATGGTTGATAGTCAGGCTTCTACCACAATAGAAGTTTTTATTGTGGTTCTATGATTAGATGGAGGACATTATTTGGCAATTGACGGTTCATTGTAGACACTTTCTGTCTTTCCTGGTTTGCCAGAAAATTACATGACTGATGAGTGACGACCATCGAAAGTTGTCTTTGTTTCTCGAAGCTCTTCAGGAAATGGATAAATGGTGGACCATATCTTCTCTATAAAAGAGAGAAGATTTTTATTGCTATAAACTAAACTGAGGAAAACATACCATATGTACTTGTCACATGTATAGTGTATTGTTTGTTGGACCATGAACCAGATCAAATAGATTCTTAAACTAGAATTTCACTTTCAAGGTTGTCACTACCACCTATAATTGAAGTAACATGATAGGTTTCAAATTGACGATTATGTAACTATTAATGTGATCATTCCAATAAAGTTGGAGTATTGTAACTTGTGTCATAATTGTAGTAGGGATCATTGGTCTAGGGAAAAAAGGGATGGAGGGCTAATGAGATACATTCCCAAAGCTCAACCTTTTAAGAAAAAAAGTTTTCACCTTACTTGCCGTCTTTGGACAGAAAAGATCAAATTTATAAAGTTATTTGTCAAACTGCGAGTCTTGAATTTCCATAGCTAATTTAAATATAAAGGTGAGATATCATTGGTTGAAATAGTAGTGAAATTGGGTTCTGTCAGTGGGGTGGGGGGATCATTGGTAACTGGGCAACTACTAACGGAAAAGTTGTCGAAGAATGTCTTTCTAAGTGGAGAGTACTTTTTGTAGTTTGTCATAGATACTTTTGCCAAGACTTTCTCAACTCCCTGAAGTATTGAAAGGAACGGTTTTCTTTGATCCTCCCTGTACATGTCCAGCGTTCTCTTGGTGCTATTTTCATTAAAAGACAGAAACTGAATGTATTGATTGTAGATTCTACGTTTGTTCATCTCAAAGAAGAAGATTCTCTGAACAATATTAGCAGCTTTCCTTAGTGTGTTGGTTTATTAGTCACCTAACACATGATTGTAGTGCTTCTGATTTGAGGCCATATTTGACTGACTCAGTCTTTGTTTCTGGTAAAGTTGACAACGCACTGTATTAACAATTAATGCTAAGTTACTGAATAACGCTGTGTACCTTCTCTTTGCTTGATATTCAACTATAGAATTCACTATCTGCAGGGAACAGCAAACACTGGAGCAGAGGCATCCTACAGTGATGCCCAGAGTTGTGTAGTTGTCGAGGAACTTTCAGATAGCTTTGTACGTTGGGTAAACTATGGAGAGACCCTGTGTCATTGAGCTGTTGAAACATTGTACTTTATACCTTTCCAGTGGGTCGTGTTGGTAAATGGCGGTGCCTTCAGCTCATTCTACTACTGGAGAAGTGAGTTCTATGGTAAATGGCTCATGTTTGGAGAAGTGTCGCGTGGGAATCCTAGGATGAAACGCAACATTTGTTGTATCAGCATTCTTTTTACAATATTACCCGACTAAGAAAACCATCTAGGCCTGCATTTATATGATTGTGAAAATGGTCGATCTAGTCGGATACCATTAGTACATAGTCAACAGTTATAAGATTCTTTCTGGAACTCTTTTTCACAGATTGTAGGTTCCAATGTTGTAAATACTTGCTATCATTTCCATTCTGACTTATTTTAGGTCAATTTTTCATTTGAAACACATACTTGTATTGGAAGTGACATCTATAATCGTGCAATAAGTTGTTGAAACAAATTTGCTACTTGTATTGTCAATTAACAATCATCAGTCAAGGGGCACTTGGCTTCGAGTCTTGATAAAGATGCTAGAACCATTTAGCTGATGGATTTTCGATGCAGAATGAGCAAGGTAACGGCGAAAAGCATAATTATACCAAGCTAGATATGCTATTGCTCAAGGATATTTTCATTTGTACCTTCTCCTAACCATAGCTGCCTCACCTAATTAGGTTATGAACAGTACAATTCTCACAAGGACTAAAATAGAGTATCACATCTTCATGTGTAAATAGTTGAACTAAAAGGACTAAACTGTAACTTGACTTTTCTTAATATCAACTAACTCCTCCACCCTATTGAGTACTATTCACAGCTTTTTAATCTGCATCATTTGGGTCTAGTTCAGAAAAGTCTTGACAAAAATTGCTTTTGGGATTTTTATGACAGTGAACTTACTCAATTGACCTCAAGTTTTGTCTTGTAAGCAAAAGTTAGAACTTAGGTATGTTGTCCATTAGAGATAAGTTTTAAACTTTTGTCTATGAGACAAGTGTGCAGGATAATTTAAGATAGTAGAAGTTTTACCTTATAAGCAAAAGCAAGAACTTAGGTATGTTCAAGATATTTTAAACACAGGTTCCATAAACTTGGTCTTATAAGCAAAAGTTAAAACTTACGCCTAGGCAACTATAAATTCCTCCTAGCAAAATTTTCAAGTTGTAATCATGTTTTAAAAAAATTATTTAGGACATAATTTCCTCCCTTAAAAGCCTTTATCTTCAAAGAAGGTAGGAAGTTTGGCCTTCACCACCTAATATTCTTCCTAGGTTGCCTGTTCTCTAAGCATGCCCATTCATTGCTGCAAAAACTTGAGGCACTACTAGGAGTGGCAAACAGGCAGGCCATGTTGAAATGAGTTACGTAAAAATAATAAAATTTTCTACCCATCCATATTTGATATTAGATTAAAAAAAAAAAAAAAAAAAAAGTGAATTGAGTAATGTACGACAAATTAATGGGGTATCCATATTTTATGATCGATAATATATTTTGATACATAGTTGATCTACTTTTGAAATGATGAAATATCCAACCCGTTTTTAAATGGTAACCGTTTTGTGTACAACCTTATTTTCCTTTTTTTAACCATCCTCCTCCCAAGAATACATTTGAGGCTCCACACAATAGGGACTTGGCTAAATCTGTTATGGTTAAATGTATCTGGTACACTGTGACATAGCTTGAGCCTTGAGCTATGAAACAATGGTAGAAATTAGAATAAATGGCTACAGGAGGGGATAATACTTAGCTGAATGCTTGGTTGGACAAGATCAGCTGTCGTTAGTTAAAACCAATCTCCCACATGCAATTTCAAGTCACTCCTGTTTTTTTGGTTGGCCAAAGCATGTTATATCTAGTGTTGAGCTACTATATGCAAATGAAACCTGAGATGAGCTAAATAGCTGAGTTATAAGTTCAATTATACCACCACTCAGCCAAGGGAAGATTAAGAGACCAGTTCATGTTGACTGTTGAGTAATAACACGCGGTTTTGTTTAGTACTTCAGTCAGTATGTATGTCCATCTGATTGGGGATTGAAGGCGGAAAAAGTGACTCCCTGTAATGCAAATGGCTCCTATATTGTCACTTCCAATATGTTTAAACAAGTCTGCCACAAAAGAAGCAGATTAATAGCAGCAATGAAATGGCTGTTCTTGGTCAATCTATCTACAATCACCAAGATACTAGTTCTTCCGCTATCAATAAAATCCTCCATGCTGATACAAGATCAAACTGATTTAGGAATAGCTAAAGGTTAAAGCAGGCAGCCCAAGAGAGGTTGTGCTCATCATATATGCCCTTTGATAAACTGAGCACTTACTCATATAAGTGTTAGTATCATACCTTAGTAGAGAAGAATTGAAACTCTGTTGTAGGTGTTCTTCATTTCGGAATGGCCTCCGCTGAATAACATCTTGCCTGAGTTGGTGATCATTTTTTAACCACTAATCTATCATACCTGTTGGTTAATGAATGTATACCTTTCAACCCCTTTTCCTGCTCTTTCTCGATAATTGCTGGATACAATCTTTGTATTACTCGTAATCATAACTAATTCTATAATTTGATCTCCGAGCTCCAATGCCAGATCAACTATTCACTACCTATGAAACAATACAAATACGGAAAATGGCAAAATTCCCATATACATTCGCTGCTGTCATTAGCCTAAACATGCTTAAAACTCAACACTGCCACTCGGCCTAAGTTCTCTTTCTATTCATGACCAAAAAGATACTGGGCAGAAATGGTGTTCGATGATGGAGAGAGGAATAGGAGAATAAGAGGAAAAGGGTCGTAGTGGTGATTTGAAGAGAGGAGAAAAATGAAGATGGAGGAGGAGATATGATGGCAAAAATGGCTGAAAAGGGAGATGTAGAAAAATGGAGAAGATGAAAGGAAAAAAGAGGAACCCTCGTATGAATGATTTAAGAATGGAAAAAAGATAAAACTATAAACCTCGTATGTTTTAGAAAAAATAATAAAATGAAAAATAGAACTTTTGTGGGCGAGGGTCTCAGCAGGGGCAGGTTGAAAACAGAAAAAATGCTGCAGGGGCCACTGGAGCGAGCTGAAAATGGGAAAAAAAAATGCTCACAGGCAAAAGCTGGTGGAAATTTTTGCAGGTTAAACCCCACCCTGCCTGCCATGCCTAGACAACAAGAACCAAGAAGTATGAATTTACACTAGCCACAGGAGATAAAAGGAATTGAATGAGTAGAGAAGTAAAAGTAGGAAGCTTATAGATCATTGAGATACTTATATGCAAGTTGGTCATGTGCTACATCACATTATGAAATTTCCAAACATTGTCTAAGACCTGCAAATATTCATCATCGCATTTCTGGAGCAAGAAACTCATAATAATGTAATAAGAAGACAATGCATCCCTGTAACAATGAAGTTAACTGCACCAATAAGTGATTCTACAACAATCATTGACTAAAACAAGGCACAACACATTGTCCATTGAATTAAGTTTGAGTAGTATGCCAAGGGTTTAGCTTCTTATAAGATCTACTACAAGCATGAGAAAGTTTTATTATAACAGCAGGCTGTCATCTAATATGGATGCATAAAAAGGTTTTTTGATAAAGCTGCATATAAGTTGTTAAAACTGCAAAAGATGGAAGAAGAACCTCTGCAAATATGGCACCAGATTAAAAGTTGGGTAGAAACCCGTAATCATCAAAACTGAGGGCTAGGATAACCTCCCTTGAAGGAAAAAGACAGTAAAAAGTACACAGAACTACTTAAATATTAATAAATGGAGTAATTAGATAAAAGAAATTGATATACCAAGAACAAAACTACACTTGCAAAGCTTGGGCAAGAGATATTACTCACTTATTTTCCAAATTTAATTGGAATATGAACTCCAAGTCTACTACATAAACCAGCAGTGAAACGTTTTTCTAGTACTTGAGGAAAGGGTATCATAACATTATCAAGTATAACCACTTCGACAAAGAGTATCATAACATTACCAAGTATACCAACTTGGGCAAAAAGCAAAAAGAAAAACTATTAGAAAAAGACCATGGGCGTTTACCAGCCACCTCCACCTCTTCTGTCTTGCATCTCTGCTTGCCTCTCCTCTTTCAGTTTCTCCACAATTTTAAGAATATCTTGGTTATAGAAACGATCACGCACATACTTCCTTTCTTCAGCTTGTATCTCCTTGATAGCACTTGGATATGGATTAGGAGGTGGTTTCTTCCCCTGAAGTCGAGCAATCTGCTTCAATCGAGAATATGCTTTCTTTTTCGCTTTCTTTTCTACACGATATTCCATCTATAGCAACAAAACCACAAACTTCTTAAAAGAGAGATCCTAGGAGAAGATTGAACCTCAATGAATTTAAATCTAGAAAGACGAGATATGTACATCAGCAACAGCCACAGCTTCCTCTTCACTGACCCCCTGCTCCTTTAACTCAAGCACTCGCCACCCGTAAATTCGGGCTGGAGGAGGGTCAAATCCAGAAATTCTGTTAAAATTATAAAGAAAATAATAATAGAGCCTCAATCCGCAAAAACATTGAGAAATTTAACATGCCAATTTTTCCAATAGGAAAATAATGATAAAACACTGATTATATTCTAGACTGCACAACAGATGATGTGCTGAGACCTTAAATTTTTATTTTCAATTGCCAAAATAGTATTTATCATGTTATGTAATTGGCTGCGCTTTTCACACTTCTTTCCTCGACATGTTGCGCATTATCCTTTTAAAATTAAAGTCTACACAATCAAGCTGTTAAGTCTCTAAACTAAAGGATCAAAAATAGAACACGGCCTACACCTCAAGGATAGTTTACTAATAATGCTACTGTTAGACGATAATGAAGTCAAACAATACATACTAAGAACCATTAACAGGTTAAAAAGCCATACTTAATAGCATCCTCGTGTTTCGACTCTGGGTACTTCTGGAAGAACTTCTTGATGTAGACATCCTCAGGTAAACTGATGGGTACCAATTTGTTCTCGGCACGAGGAAATGTTGCAGGTGGAGCCCTAGAAAACAAAAATTCAAAGCAGCAACCAGCATTACAGGCATATTTTCATCTCGCACACGTAACAGTGAAATTACCCTAATAAACTCTAAATTTATACATAAATGTGTCATTTCAACATAGTAATAGTTCAAGAGTAGGTTTTTGAACAAATAAAGAGATAACTGAATGAAGAAAAGAAAAGGAGATACTAACTGCTCCATTGCTTTGAGCCATACAGGTTCAGCTTTGGCTAAACCTTTGACAAGCCTTCTAGTTCTACTTAGCAAATCACCTTTCATGAACGACATGGTACCACAGATCCAAAAATGCTGTCAAACCCAAAAAGAAAAAAGAAATCGTGAATATCGTCGGAACTAATGAAATTGAATATTAAAATTGATCGGAAAAAATAGTGCTAAACCGGCCGGCGGCGGAATGGCCGGAGGGAAGTTGGGTTCAGGGATGGTTTTGTGGGCTTACTGGGACGAAGAGGGTAAATTAGCCACTTTTAACAACAAGACATAAATTATAATAAAGTACTATATCATTTCGATTTGTTTGTATTTTTGAAATAAAAAGAAAATTTCTTTTTTCCTGATTTGATAATCTTTAATTTTAATATAATATCTCATATGATAATTTTATGAGTACAAAGTAATTAGAAAAAATCATATATATTTTTTTAACTAGGTAAATAATCATCCCTTCGCGCAGTGGTGAACTACCTCAGTAAGCTTATCTATGATTATTCAATTTTGTTTTTAAGTGAGTACACTGAATTGTCAAGAATATTTTATCCAAAGACGAATTGTAATAGATTTTTAATTCTATAACCACTACTAAAAAAACAGTGAATACCGACCTACAAATACCGACTTCCGGAAGTCGGTATTCCCAGCTTAGGTCGGAAAAAGCTTGGTCGCTTTTCAATACCGACCCTTCAAGGTAAGTTTTAATTTTAAGTCGGAAAATTCATTATTTTATTTTCTGACTTCTTGAGGTCACTTTTATATATTTGTTTATTTTTATTTTTATTATTTTCGTCTTCTGGAAGTCAAAATATTTATTTCTTATATTTTAAAATACCGACATACAGAGGTCGGTATTAATTAATTTTTAATCTTTAAAAAATTAATTTATTTTTTATATTCCGACCTCCAGAGGTTGGTATCGTTTATTTGTTTTTTTTGTTTTTTTTTTGCAATTTTAGTTGTCCACTTGAATATTTCTACCAAAACAGCCCAAAGAGTTGCCAACACAATATTTTTCAACATATACATTAATCTTCTTCAAAATAAACTTCATCCAACTTCAAATTAAACTAAATCCAACTTCAAAATAAACTAAAATACGATCAAACAACTAAACAACTTTAACTCTAATTTTGACTTAATTCTAACAACTAAATCTACCAACTAAATCACATTATTTATTTGAACTTGTTTAAACAACCAAACAACATTAACTCTAACTAGTTTTGAATTAATTCCACCAACTAAACCACATTATTTATTTGAACTTATTTCAATAACTAAACAACTTTAACTCTAACTAGTTTTGACTTAATTCCAACAACTAAATCCACCAACTAAACCACACTATTTATTTGAACTTATTTAAACAACTAAACAACTTTTTAACTCTAACTAGTTTCCACTTAAATCCACCAACTAAACCACATTGTTTATTTGAACTTATTTAAACTAATACTGTCTTATTGATTAAAGGTCTCTTTTTTATGTGAGCATGCTGAAATTAGTTTCTGAAATGTTGTGCGCTCAAGGAGGTCAGAAGTTGAGTCCTTATCTATGTGCGCATGTTAGTGGTTTCCATACTTCAAAGGTAAAATGGTTTGACTTGATGCTACTACTTCATGCAGCCTTTCTATTTTCATATGTGCATACATAACATTGGCAGGAGTGACTGAATTATTTGCTTCTACCTTGTTGACTTGAATGGTTCTCCAATAGGACATGGCTATTTATACCTACGCTCCACTTGTTAATTCTGAGGTTTCTTGTTTGTTTTATCCAATGGTGTGTTTGTATATCTTTCAAACAAAGACTGTCTTTAAGTAAAATATATGCAGAAGAGTGCTCACTAACTTCCATACAACTGACTCTTGGGTAAGATGACTGATGAATGTCACAAATTACTTGGGAATCAGTATGTCTTCTTGTTTCCATACAAAGATTGTTGGAATGAGCTCTATTGTTTCAGAGTGTCAGTTTCATATTGAGATAAAGGCTCAAGTGAGTCGAGAGTTAATTTTTCTCTAGAGAGTCTAGACTCCTAATAAATCTACATTCACGGACATTGTTTCTCCTTCCATCCCAAGTTTGATTATCTAGTTTTGCCAGTCTCATATAACTAGAGCTTAAATCAATTTGAATAGTTTTAGAGTTCTAATATTAGAGTTATTTAGAGACGTGTTTGAGAAATTGTTGGACCATGTAAAAGTCCAGGTAAACTTCAATTTAGCTTATTATAAGTACTGTTATGTATGTATGATGATTAATCAAATACCTGGATTACTAGAACTTCGCTGAAGAGGAGAGGAATGGAGATGCGAGGGTCTCTCTGTTGTTGTTGTCGTCTTCGATGGGGTTCGCCGGTGATTACCTTGCCTTCGCCGGAGTTGGCTGCTCGCCGCTCGCTGGTCAGAGCAGCTGGAGCTGCTGTTTGTTGTTGTCGTCCTCACTGGAGCGGAGGAGAAGAGAGACAGAGGCTCGCCGGTCGGAGCTGGTCCCGGCGCCGTTCGCTGCTTCGCCTGAGCTGCTAGGAGAATAGAGGAGAGGGAGAGATACGGGAGGAGGAGATGAGAGGAAGATGAAGAAAGAAGGATGGCTTAGGGTTTTGATTCTTTTGGTTTAAAAATGATAAGAATGAAGATTTGATCTCGGCCTTTGGTTTGAATGACATGGACGATCAAGATTTGATCTTGTAGTTGATTTGGATGAACGAATGGCTGAGATTAAAGGATGGGGCTTTTGAGAATTGAATTGAATCAGATAGGCTATAATTGAAATAAGCGAATGGCCAAATTGAACATGAAATAGAATTGGATAGGAAGAGGGCTATAAATTAAACAAATTGAACAAAAAAGGTTATGATTTAAATGATTTAAGGGGAGATTAAGGAAATGCTATTCAATTAATAAAATACTACATATATTTAAGTATTTTCATATAAATTAAACACACCTAAATTTAAAATCATTTAAATAAAGTAGTTATTTCGAGTTTAACTATTGACAAATATAATAATTTAATAATAATAAAAATAATTTAATAATAATAATTGATAATTTTGTAACTTAGCGATACTATAATATATAATTTTAGACAAAATTGATTAAGATTTTAAAACTCGTAATATGTTTTTAAAATATTTAATCGAATAAGTCGGTCAAAATTGGGTGTCAACAATATATATATATATATGCCTCCTAAATATATAAATTTAATTTTATCGATCAACAGAAGTTTATCAATATCAAATTTAATATATAAATCTCCTTAAATTGATCATCGGTATTTCTTTAATTGATAATATATTTCATATCTGAAACATTAATATATAAGACTTGATTTGTTAAACTACTCGACGAGTAAATAATCAACATATTTCATACTTCGATGAATTATCCTTTACATGTCATTGCCTACGGTATGATCACTACACTTGACATTCATTCAAGATCGAACGTAAAAATCTTGATAGAACTTGTTTTGTATAGTACTTTACGATGTTCTATTGTCTATTTCGTAAAATGAAAATTTACTATTATGCACAATAGCAAAATTATGTTTAATAGAAATATTTTAAACAAATCGACATCCGGATATCACTTTTATAAAAGTAATTAGATTAAACAAAAAATACCGACCTCATGAGGTCGGTATCACATTAAATTGTAAGATAAATAAAAAGTAGTCATGTTAATTAAATAATACTGACATAAGGAAGTTAGTATTTTATATTAATTTATTTTTGAACTTATATAAAATTGTCATCCGGAGGACGATTTATTTAAAGTTAATTGAAAATATTAATTTATTAATTTTCTGAAAGTCACTATATAAATATTTTAATGAAAATTAATTTAATTATATACTATTTAATTTTACTAACTTCCGGAAGTCGGTATTATAATTTTTTTTTGTTTTTTATTTTACACAAAACCGTCCTCGGGAAGACGATTTAAATAAAATTAATTCAAAATATTTCTCAATTTTTTTTATATTTAATTGAGAAAAAATAAAATATTGTTATTTATTGATTTATTTAATACCGACATCAAGAGGTCGGTTTTTATTGTAATTCGTTTTTTTTGGAAAAAAATCCGACCTCCAGAGATCGGTATTTGATTTTCCCGCTTTATTTTTCATAAAAACCGACTCCTTGTAGTCATTTTTCTAAAGTTTTTTATTTTTTATTCTTTTTAACAATATCGACCTCCGGATGTTGGAAATTACCGACTTCTATTTGAGGTCGGTATTCACTGTTTTTTTAGTAGTGAACCAAAAAGATGTACTTCTAAATCTTAATACATTTTATTATTTATTCTTCGTTTTACTTTAGCTTTTTCATCACCTTATACGCGAATCCTCGTATAATAGATCTATTCAAAGAGAATAAGATGTTTTTTTTATTTTGCATTCCCTATATTTATCTTTTCAAAATATTTATAGAAACATTTTATTCCTCGATTTCGAATGTTTTCTCATATACAAGGTCTCTACATATATAATGAAATGTTATGCATCTTATTAAATTAGTTGTATACTTCATAACGTCAATGAAACTTCAAAAGCACATATGCTGGAGTTTGATAAGATAACATACGAAGAACAAATTATTTGGATTAAATGATGTCTCACCAAGTCTTATTTTTCAAAATTTTCACTGTCGATGAAACTAATTCGTCACAAGATATTTTTTGTTGCTATTGATGATGTTTCTTGCAATATGGCTATACCTTTTAATTTTCAAGTTTAACATTGTTCGACGCTTAACATCCTTATATATCTCGACTTATACATTTTAGACCACGTACTGAGTTGCAATTCCTCAAAAAACATATCTCATTTTATCACTGTTAAAACTTTGATAACGTCTTGAATAACATAGATCATATGAAAGCTTTAGATGAGCTTGATGGACACCAAATAAAAACATATAATGTGTTGAATGTCCATATGTCGCGACTCAGGGGTACACCCTAGATGTAACATGGCGTATAGGACCCCGACAGGCCACATACAAGTCACTTAGCATTCATAACATAAGAAATAGAACATGAGAAGTAAAGACAACATTTCAAGTCCAAAACATTTTTATAAAAGAGAGAGGAAGTCTAAACACTTGTCTCAATAGCCATCTAATACAATAGAATTAAATTGGGCCTAGCCCATACATCATGTTCAAAACTGAAAATAAGAAGAAGACTAAGAACAATGAAAGTCCGTCCTCGAAGCATGTCGACTCAGCAAAGCTCGGAAATCAACTAAGTCAACCTCTAGCCACGAAACTGAGAATCCTGAATATCGGACCCTACATTTGGGAAAAATGTAGGCAAGAGTATGTGTTAGTACAAAACAATATACCAAGTATGATAGTCATGCATAAAACATTTAATTCATGCTAAAACATGACATTTCATGACATGCAATTGACCAACCTAACATAATAAGAGTTAGAAAACATAATTCATAAAACATGGTCAATGCAAGCTAACATCTTTAGAACCTTGAACACATATGAGATACTTCTTGAAGTAACCTTAGTTCATTATTAATATGGGAAGTAGCCTTAACCGACATAGAGACCATGTGAGCTATAACATGATCCACTAGTGTCTCCCACACCAAAAGGGTTGTCCTACTTGCCAAGGTAAGGACCATGAATTTCTAGCTTAAGTGGATCCACTAGCTAATGTATATCTAAGCAATCATCCTATGGGGACACATAGGTAAGTGATAAGGAGATTGCTACTAGAAACCCGGCCTCTACTAATGAGAGAGCTTTCATCTCAATATTCTCTCGGTGTTAAGCATAAATACCACGGAATAGACATTTCTTACTTGTTCTTATTATCCATGGAAGGGCATGTCATCTTGTCAATCCAAGCTAAGTCATAAGTGTCACGACTTAGGGGTACACCCTAGATGTAACCTGGCGTATAAGACTTCGAGAGGCCTCATACAATCACTTAGCTTTCATAACATAAGATGATAGAAATGAGCGGGAATTTAAAACATTTTCAACAATATCAAAGTCTTTATAAAACGAGCGGAAGTCTATTACACTTGTCTCAAACTATCTAAAACATGAAAGTCTTTGGACACAGCGCATACAATAGTCCAAAACATAAAATAAAAGACATAAGGAAATGGTGGTCAAATCCTCGAATGTTATGAGGACTCACCAAATCTTCAATCCTTGCTCTACTAAGATCCTAGTCACGGGGATGGAAGTAGACCCTACATTTGGATAAGAAATGTAGGCAAGAGTATGTGTTAGTACAAAGATGTACTAAATATGATAGCTTGCATAAACATCATCATAAGCGTAACATAAACATTAGTCAACATAAGACATAGGCTATAAGCGTAAGAGATAACAACATAAGTCATAAACTTATTCAATGCACATAAATCATCATGCTATAATAGGAACACTTCTCAAGTAACCTCAACTTATTCTTACTCAAGACTTAGGTCATCCACCTCTAGTCATACATATCAAGGAAGGCAACTCAAGCAATACTCCAAGATAATCTATCATCATATACTTAAATCTCATATTAAAACATGCTTACAATACTTCCTTGAAGTAATATTGTTTCATCAGAACTATGCTACTTTGATTAGAGATTAGTCCCTCTTTAGTTATCGCTACTATTCATGGAAGAGTACTTTTTCACTAGTCCAAGACAAGTCATTACTCATGAATAGTTACGATTTACCAATTCAAGGCTACAAGGAAAAGCACCTCATTATGCTAGACCAAGCTATCATGGAGGGCATCCGCTCATGCAAGTCCAAGCTACTCAAGGAAGGGTACTATTGCTCAATCCAAGATATCATGATATGGTGTGTGGCCTCACCAAGTCAAGCTACCATGCAAAGCACTCTATTGTGCTTAGTTCAAGCTAGCCATTGGAAGGGTACTATTTCTCAATCCAAGGTTATCCATGAGATCTACTAACTCAAGTTACCATGCATGGTCTTGTGTTACCAAGTCAAGCTATTCATGAAAGAATCATCTCATTATGCTAATTCAATCTAAGTCTTATCTATCATAATTCATAGATTCTTTGATTTATTTCAGGTGAGCAAGACTTTCAACCTAAAATCATTCTATGTAAGGAAACCTTTCACATTCATAGGGTAGATCATGTGGGTAAATCCTTCCACAAAAAAATTATCTACAAATCAACAATCATCATAGTATAAGCTTTACTCTCGAAGCCCTAATAATCATCATTCATCATATAAGTTTTACTCTAAAAGTTCTACTAATCATCATTCATCATACATACCTTAGTCTCAAGACAATCCTAATCTCTTTTTTGACAAAGGTAACATGACAATCCTAATCTCAAAGCCTACAAGTCATAATTCATCATATATACTTTGATTTCAATCAATTCATATCTATATGATTTACTCTCAAGCAATTCATGTCTATATGTTTTACTCTCAAGCAATTCATGTCTATATGTTTTACTCTCAAGCAATCTACAATGTATCTCATCAATCCTAGAAGAACACATCTAAATCCTTGATTTCCCCTTTTATGGCATAAAACTCACTTACATTAATTTCATCTTTCTAGACATGGGTACATGTAAATTTATCCTAAAAACATTTAATTCTATCAATTCAATCACAAACAATCATAACCCACTCAATTGGATCAAAACTCATAACATTAGAAGAAACCCTAACTAGAATTGGGGAATTCTTCTTCTAAATTGGGGAAATCATGGGGGCTCCATGAATGAAAGGATTTCATGGATGAAAACCTATCATACCTTGATTACAAATCCCACAAATTCTTAAGGATTGGATACTTGACCTTGATCCTAGCTTGAACTATTTCTTGTTCTTCAAGTTCTAGAGAGAAATATTTGAGAGGAAGAGCTTGGGTTTTCTTTTGGGGTTTTGGAAATAATGACTTGAACGGTGAGTTTAAAGGGTTAAAATCACTTATATAGGTGTTCTAGGCTTGGGTAAAATGATACCACTTCAATTTAATTAAAACCAAAAAGTCCCAATTTACCCTCACTTGGCAGTCCACTGCCTCTTCTTCACGAAGGGCTCCATGAGCCGTGGTCCCTTTCATGGTCATGGACCAGTGGCTAAGCCACCTTCCCCCAGCCCCTAAAAAGCTAAGGCAAAACCACGACCTCTCTCACGATCCATCTAAGGCTTCACGAGTTATGAAGTGGCTCGTGTGGAGGAGTTTAGCTTGGGCAGCCTTGAGGAGCTAGTGCCTAGCCCACCACGAGTTGTGGTCCTTACCACTGATCGTGGTGATGGTCGTGGAAGGTGAGGCAATGTCAAAGGAATGGTGGGGTATCCCA
Source organism: Solanum verrucosum (assembly GCF_900185275.1). Taxonomy (NCBI): domain Eukaryota; kingdom Viridiplantae; phylum Streptophyta; class Magnoliopsida; order Solanales; family Solanaceae; genus Solanum; species Solanum verrucosum. The sequence goes on from NW_026020059.1 coordinate 3,288,347, forward strand.
GCCCTCTTCCTTGTCTTGTTGCCCTCACACTAAGCCCTAGTTTAGCCTACTAGATTACGAGGTGTTACAGTAAATCATAAGTCATCCATGGAAAGGTATCATTCATTAACCAATCCTAACTAGGTTTCATTAGGATAACTCTTTATCTTTTGATTCAATTAGGTGAGAAGACCTTTCAACCTTAGAATCCTTACTATGTGAGAAAACTTTTCACAATCATGCTTTCATGTGTTTATGAGAAAATCCTTTCAACAACACCATCATTGATAATTTACTCTCAAAGCATCCTTAGAACATTTACATAGATTTCGTCATAAATTCATGTGATTCTATAACTTCATGCTTGATTTCATAAAACACTTCTTTCATAATCAATACCCCTGATCATATGATCATAGTTTGGAAAACATGGGGATTTCACGGGTTCATAGGGAAAACATCATAAATTCATGAGATTAACTCAATTCATGCATAGAAGATCGTAAATTAATCAATTAAATCAATAATTTAAAGAACTCATAACATAGATGAAAAACCCTAACTCAATTGGAGATTTCTACTTTGAAAATGGAAAAATTGGGAACTCCATAGATGGAAGGAATCATACCTCAAAGCCAAATGCTTATCTTCAATAGTGAAAATGGATGTTTGCCTTGAAACCCTAGATTGAACTCTTCTTCTTCTTCAAGTTTCTAGAGAGAGAAATATTTTGGGGGAAGAGATTTGATCTTCTTTTAGATTCTTGAGAGAATAGTTTTAAAGTTGGGGAAATTTGGGGGAAAATGCTTATATAGGTCTTTAGATGAAGGGAAACACGACGTAGTATAGAATTAAAATAATCTGAAAAGACTTTTAAGACCCTGACTTAAAAATTGAAAACAACTCACGCTGGAGCTTGCCAAAGGCCACTCGACGACTCACCAAGTGAACCTTTAGCTCACCGAAATTTACACTAAGTGACTCTTGGATGGAGTCAATTAGGCGATGGGGAGGGCACTTTGGCGACACGCCGAACGGAACCACGAGCTCAACTTAGCTCGCCTAAAGTTCCAGAATACTGGACGCTGAAATCAGGCCAAAAGGTGAGAGGGTAGGGTTCCAATTGGTGGATCGCTAAGTGATTCAGCGTTCATACCCTACTACATCGAGTTGGCTAAGGAAATAAATATTTTTCCTTCTCTGAATCTGAGGTGTTACATTATCTCCCCCTTGGGAACATTCGTCCTCGAATGAGATTCTAGGCATATTTCAAAAGAAAAGACTCAAGACTAGTAGCACATCATGCATGCAATCATATAAATGCACTTATCCAAGGAGGAAACATCAACTCCAAGCTACAACACATTCATCTCTTCATATCATGAAATTCATATGCAACTCCCATACTTTCAATGCATATATTTGAGGAGGAAACATCAACTCCAAGCTAAAGCATGTTTGTAGCGACCCTAAAAATTGATAGGTGAAACTAGAGCCTAACGTATGAATTTTAAAAGTTTAAGCATAAATTGGAGTTATGAAATTTTCCAAAATAATTGGAAAATTGCCTTAGTTTTATTTGTTAAGTCCATTTGGGCAAGGGACGTTTTCGTAAATATTATTTTTTAGCTAAATTAAGAAGTGGGTACATTTTATATTATTTCTAATTTCTATATATGTTATTAAAACTTTTAAAAAGGTATTGTTTTAATTCATTCTTCAAAAAAAAAGGAAGGGTTCTCTTTAGAACACCATTGAAGGCCAAGGTCAAGTTGGAGCTAGGGTTAAAGATTTCGAGTGCTTTTTTCTTCAATTTTTCATGGGTTTTCAACTTAGAGGTATGGTGACCCTTGATCCTTGATCAATCTTTCTTTCAAGGAGTCCAATCAAAATGGTTTCAAAAGTGTTTCAAAGAACAAAAATCTCAAATTCTAATCTAAGCATGGGTTCATTGGCAAAACATTTTCTAAGCCATTATATTGATGAATTAATGTTTTATTAATGTTTTTAAGATGATTTCATATGGAATTCCTTGAAGAACCCATGTTCTCCCTAAATTCCTAAATTTGCTTATGAAGTGGGTCTTTTGCTTATGATTCAAAGTTCATGAAATTGTGTTTGGATTGGATTGTATTAGTGACTCTTATGATTTTCTACATCTATCTATGATGAATTGATGATGTATGGATGAATTGAAAGTTGTGGCCTTATGGGCAAGTTATGGATGAATTCTCTTGTGGTAAGTAAAATGGTTGGGACTTGAGTGTTGTTGATTATGGCTTTGGAGGATGGTAAGTTGGCTTAATCTCATATTATGGATAAAATTGTTCTTGCTTGGTTTGATCCACTTATGGTGGGGGTGTTTAATTATGGAATGTATTATGAACATGGACTTGAAGGCATTATCTATTGAATTAAAGTGTTATCAAGTTATGAAGTGTTATTGTACTATGTGAAGGTAAATATGTGAAGGTATTCTTATGGCTATAAGGTGATCTTGTACAAGTGTTATTGTAGTGTAATTGAAAGCATGTTCTCTTTAAATGTTCATATGTGACGATTGTTGGACTATGAAGAGTCCCTATATGGTAATGTTGTGACTTGCTTGGTAGACTTAGATGTCCCTTCTTGTTACTTGAAAGCTCTTTGAATGAATGAATGAATGTCTAGGATCGGTAGACCTAAGCATGGTGCCCTTTCTATGAATGATAAAAGAGGACTTCTAGATTATATCTTGAATAGGCTAGACCTAGCATGGTACCCTTTTCATGAGTAAGTCTAGACTCTTAAATGTGAATGTTAAACCTTGAAGTGGTGAACCCTAGGGGTAATGACCTTTTTCTTGTGTGAAATGATAGACTTAGAGATGGTGGACCAAAATGGTAACAAACTCTCTCTAAGAAAGTCAATGAGCTATCCTTGAATGAACCTTGATCGACTAGAACTAAGAAATGGAGCCCTTTTTGGTAGAAGTACTATGAGTTGGCCGAACTTAGAAATGGGGTCCACTCTAGTGCATACATGTGAATGAATTACTCTATGGGAACTAAGGCTAAGCACCGAGTAGATGTGGTTAGGATGGTGGCCCTACTTAAGTATGAGACTAGAGCACAATGAACATCCTTGGACATCCCTTAAACCATGTGCCTACATTGGTTGATTATTAGTTCTACCTTTGGCAAGTAGAACACCTTCCACGGAGTAGGGTAGACTCCGGATTCCATGCCTAGCTAGTATGGTCTATGTCGGTTAATGCTTATTCCCATCATGTGGGATGTGCACTCTAGTTATTGGATAGGTTCTACAAAGTGTAGGTGGTAGTATGAGATGTTATCTACACATTGCACGAGTAGGCCTAGAAGATGCTAAAGTGAGTTCCCTAAGTCTAAATGGCTATTATGTGAAAGTCCCCTAAATGCTTAAATGTCTCCTAAAATGGTTCATTAAAGAATTTTGACTTAGTATGTTATATTGTAATGGTACATTCCTTATCTATGGTAACTCTTAGGAACACTTAGGTGTATATAAAGAGATTGTATGGGCGGCCACTTCATGTTTTACTTAAGTGTGGCTTTGGGTAACTTGAGATAGAGGTCATGAAATGATGAAAAGGCTTACTTGTCGATTTTGTTCATGTATTGTACATTGGTACTAGTTGAGTATGTCTATTATGTGGGTATTGTCTAAAATGTGGATGATGACGTGAAGTGTGTCTCTTATAATTGTGATATGAAGGTTTTATCAAAAATGGCATGAAAGCATATATCTCAAATAAATGTCTGTTTTAGCATGTTTTTTTGCATGGTCATCATACTTAGTACTCAATTGTGCTAATTCCATATTTTCTCTATTTTTCTACAAGTGTAGGTTCCGGCAAGTGAGCGGGTTCTATAGTAAGCTTGGGATTTAAAGTTCTTCCTAGATTTTGTGGTATGTCCTCATATGTCGAGGACAAGACTTTTCTATTCTAGTTTTATGATAAGATTCTTGTAATAGACTTAGTAGACTTCTTTTGATTGTAAAGGGCCGTGCCCCTAGTATGTTTTCAGGTTTATGTCTAAGATGGCTAAGAGACTTAGTATTCCGCTTGTGTACTTTTGAAAGCTGTTTTTTTTTAAAAAAAAAAAAATAAATAAAAAAAATAAATAAATAATATATATATATATATATATATATATATATATATATATATATATATAATATGACCTTTGAGTCTTATGGATTTTGTTTTAAAGAGTTCTTAATTCCGCACTATTTTACATATCTAATGTGATAAATACTAAGGGCTTGTATAAGACCTCCGAGAGGTCGAATACGCATGTTACGACTTGGGGGTGCTCTCGGATCGTGACAATGTTCAAAACATCATGTCATATAGCTCATATGCCATTTATACTCAAATGCACATAAACAAGTAGAAATCAATCAAGTTGACTCATTTTCTCAAAACTTATGCTTTTCATGAACATGCATAATAAGGAAATCATGGAAACATCTAAACCACACATAACACCAAAATAGAGAACCATGAGGAACTTAATACCTCAAGCTAAAGTAGGAGTAGAAGGAAAAAGATGAGGATATTAGGACATCATATCGGCCTCGACCTCCCAAGTATCACCCTCAACTAAATGATTCTTCCATAACACTCTCACGAAAGCAACTTTTTTGTTTCTCAACTTCTTTACTTGCCGGTCTAAAATCTCAACTGGAACTTCTTCATAAGAAAGATTCTCCTTAAATTTCAAACCCTCTAAAGGAACTATAGATGTCGGATCTCCAATACATTTCTTTAACATAGAGACATGGAAAATTGGATACACCGATGCTAATTCATTTGTCAAATCAAGTTCATAAGCAACCTTACCAACACGCCTCAAAATCTGATATGGGCCTACAAAACGGGGACTAAGCTTCCCTTTCTTACCAAACCTCATAACACCCTTCATGTGCGAGATTTTCAAGTAAACCCAATCAAGCACATCAAATTCAAGATCTCTTCTTCTAACATTGGCATATGACATTTATCGACTTTGAGCCGTTTTCAACCCTTCTCTAATAAGTCAAACTTTCTCCATAGCCTCATGTACCAATTCGGGATCTATTAAGGCCACCTCATCCACCTCAAACCAACCTATAGGAGATCTACACCTCCTTTTGTACTACCTCAAATGGAACCATACCAATACTCGAGTGATAGTTATTGTTATAAGCAAACTCAATCAATGGAAAATGGTCATCCCAATTACCCTTAAAATCAATCATACAAGCCCTCAACATGTATTCCAAAGTTTGGATGGTACACTCCACTTGCCCATCGGTTTGAGGATGAAAGGTCGTACTAAACTTAACACGAGTACCAAGCCCCTTTTAGAAAGATTTCCAAAATTGAGAAGTGAATTGAGTACCACGATCGGAGATAATGGATAAAGGCACTCCATACAACTTTACCATTTCCCTCAAATACAAATTAGCATAATCTTCCACCGAATAGGAAATTTTGACGAGAATAAAATAAGCCGATTTCGTCATTCGATCTACTATAACCCAAATCGAGTCATGTTGTCACCGAGTACGTGGCAACCCTACTATGAAGTCCATATTCAAATCTTCCCACTTCCAAGTTGGAATACCAATGTCTTGGGACAAACCTCTCGGTTTTTTATGTTCAACTTTCACTTGTTGGAAATTAGGACATTTAGCCACAAACTCCGCAATATTCTTCTTCATCTCATTCCACCAATAGATCTCCCGCTATTCACAGTGCGTTTTGGTGGCTCCCGGGTGAATGGAATACCGAGAACTATGGGCTTATGACAAGATTTGTTCTCTCAAGTCATCAGCATTGGGAATACACAACCGACCTTAATATCTAAGCACACCATCTCCCCCTTGGGAGAAAGCCTCAACGGCCTTCTTAAGCACCATTTTTTGTCAATTCAACCAATATTGGATAAAGACATTGCTTGGCCACAAAAGACGATTCTGAACCACTGTGAACCATAACACCACTATTGGTAGAGTCCACTAACTGGACACCCAACCGGGCCAATCTATGAACATCTCGAACCAACTCTTTCTTTTCCTCTTCAATATAAGCAACACTACCAATAGATAAACGACTAAGAGCATCTATCACCATATTCGTCTTACCGGGGTGATAGAGAATACTCATATCATAATCTTTTGATAATTCAAGTCACTTTCTTTGGCAAAGATTTAGATCCTTATGACTAAACACTTATTGCAAACTCTTATAGTTGGTAAAAACATCCACATAAACACCATACAAATAATGCCTCTAAATCTTTAAGGCAAAAACAACTGCCGCTAAATCAAGGTCATGGGTAGGATAATTCTTCTCATGGATCTTAAGTTGCCTTGAAGCATAGGCAATAATTTTACTATTTTGCATAAGCAAACATCCTAGCCCAATTATTGAGGCATCACAATAAACCACAAATCCATCTGTTCCTTCCGGTAAAGTTAACATCGGAGCGGAAGTAAGTCTATCCTTTAATTCTTGGAAACTTTCTTCACATGCTTCAGACCATATGAACTTAGCCTTCTTTTGAGTCAAAGTCGTCTAAGGAGAGGCAATAGAAGAAAATCTCTCAACAAACCTTCTGTAGTAATTGGCTAAATCCAAGAAGCTTCTAATATCCGAAAGGGATAGAGGTCTAGGCCAACTCTTGATCGCATCCGTCTTAATATGATCTACCTCGATACCTTTGCTTGAAACAATATGACCAAGAAAAGCTACAGACCTTAGCCAAAACTCACATTTACTAAACTTTGCAAAAAGTTATTGGTCCTTGAGAATTTTGCAAAACAATTCTCAAGTGATCAATATGCTCATCCTCACTTCTCAAATAGATCAATATATCATCAATGAATGGATTGCTTGGAAACCCGATTTCTTTTGTATTTATTCCCCATTTTTATTTTTTATTTTTTTGATTGAAGGGGTTTCCGTTGTTCTGCAACACCATAGGTTAAGGGGACTTTTCCTGCACTTCTTGACTTCTCATTTTCCTCTTCACCACACCCTTTGGCCTAAGTTGGCTATTCACTAAACCACAAATTAAGAGGATTATAGGTAGTAAGTCAAGTGAGGTCTAGGGTTCATCAAGGTTCTTCCAAAGAAATGTAAGGCTCAAAGGGTGTTCAAAAGAGTTTCACACACTCACGAGTAGGCCACAAAAAAGATATATGTCAAAATTTGGCTCACACTCTTTAAAGTTGCCTAGGATCATTTCAAGAGGACACCTTTTTTAAATCAATCAGACTAACAGGGAAAATTCTAGGTTTATTTATGCATGGTTCAAAGCAAGCTAATCACACAAGGCATCGACACTTAAGTCTAAAAAGACTACACACTTTCACTAGTGTGCAACGGTCATTACAAGAAAATCAATTCGATAAATGGCTAATCACAACGAGATGCAACGAGTTCACATATTGTCTATGCAACTTCATTTGGCCTCATCGTAGTCGTACATTCATGTTTGTTCAATTGAGAGCACTATTCAAGTCATTGGTATTGATCGAAATTGAGACTTAAATTCTTACAAAAGAGCAGCCACATTCAACTCACGAGGGGTGGCAAAAATGTGCGAAAAATTCAAAAAATTTCGGAAGGGTCAAAATCATTTTGCAATTAAAAGCAAACGAGAGCCACGAGCTCAAACATCCACAGAAAGAAGTATTTAACACAATTATAAACAGACAACCCAAATGTATACAAAATACAAGTATCTGAAACAAGCACACAAAAGTGTGGATCTCACCCCACCACAAATAAAAGGCAATTTGTCCTCAAATATATAACAATAATCCAGAGGTCAAATTAAAGAAAGACAGAGATAGGGCTAGAGAATAATCCTGGTTAGACAGTTGTTTCGAGTTGGAGTCCTTCAACAGATGTCGCGTAAAGTAGAAGGTATGTTAGGGACATTTGGTGCATTGCCGAGAGATTCATCAAGCTCTGTGCAGCTTTTCTTAGCATTCTAGTGTGCCTATCTTCGACCCACGCTCTCCAGTGATTAATCAGCTACCTTTTTGTGCATTGGTCTGTAGCTTATCCAGTTCGTTCCCATTTTATGGTCGCGTTTTGGTTTCTGAGTGATTTGGCGCTTCGCCAAATAAATTTTTACTTCGCCAAGTTTTACGGAACTTCTCAATAGTTGTTAATGTTCAAACGGCGGTGACCATCTGGGTCGCCGATCAGGTGGGAGTTTTGCCGAAACTATTCTGAGCTCGCCATGTTTTACATACTCCAAATTTTGAAGATATCTTGAATCAAACGACGGAATAGATTTAATCGTCGGCTTCTTCGGCGACTCGCCAATTGGGTCTGCTGGTCGCCATTATGCACCTCTTTGGCACCTATTACACTTCAGTCTATAAGACTATGACACTATTATTTTACTAGTATGCCAATATAAGATAATATGGGGTTTTGGGTTGCCTCCTAAACAACACTTGATTTAATGTCGCGGCATGATGCAAGTCAAAGACTACTCTTCATCCTCGGAATCACCCATGGTGTAATTAGGTGAATCTTCGGCGAACGGAGGATAATGACCCGTCATTAAATGGGTGATTTGACCATCCTGCATTTGAATTGTCATGGAGTGAGAGGCTGACGCTTCATTTAGCATTTCAACGTTTTCCTTCATCTCATTCAACATCTTCTCATATGCCTCATTCTTTTATTGAATGAATGACAGGGCTTCATCATCATGTATACCTCTCTGTGTCTTCCCATGCCTACATTCTCGAAGGGAGGAGTGCTTTTCTTTCCCCATAGCTTGTACCTCCAATTCTGTGACTCTAGTAGATAGAGCATTCAATTGGGTAGCTAGTGCGTCCCACTCCTGCTTCTTTTTAGCTTCTTTGTTGGCTTCTACCATGCCATCAAGGAGTTTTGCTACAACCTCGTAAGGCTGGTGTAGCATACCGCCCTCACAAATTTGATCAGCTATATCTCTATTCTCAGGTCCTAGACCCATGTAGAAGCACTCCAGTAACCCCTTGTATGTCATCCCGTGAGATGGGCATGGTTGCAGTACCGCTTGAAACTTCAGCCACATTTCCTAAATAGTCTCATCCCTTCCTGTTTAAAGGTCAGGAGGTTGTCCCTGAGGTTCAATAGTTTCAGAAGGGGATGATCCGTGTGGTATCCATAATGGTTTCCATCCTTAGTTTCCTGCTTTGATATTCAAACTAGCAAAACAAAACTACAATTTAGATTAGTAACACTAAAACTAGAAAGAATAAAAAAATATATATAACTTCGAATTCCCAAATAACACCATTCCCCGACAGCGGCTCCATTTTGATGGCTATCGTGACCAACGACACTAACCTACGGTATGAGTGTCTACGATCGTCGATAATATAGTAACCCAACTAAAGGTTGGGGCCGTGTCCCAATGGAGTGGTTTTGAGAATTGATGGAAAGATAAAATTAAGCTCTAACTAGTCATAGCTAAAGACATTAACAAACAAAAACATGGTAAATTAAAGTGGGTGACACGAAAGTGTCAAATATCAAATTGGGGGTTTTGTCACAAATTAGTAAAAATAGCGAAAATTAACAAGAAAATCAAGTATGGGGAAATGTTCTTGGGGTGTGACCGCAATACAAGTTGAGATAAGTAGTTGGGTACATGCTTTTTGAAAGGAAATTTGTAAAATAATAGTGACTAGGCTAAGCTTTAAATGAAAATAAGTTCCCTCTCGGGTAACTTATCCCGTTTCAAATGTGTTCTTCTCGGACACCCATTTGTCGCATGAAGACCAGCCTACACCTTACCCCACTCACTCTCTCGAGCTGAGTGTTAGGATATGGGACTAGGGCTCACCCTCTCGAGCTGAACCTCATGTCGACCCACTCCTTAGGCCATCAGTCTAGTGGTCTTGGTTTCGCGACCTCTCTCTTGGGGAAGCTGAAAACACATGGGTGGCTTTGTATTTGCAACTATAAACCCTTTAGATTAAACCACAACCACTAGGTGAAATCATCATTAAACTACATCTAACCTATCAGCAAGCAAGACCCAACAATAATATCAACACATATTTGCTAAATAACACCCCAAGAATGAGGGTTTTTAGCCACACATCAAGAAATAAAAAAGTACACCTAAAATGATAGTAAAATCAAATGGGTATAAGAAATTAAACATTGATTTAAGCAAAGGAAGAAGAATGGAGAAGACCCACTTCCAACTTGGGGAAGATGAAATCCTTCTCTCTTCAAGTCTCCCACAAAACCCTCTCCAAACTTGGGAGAAAAAAAAACTAAAAAGTACTATTCTATTCTGGAAATTAAAATAAAATTTTGGCTCTCTAAAATTAATAATAGGTTCAGTATTTATAGACTACAGAAAATAGCGTTGGCGGATCTTTCGAGTTAGTCGATATCGCCGAATGACTTCGGCGACTCGCCCTTCGTCTGTCTCATCGTCGTTTTGTGCTTTCCTTCAGCACCTTCACGTTCTAGACCATTGGGCAGTATAGTACTGCTTCGTTGAACTATTCGGCGAAGCGTCGACTGCTTCTTTCATCGCCTTTTTTATCCTTCTCCTTCAGGGCTTCGCGTACTGGAACAAATGGCGAAGTAAATCCTTTCGGCGAATCGTCAAGTGTGCTTGGCGATTCTCGGGCTTCAGCTTCGTCGTTTTTCAGCCTTTTTGTTCCTTTTTGCGCCTAAGTGTCCATGCTTTCACTAAAATTTCAAATACCTGAAACTTATGAGTTTTCATCAAATATTTAGACAAAATAAGCATCGAGGACACTATTTCTATCAAAATAAATCCCTAAATGAATCCAATATGTGGACTCATCAGTCATACCCTAGAGACCATCGAATAAAGAATAAGAGAGAGTCGTTATAGAGTTAAACTTATGGCACGACATGAAGAATGAAGAAGTGAGACTTTCCTAACACCCAATAGTCTCTCATTCATAAATGTGGCGCACTTCACACAATGAATAAGACTCTACTAGATGTAGTTTGAGACATCCTAAGATCATTCCAAAATATTGTGCTCTGATACCATATCTGTCACTACCCAAGGCTACCACTAGACGTGACACGGTGTACTTGACCTCGAAGGGGTCTCATACAAGCCTCATAGCATTCTTGAACATAAGAACATAGAAAAATAAGGCAGAATTTGAAACTTTCTTTACAATCGAAATCATTTTTCATAAAAGCAAGCGGATGACTTTCTATACCACGTCTCAAACCATCTAATACTTTGAATACAACTTTGGGACATTGTCCATACAAAACTCTAAACATATAATGAAAGACATAAAGGGAACATAGTGAGTTTTGTCCTCGAAACTACGAGGACTCACCAAGTCTTCATCTCCAAGCTCCTTAGAAACCTATCCTTCAAGTATAGAACATCACATCTCCAAACCCTACACTTTGGTAAAAATGGAGAAGTATGGGTTAGCACAAGTAAGTACTGAGTATGGAAGCCATGTAAAAACCGTGCTTCAAACGGACATTTTCTTTGAAAATCATGTTTTATACCAATTTGAGAAAACTTTCATGAACATGAGTATAAGAGGCATAATATACAACCATAACTAACATACAAGTCATTTCATCACATTAGAGACATAATCATTATATAAACCATTACCTTCACATTAAGCCTTCACCTCAAGTAAACCTCAAGATATACTTTGTGCAATGTATGAATAGCGTCTCATACAACCATCCACACTGAAGTACCGCATTAAGGTCACCAAAAGTGAACTTACCATTCAAACTTTCCATTCTTACATAATATTCATACGTAAGAGACATAAATATTTCATAAGTCATATCATCACATTAAGACCATCATCTAGGGTAACTCTAAGTCATACTTGTGCAATGTATGAGTAGCATCCCATACTACTACTCACACTAAGTACTTCTTTGAAGTCACCATAGACAAGGAACATTCATATACCATAAGTCATAACAAGGAAGTAACTCATAATACAATCCAAGTATAGTATACATCATCTCATTTAAACATATAAGTCAACATTCTTCATTAGCTTCATTTAGAGCACTTTCATTCATTAGCCATTAAGACATAGAGAACTCACTATGACCCTCTCAAAGCCTACTCGTGCAATGAATGGATGGCATACCATACTATCATCCACACTTCATAGAACTCATCAATAAACCATAATGCACACCTCACATGATGGGAATAAGTGTTTAACCGACATAGACCATGTGAGCTTGACATGGAATCTGGTGTCATAAAGCCCCACACCGTAAAGAGGTGGTCTACTTGCCTAAGGTAAGACCGGTACATTTAGCTTAAGTGGATCCACTAGCTAGGACCTATGTGGGCACATAGTTATGGGATATGAAGATGTTCATTGGAACCTTAACCTAACATTGGGAGAGTTTCCATCTTACCATATCCACTCGATGCTTAGCCTACATTCTCATAGAGTATTTCATTCACATTACATCATTATACTTGAGAGGAATGTCATTGGCCTATCGACCCAAGTTACATCATTACACATGAAAAGAATGCCACAAGCCTATCGAATCATGCTTCATTATTAGGATAGCTCTAGAGTCCTCATGAAAGGAATGCCATAAGCCTATCGATTTATGGTTCCTCATTACATTATCATACTCATGAAAGGAATGCCATAAGCCTATCGATTCATGGTACATTGACTCATTAGGAAAGGAATGCCATAGGTCTATCGATTCAAGAGTCATCATTACATTACTTTATTTATGAAAGGAATGTCATAGGCCTATCGATTCATATTCATCAAGTCACGAGACATTCATTAACATAAGAGAGGATGCCTAAGCCTACCAACTCAAGATTCAACAATCAACTATACTTTCATTCATTCAAGAAGAGGATGCATAAGCCTACCAATTCAAGATACATCATCACATTACTTTCATTTATACAAGAAAAGGATACATAAAGCCTATAAATTTCAAGATATACATCATATAGAAGAAAACCCTTCACATTCTATCATCAACATTCATGAGTGCATAATTGAGAATGTCCTTTCAATCATAGAACATTTACATTCTAAACATGATCATCATACTATCATTAAGATCACATGCATATCCTTCACATCATAATCATACATTAACCTTCATACCTTGTCTTTCAAGTCCATGGATCACATTCACCCACAAACCTTAGATTAATACAATTAGGCAAGAGTAATAACATAATTTCAATATTCTATATCCATATAAACATAAACAATTCACATACTTCATGATCAATCAATTCCCAACCACAAATCACAACTTAGGAATTTGGGGAAAAACATGGGTTTTAGAAATAAATCATCTTAATTCATATTTAAATCCACAATTCATTCATAATTCAATGCAATAAAGCCTTTGAAAAACATTTGGAATCAAACCCATGCTAAGATTGAAAACTAGGGTTTTGGGGAAAACATTGGAGACTTGAAATCACTTTTGAAATTGGCTCCTTGAAATAAACTAAGTCAAGGATGAAGACCACCATACATTTTATGGAAGAACTCCACGAAAATCCCTTGATAAGGTTGAAAACTTGACCTTCAAAGCTTGCTTCCTTCACCTCCAATGAAGGTTTCTAGAGAGAGAATTTTTGGAGAGGAGAGAAGGTTTATATTTTGTGTTTTAAAATAATGAGTTGAAAAGGTGTTTTAATACTTCAAAAACCCTTAAAATACTTTATATAACCCATAATAACCGTCCATTAACTAAACTAGACTTAAAATGAATTTACCAAACTAGCCGCACCTTGGTCAAGTCCAAGACAACAACACAGTTGCCATCCACGGACCGTGGGTGGAACCACAAGACGTGCTATCATATCGTGGTCCATGGCTGCAACTCACCCTTTGGGACCTTTACCCACAGAGGCCATCCACGAGGAGTGGATGGACCTACGGGGCGTAGGTCCCATCCATGGTTCACCAAAACTTGGGCAGATTTTGGTTTCTTGGGGTCTTGGGGGTTAGGCTTTAGGGTCCTCTTCAAGGACCCCTAGGGTGGTCCTTGGGGAGTCGTACCTTGACGTTTAACCCCTCAACCATAGCTCGGGACAACATTCTACCACCTCAAACCTCATCCACGTTAGTCCCTAGTTTTACCTATTCGTTTTACGGGTCGTTATAGGTTGTTTGGAATTAACTTGTCATAACTTTTTATTAATTGACATTGTCAAATCCTTTGGGAGTAGACACCTAATCACTATTTTTGTGTTTTAACAAGAACAAAATAAAATATTCTTATTATAAAAAAATGCCAACTTTTTTTCACTTAGAGGTATGTTTATGACTTCGTGTTTAAAGATATTTCAAAGATGTAAATATATTTTTAGAATTCAACAAACTCTTATAGTATAAACTAAGAGAATATATTGATTATTTCAAAGTAGTCAAAATAATAAATAAAAAGTAAATAAAAACAAGAACACTTTCTTTTTAAGTTACTTATTAATTTTCAAAACAAACCACTCCATCGCGTAACCATTCATAGTAAATAAATAATATATATATCACGACCAATAAGACCTACAACCAACTTCAACCCCTACTCGAGTCTGGCATTCTCTACACATTCTTGACAACCGCCTTACGCTATTACAATTTCCATTATCTCCTTCTCCGCCATTTTCATTATTACTCGAAGATGTTGTTGTTGTTGTTGTTGCTTCTCTATGTTCTGTGACTTCCACGATTTCGACCTCCTTTCCAATCTTTCTTATTTCCTTTACAAGAAATTCTGGACGTACTGTCCCAATTACTATTAATTTTCTCTGGTCAGTTTTTTATGTTTACAGAATCAATACCTATTGAACAAATAATGGTCATAACAAATTAGTTGCATGCATAACTAGCCCAAAAGAAGAAAAGGACATTTTATAAACAAGTCATGCATACTTGGGGTAAAAGTATGGATATTTTTAACTGAGGTGTATGCAAAAATTGATTAAACTTTCAGTTATGTGTGTATAAATTTTTTAGTGTATGTTTTCGCCTGAAATACATATAAAAAGGGATTGAAATTTCAGTTATGTGTGTCTGGAAAAAATATAATAATTTATTCTTCAAATTTCACAATTCAACAGACGAGTTAATACTCAAATATATATTATAGATAAGCTCAAATTTGAAACATATCATATATCATAGAGAACAAAATACAATCATCAATTTCTCAAAACCACACAAATCTAAACACCTAAATCTACTCCAAAGAAGCTCAAATTTGAAACATAAATTTCATGTATCATAAAAAAAAAAGTTTAATCATCAATTTATCAATTATAACAATAAATTTAACACCCTTATTATGCCCAAAAATTGTCTAATATTGACTATTCAGGCAAAAAAAAAGATTAATATTACTTAAATGGGACGATCAAAATAGGACACTAATCCATGAAATTTATACATAATTGGGTGACAACAACATTAAAGATAACACAACAAAATTAGTGGCTTAAAACTTTTTTTCTAGTAAGTGATTTATGTTCTTTTCTTTCTCTATCGTGTAATATCTTTAAATGACATAAAACCTTTAACTCCATGTAATAATGTTATTGTTGTTAATTATACTAATAAAAAAACAATTCAAACTAATAAGATGTTAATCATGAATTTGCAAGATAATTCATTGCAGATGTTTTATAAACATCTAGGTTTTTTTTTTAATTTTTTTTTTTGAATTCTTGTAAGACATAATTTTTTATTGCTTTTTTTTTTTTTGCAACTTTTTGAATTCTTGTAAGACATATTTGTTTTGTTTTGTTTTACTAACCACTAGCTAATAGAGGTTTTTGGCCAAAAAATAAAAATTAGTTATTAATATAAAGAAGTAGATAGTTTAATTCAAAATTTTAAAATATATTATTATAAAAATAGACAAAAAAAAAATTATAAAGATTTTTTACCTTTTTATTTTTTCCTACTAACTTCAATATTATCTAAGAGAAATAAAATCATTAAAATCAACATCAATAAAAAAAAAATACCAATAAGAAAATTTGAGGCGTCTAATTTTTGGAGGCCTGAAGCAAAGGTGCTATTATCTCCCCTTCAACCACTCCTAAATGAAATATCATAGCTATAAGAAAACATAAGATCTAAAGTAAACGTATCAACATGACAAATAATAAAAATAAAACAATTGTTTTTCTTTATTTTTTTTCTTTGTTAAATATGAATTACCTTCACGTCTTGAAATGGCTTGAAGAACGAATTTCTTGCACATAACACAATTGAAATTAACTTGCAGAACAGTGGTTCTAATCATATCTTGGATGATTATATATATAACCAAATCTTCAATTATTTGGTATTTATGAAAACTAATTAAGAAGGCATTTTAATTCATAAACCTTGAGAGAAAAGACTCAAAATTAATGTTGTATCATTCTTAATCTTCAAATTAATTAGTAGACTTTGATGTGTGTGTGTATATATATAACAAATATTAATTGAGTCTTTTTTTAAAATGTTTTTGAAGAAGTGGACTTTCATTAAGGAATAAATGGTTGGCCACTTTCAAAAATGATTTAATACAAGTTCAACTAACACTATACCACTAATTAGATTTTCTACACTTGAATAATTCCTAGGTATCATTTTTTTTTTAAAGTTTATATGAGGTAATTAATATGGATTATAGACTGAGACCAACTCAAAAGACTATTTCTTTGGCTTAGAGATCAAGATAATTATTTTGTTAATTTATAAAACATAATATACAAAAAGTATGCAAGACCAATGACCTCAGCAAAAAGTAGACTTTAATTAATTGTTATCCAAATACTAATTAATTATATATGTTCAATTGTCAAGATTAGTAGATTAATGAACACTAGTAATTTTATCTAATTAAGTAGATTATTTTTAATTATTTGGGAATATGTAGTGGGTGGCAATTACTTAAAAAACATCATGAGGTCAAGGTAGGAACTAGATTGGGATAATAAAAAAATTGATCATAGTGAAGGAAAATTTCAAAATCAAATGGATTGATTTGAAGGAGTGAGAAACGTGAATTAATTATAAGGTACCTAAACTTTTCGTTTAATTTAGAGATAACTTCCTCATTAAGCTAAAACTAACTATATGAAACAAGAATGCAGACGAGAAATAAATTTAGTATGTTTGGTACAAGGAATATTTTTTGAAAAATAAGTTGATTTCTAATATATTTTCTCATGTTGGGTTGGTGAGTAGAAAATTTTTTTGCAAAATATATTTTCTAGAGTTTGGTTGGTGAATGAAAAACATTTTCCAGAAAACATCTTTTATTTTTTGCTATAGAGTAGAAAATACTTTTTAGGAAAATATTTTCTGACACGGAAAAAATCCTCATAACCCATCTAGGACTCAACCCCGATATTCGAACCGAGATGTGACCATGATGACCGATTCAGAGTCTGACCCAAATTCCCAAACCGAGAGCAGACCCGAGTCTCGATTCAGGACATGACAATCAAACTACGATCTAACTGCAACTCCGACACCCAAACATGGACACATCAACGAATCTGAGATCTGACCCCGACACTCAAATTGAGACCCGACTGAAAAACCATGACCCAACCTCGACAACAACACTCGATGAGAGATCCAACATTTGAATCGAGATTTGATCCCCTCTACTGCCTAAGAGCTGACTTACAAACTAGGATTCAACTACTACTTCCGAACTAGGATACGACCTCAACACCCAACTCGAAATTAAACCCTGACTCTCGATCCAAAACCAAAATTTGAAATTGGGACCCGACACAAACTCCTGACACAAGACCTTGACGGTTGATTTAGGACGAAATACGACACTTGACTTGGGACCCGACCTCAACACGAAACCGGACTCCAACACCTTACTTAAAACACCACCCCAACACTTCAGTCGGGAACTGACCCCGATACCCAACCCAAGATCTAACCTCGAATTCTGATCGGAGACCTGGCACTCAAATCGGGATCTGACCTTGACCCAACTTTCAAATCACGTTCCAACCCCAACACCTAACTCAAGACCCAATCTTGACTCATAACTTAGCACTCGACTTTCAAATCGGGACCTGACCCCAACTTATGATCTGAGACCCAATTTTCAAACTAGGATCAAACTGTGACACCTGACCTGGGATCCAATTTTTTAATTGACATCCCACCTCGACGATCGATTTGGGAACCGAACCCAACACCTGACGTAGGATTTGACCTTGAATCTCGATCCGAAACTCGACTCTAATACCCGAATCAAAACACTACCCCGACGAGTAAACTGGGATCCCACTTCAACTCTCTACTCAGGACCCGACTTTCAAATCAAGATTTGATCCCGACTCTCAACCTGGGAACCGACTTCCAAATTGAGACCCGATTACGACGCTCAATTAAGGATATAAATTTTGAATCGGAGACTCTGGCATCCGACCCTGGTAAACTATTTGAGAACTGACTCTAACTTCTGAATCGGGACCCGACTCCAACACCCAACTTAGATCAGACCCCAACACCCGACTCTGATGACTAATTTAGGGCCCAACCTCTACTTCCTTTTAGGAATCCGACTTCTTAATCGAATCCCAACCCTGACACCCGATCCTGACCTAAATTCTAGACACAACCTTGACTATCGATAGTGATCCAACCCCGACACTCCATTTGAGACTTGACTTCTGACTTCCTAACCCAAGACTAGACACCTGAATCGAGACCCAACTTTTGAAACATGACATGATCCTGACATTTGATGTGGGACCTGATCTCGACACCCAACTCTAGACCCGATCTTTACTCTCGATTCAGGACCTAACACCCAAATTAAGATTCAACCCCAATTTGATTAGAGACTTGGGAGTTGGGTCTCGAATTGAGGTTGGGAGTCGGGTCTTGAATTGAGAATCATAAATTGAATTTTGAAGTAGTATCTGAAATCGATTTCTGAGACTTGAGTTATGGTGGAAATTTGAGGTATAAGGTTGAAAAAGAGTTTTGAAAAAATGTTTTCTTTATTTTTTTGAGGTAAGTTATTTTCCTTAAATTTGAGAAAAATAGATTGATTTGAAAAATATTTTTCAAAACATTTAAGTTAGGCAAACATAAATTGAAAAATATTTTTCAGAAAATATTTCCTTCCTACCAAACAAACTTTTAAGTTTTGCAGTAAGTATGTACAACACCTATATCTATAGGGTTATACAGAGAAACATCAAAGGGTATCCACTACCAAAAGAACACTATTTTGATTGAAATTTTCCATTGAGAAATGTTCCATGGTTATTTCCATAAGTTTTTCGTTGAATCAATAAGAAAAACAAAAATGTTTAGCGGCTACTTCAAGTATTTTAATGAGAATCTATTTTTCATCATGCATTTTTCCAGTGAGTTGATTCGGTGGGAATGGAAGGAAAGAATCATGTTTTATAACATAAATTTCTTATTAATTCGCAGTCGAAAAAAATCTTTATTTCTAGTAATGGTAGGGATGGCAATGAGGCGGGGCAGATGCGGAGTGGGCGGGTTGCGTGTCTATGCGGTTTTATACGGGTCCAAACTTAATTCTATTTGTTTACATATTATAAGAGTGGTAGAGCATTATTTATTAAGATAGCTCCTTTAAAGTTTCTAAAATATTCAAGATAGTAAATGAAAAATGGTTCAATCAAAAACTAATAAGGTTTCTTTCATGCTTCCTAATTGACCTCCAAAAAATAAAATGTTAAGTCATTATCTATTAAATTAATACAACTTTATGATAAAATGATTTATTTTTATGAATTTTATTTTTAGTATCAAACTTAATTAAAAAAAATATTAAAAAAATTATGAAGGTTGGGTTGAAAATGAAAAAAATGTTATGCAAAACGGCTTAAAATTTTGGGAATTTTACACAAATATCATAGTATTAAGAACTAATTACATCTTATCCCTACTCTTTTCCAAATTACAAAAATTCCTTAAATTTGGTGGAATTCGGATACATCCCAAAACGTTCTGATACATCACGTCTCAGTTTTGGATACATCACTCAACGTCCCGACATATCGCGTCTCATTTCAAATACATCACTCAACATCTCGATACAATGCATACGTTCTGATACATCACGTAAAATGATGTATCCGACCAATACATCACGTAAAATGATGTATTTGAGAATTGGAGAGAGTAGAGAATATTATATTTTTTTCAAATGATAGAGAATTTAGAAAAATATGATGAAATAAGTAGTATATTTAGATATTTATTCCTAAAAAATTTGCAGGTTAAGCTTAACTCACCCCGCATCCATCCCGATCCGCCCCACTGCCATCTCTAGGTAATGGATGGTCATAAATATTTACATTTACCATTGAAAATATAGGAAAGATTATGGGGGTGCGGAGATCGATGAGAAGATGGTGAATATATAAATATTACTATGCATAAAGATGAAGAATAATATTAGGAAAATTGTATTTGATGGATAATCACATAAATAATACATTTCAAATACTCTAATTTTGGGATAACTTTTTTTGGACTATATGGTGCCTTTTTTGTTCAGTGCCTTTTCGATTCTCTTAGTAGATATATGAACAGAATAAATGTTTGAATATATTTATTTTCATTTTAAAAAGTTGAGTCATACGCATGCCTACTAATGTTTATATTGAAAATTTCTCCAACTCTTACAATATAGTAGCTATTTTGACTAGTTGACAAGAATCGTGAGAGCCTTAACCCCCCTTCACATTACTACTACAAATTAAATTTCCTTGACGAGCGATGACCATCTCAAGGCACATCATTGTTTACTCAGAAAGAGTAACGTCTGATGTTGTCCTTGGAATAAATCATGTGTAACGGGTGATGCCATCCGTTGACCCTTTCGTCGAGTACTTGCATTTTTGTATGATTTCACTCCTTCAAGGTAAACTATACTTGTTTTTTTCAGTGTTGATCAATTGTTGCATGCATGTTTGACTTTTCATGTGTATTCAGCTAACTTGATCATGTGTCTTGTTTATTTTTGTCCTATACAGACATGACCTACAAGCAATATCAACGAGATCTAAAAAAGTAACCCAATTGAATGTTAGAGGATCGGTATAGTATTAATTACCTGCATTTTGAATACCTTAGAGGTATCATTCATAGATCCACATATATTCGAGGATTTTTTTTTACAAGAAATTTGTGATTTAAACCAGATTAACTTGTCAATTTCTCCTTGTAAATGAGACGAAACTTGTTTCTTTTTTCTCCTTTAGCTTTAGTTTGAGCTAAGTTGTTGATAGAGACCTAAAATTAACTACTTTATATTACACACCTTACATGGTTTTTGAGAGTTATTTGCATTTTCTACTCCTAACATATGTACATTTTAAAATTTTATATCCTACTCTATATTTTCTTAATAGAGATTTTCACTCAAATATCTATATTTTCTTACAAAATATTTGTTTCTTATCAATTTAAGTGTCTTAGTTTGATTGAACAGACAACATGTTTGGGAAATAAGTATGTTTATTTGAATATAGTTAGTTGGGTTATATTAGGGTGTTGGGTTGTACTTTTAAAAAAACAATTTGAGTAATTTCAATAGGTTTGGGGTTTTTATCCAAAGAGGGGTAATATAGTAACTTTAGAGATGTCGGAGCTATAAATGAAAGTTGAGAAGTATTTTTTACCCTTTTTTCCTTTTTGTGCATTCAAATCAAAACACAAAACAATTCCACGTGGAAAGAGGAATCGTCCCTTCATTGTTCTATATAAATAACAAGTTGTAGTGGGGTGGGTGGGAGGGGGTAGTGGTGGTGTGGGTGATTAAAGTAGTAAAAAATAAATTTAATTTCTTTTTAAAAAAAACAAATAAAAAAATAATAATTTCTTAGGCGTTGGGGAAAAAAATTTGAGGCATTGGAGTTGGGGGTGAGGGTGGGGTGGGCAGGTTAAATAAAATTTGAGGCATTGGGGGTGGGGGTGGGGGTGGGGGTGGGGGTGGGCAGGTTAAATTTAAAAAGTTCTAAGTATTTTTTTCGTTGGGGTGGGGTTGGGGTTGGGTGGGGTGGGGGGTAAGGGGTGAAGAGTAATTTTTGCTTTTGAAGCTTTTAACATGATCCCTATAATAATATGGGTAATTATGGATACTCATATTACCCATTGGGTAACTCGTTTTACCTAATAAAATATGAGTCGAATCGAGTATTTTACCCATTTTTATTTAACTCATTTTCGATCGACTCATATTCGACTCAACCCGCTCGTTTGTCACTCCTAATAACAACCTTCGATTTGTTTTGACACAAGAATTAACATTGAAATTTTAATCATTTTGCTTCCCCTAATTCATGTATAAAATTTCAAACTGCATGGGGCAAATACTTTATTTGGCAAAACTTTCAATTTTTGTTTATTTTAAAGTATCTTTTACAAATAGGAATGTTTTTCAAGAATATATAGCAATTTATGTTGGACTAATCAAATAAAAGAAAAACATCTTTATCAATATTAGAACAACAATAAGCGTATGGTCAAGATACCAAAAAATACTTGGGAAAAAATAACTTTTTCAACTTCTGAAAAAAAAAGTATATAATATAAATATCCCTCTAATATGTTACAGCTTGTATATCCTATTAAACTATTGATGATCAAAAGTATATATACACTATTGATGATCTATAGGATATAAAAGCCTCACATATGGGAGGGATAGAAGTCAGCATCTATATCCAATTACACTATTGATAATCTATAGGATATAATTCATCCGTAACTATCCCTATAGCTTATTCTATTATCTTTCCATAAAGTGTTGAGGGACTTAACACAGTCTATCGTAGTCCTATTACGCTAAACACTATGTATATATTGCAATGATCACTCTATTAATAGCATTATTCAATAATGTGTGTGTTGTTTTTAAGCCTATAATGAAGCGTATCTCTGATATTTGGCTTTTAAGTTTATACAAGCTTGTAAAATTTACCATTGTACATTTATATGTTATAAACTACTTTACAGGTATATTCTCCTATTTATATATACATTTATACTACTTAAAAACATGACCAAACCCTTCAATTCACTAAAACAAACTTTCAAATATTTTTCAAAAAGGCACTTTTAGCTATCGAGATGCTTGACCAAACAGTCTATAAATATGTTCTCCGAAAATAGAAGAGAGGAAAAAGACAATTTCGAGATCCCATGAATAAAGCGATAGAATCTCAAACTTTGGTGTTGAAACATCATACATGGACACACAATTGGAAATGACTTGAATGTCTATCACCTCTAACAATACACAACTTTTGTTTACATCAAAGGAAATGTCACTCTGAGTAAGTACCTTCTTTACAGTGCTTGTAAGTAACATGTTCACATCATCTGAAAATCAATTCTTTCAAATAAACATTGTGATCACTTCACAACAGTCTTGATTTGCACTGTTTATCTTAATGCCCTTCATCCATGGGATCACTTCTGTTACACGTTTGAGATCTTAAATCCTTCTCATCCTGCCTTGATTCATTGGATCCTGATGCCTTGGAAACAGAATCTTCTAGGGCCTCGAGAAAAGATGGAACCGTCAACTTATCTGCAGCAATGATGTATGAAAATTAACCAATTTTAAAACTTAAACAACACAGATAATTAAGTTGATGAAGCATATGATCTAGTGCATCAGAAATGAATGAGAAACAAAGTTCTGGTACCAAATCAGTAAGGGCCACAAACAGAGGTATAACCAGCTGAACTAGATAAACAGAGTTACACTTTCACATGAGCCGCAGCTCAAGCTGCCAAAAGGCAAAGGTTTCATACTTCACCCACTTATAATTTGTTGAAATTGTTGCACGGAGAAGAATCTTCCATTAAAGAAAAGGTCAATATTTTTTAATGAAAGCAATTCATGTATACATACAGGTCAGTGATTATAAGCATCATCTCACAAGCAAACTTGCCTAAGTTTTAAAAGAGATGAAAGAAAGTAGGCAAAATATCGAGCATATAAAATAATTAACCATTAGAAATTAGTGTGTTTCATTCCTTTCAGCTTGAGATGAATTATCAAACAATGCTTTGCTTACATTGACTTGGATCAATTCCAAACTGAGTCAGATCTATTTGTCCAGTTCGAAGAACCTGCAGTGAGAAGAGAGTCAAATTTACAGACATAACCTGCAAGCATACCTAAAAAGCTGAATGAAAAAATGAGATTTTGATGACTCACATAAGTAAATGAATCTAACTGCTGACGGAACGGAGGACTCTGTAGCAATTCCATTAATTCATATGGTGTCCAATGACCCTGCAAACATAAGAATTTTCAAGATAACATCAGCACTGTAATCCTTGTAGTTTGCGTACTAGGAGCCAATTTTTTACCTCTGGCAAGTGTGAAGCTAGTTGTTCTTCTAGTGGTATTTCCTCAATCAGTGGTAATATGAGCTCAGGCCTCAAAATATCTCCCAATCCCAATCCTGATACAGCAGCAAGATACGAAGTTAAAGTAAATGGTGTATATGCTATATTTTTTGTATTATTACATGAATGTCCAGATCTTGGTTTCATTCAAGTGAAAAAGAATATTGTTATACTCAAACCCTAGATGTTGTTCTCCAATTGCAAGGATAAAGAAAATGAAAAAGATGGAAAGGAGAACCTGTAGGGAAATAAAGCACTAACAAAGGTGCACGACAGTGTAATAGTGAAAGGATAACCAAGTCTAAACTTTCCCTTCTATTTGAATCAAGAGGAGACAAACAAATTCAAGCACAAACAACATTTTGGGCAGCAAGTATATCAGCAAACTGAATATGACAAGACAAAACTAAATCAAACCAAACGAGACACCTAGATTTTACATGGAAAACCTCTTCATAGTGGAAACCACAGGACCAAAGCTCCACTATAATCAACAAGAGTTGCAATATGTTCTCCAAAATGGCCACCAAAGAAAGTCAAACGATGAGTAACAATAACTAAAATATAGCACCAAAGAACTTGAGAAATAGAGTAAAAGCACCAAAACACATATATTGTGCACGAGCTGAAATCTGGTGCTATGGGACTCCAAATCCACCTCTGTCAGTTCCCAATCAAAGATTAAGATAAAATGAACAAGCTGCCCAAATATCAACTCAATCGGACAAGGAATGAAGCGGGAATCACAATTTGAAATTGGCTGCTAGGGCTGAAAGATTTTGGGCAAAAATCTACACTCACTTTTCTCTATATGGTTGCTAATCTCTATCTCTTGTATATGTGGAAATAAGACAATTAAAGAGGTCTTACATAAGCACTATATAGTGGGCTTATGGGCAAAAGTGGGCTGGTCCAAATTGGACTTTTATTTATCCACATAGCCGAAGACCCTGCTCTATACAATATTTTATCAAAAGGACCAATATATTCACCACCATTATTTGAGCGGATGCATTTCAGTTTCTTTCCCATCTGTCTCTCACGTCTGGAAATTCTTGAACACATCAAGTACTTGATCCTTGGACTTCAAAGAAAATACTCAAGAGTTTGCAAGAATGATCTCATCAATAAAAGTCACAAAGTAAAGTGCACCACCATGAGACCTTATCTTAAAAGGACCACACAAATCAGAATGCATCAACACCAACAAATCAAGCCTTCTTGAAGATGGTTATTATACTCAAAATGACCAGTATGATATTAATGCTCCAGTGCAAGATGATGTGGTTGGCCAACAACCAACTGTTATTGATGCTCCAGAGAGTTCTCTCAGAAGATCTACAAGAGAGAAAATACCTTCATCTTGTTATTCTGCAAATGAGTATGTACTCTTCACTAATGGGGGAGAACCTGAGAGTCTTAACGAGGCCATGGAAAGTGAAGAAAAAGAAATATGGTTTGATGCTATGGGAGATGAGATTAAATCTTTACATAATAATCATACACTACCTAAAGACAAAAAAGCTTAGAAAAATAGGTGGGTCTTCAGGGTGACACATGAAGATGGCCACCCAGTTCCACGATACAAGGCTAGATTAGTTGTGAAGGGATTTATCCAAAAAAAGGGAGTTGATTTTGATGAGATATTTCTCTCCAGTTGTGAAGATATCATCTATTTGTATGGTTCTAGGCTTAGCTGCAAATCTGGATTTAGAGGTTGAGCAAATGAATGTTAAAACTACTTTACTCCATGGTGACTTAGATGAAGAAATTATATGGAGCATCTATAAGGCTTTGAAGTTGAGGGAAAAGGGAATTATGTTTGCAAATTGAACAAGAGCTTGTATGGTCTAAAACAAACTCTCAAGCAGTGGGTACACGAAGTTTGGTTCTTTTATGAGTCAACAGGGCTTCAAGAAGACTCTTTCAGATAATTGTGTTTTTGTGCAAAAATTCTCTGATAGTGACTTTATCATTGTTTTGTTATATGTTGATGACATGTTTGTTGGTGATCATAATGCTTGTAGGATCAAAAAGTTGAAGCAAGAGTTGAATAAGCCTTTTGCTATGAAAGGCTTGGGACCAACAAGACAGATTCTTGGCATGCAGATTGTCCGTGACAGAAGCCAAGAAATTGTGGCTATCACAAGAGAAATACGTTCAGAAAGAACTTTGTGGGCTCAACATGGAAAAAGCTAAGGTTGTCATTACACCTCTAGCTATGCACTTCAAATTGAGCACGAAGCAGTATCCTTACAATGAATGGTGAGAAGGAAGATATGAAGAAAGCTCTTTATGCTTCAGTCGTTGATAGTTTGATGTATGCAATGGTGTAAAAGACCAGATATTTCTCATGTTGTTGGTATTGTTAGTCGTTTCCTCTCTAATCTAGGATGAGAGCATTGGAATGTTGTGAAGTGGATTATGAGATATTTTTTTTAAGATTAGTACTGTTGTATTCTTCAGCATTGGGAATGTTGGCCACCATCAAAACATGCTACAAAGCAAGTAGACTCTAGCTTTACCAAGCTCCTAGAAATTCTTCTAACTCCTCTATTTTTTTATGACACTTCTAACTCCTCTATTTCCTCTATATAGTTTTGTTTACACCAAAAAAGTAAAATCATCAGACAATTCCATTTCACATCATGGACTGATTTGATCTTGTCGAATTATGAAATATTTTTATGGCAATTCTAGTCTGAGTTTGTGTTATGGGACAAGAAAGCCTATTCTTTGTGATTACACTGATGCAGATATTGCCGATGATGTTGATACTCGCAAGTCTACTTTAGGCTACTTGATTACTTTTGTAGTAAAAGTTGTGTCTTGGAATTCTAGGTTGCAAAAAATGTGTTGCTCTATCTACTACAGAAGTTTAACTTTTTTTTTTTTTTTGATAAAGCAACAACAACAACATACCCAGTGAAATCCCACTAGGTGGGGTCTGGGGAGGGTAGAGTGTACGCAGACCTTGCCACTACCTCGTGGAGGTAGAGAGGTTGTTTCCGAAAGACCCTCAGCTCAAGATATGCAGAATAAGAGCAATGATCAATAAAATCAAAGTGAAGCAACATCAAATAACAAACTTCACTAATATTTGGCTGGAACTAGGATACATCTTCAACAATGTTGAGATTACAGTCAAGCCACTGAAAATGGCTTGACCGTAATGTTATATTCATCAGCATTAAGAATATGCTGGAGACCTCCAAAAATTGGTTTCCAACAAGAGAAAAAACAAAACAGGCTAATAGATTACAAAGTGCCTATAAAATCCAAAATTTGTGCAGTTTCTTCTATCCCTTCCTCTTTACACCAAAAATAAAAAGTAGTCAAGCAGTTCCATTTGACTTTCTCTATTGAATTAGCTTTGTTATCATAGCATCTGCTATTTCTTTCTTTCCAAATACACCACCAAATGCATGATGGTATTATACTCCACCACTTTTTCTTAGAT
Source organism: Solanum verrucosum (assembly GCF_900185275.1). NCBI lineage: Eukaryota > Viridiplantae > Streptophyta > Magnoliopsida > Solanales > Solanaceae > Solanum > Solanum verrucosum. The sequence continues at coordinate 3,316,254 of NW_026020059.1, forward strand.
TTTCTCCCCCCTCTGCTGATCCAGCAACTAAGTAGATCTGCTGTATGCCCAGGCATAATCCATTTTGTATGTGTTAGTCCCAAACAAAGGTTCCACAATTGTGTTGTCACTTTGCAATGGAGGAACAAATGGTTGTTGGTTTCCTCGGTCTCATTACAAAGAGAGCACCAAGAAGCAATATAGAAACCCCTCCTTTTCAATTTCTCATGAGTGGAGCATGCTCTTCTGGCAACCAACCAGGAGAAACACTTTACCTTGGTTGGCACCTTGTTCCTCCACATCTACTTCCAAGGGCCAAGTTTACCACCTGGATACTCATTCACCTCCTTAATATATAGCTTGTTAACAGAAAGGCTTCCATCTCTAGAGTGTTTCCATATGATAGAATCTTTTTCTGCTGATAACCCATTAAAACCATTGAGAACATGTAATAGCTCAGCCACTCTCCCAATCTCCCAGTCATTGAAGTGCCTTCTAAACACAATATTCCATCCATGAATAGACCATACCTCAGCCACTGTTTCTTCCGGATTGGTACACAAGGAAAATAGGTCAGGAAATAAGCCCATCAGTGCCTCATTTCCATTCCAATTCTCTTTCCAGAATTGGATTTTCGTCCCATTTCCCACCTTGTAGGCTATGTTTCTACTTAGATCAAGCCACAAATTTCTTATTGTTCTCCAAGCTGACACCCCGTAAGTGCTATTCACAGAGTTGGAGACCCAATTCCCATTCAACCCGTACTTGTTGACTATCACCTCCCTCCACAGTGCTTCTTCCTCAGTGTTGAACCTCCATAGCCATTTTGACAAGAGACATCTATTCTGCAACCCCAAGTTTTTGATTCCAAGTCCACCAGATTGTTTATGTAACTGTGCAGTCTGCCATTTGACTAAATGCAAACCCTTCCCTTCTTTATTCCCTTTCCACAAGAAATCTCTTCTCAGTTTGTCAAGTCTTTCTTCCACTTTGGTAGGCATAGGAAATAAAGACATAACATAAGTTGGAAGAGAGTTCAACACAGAGTTTATTAAAGTGACTCTCCCTCCCAAAGAGATATACTGAGCTTTCCAATTGGCCAATTTCTTCTCTGTCTTTTCAATTATGCCGTCCCAAATTTCTAGCTCTTTATGATTGTGTCCCAATGGCATGCCCAAGTAAGTAGTGGGAAGATGTCCTACTTTACACCCCAATATCCTTGTTAGGCTTTGAAGTTGAGGGACTTCTTTAATTGGAAAGATGCTGCTTTTCCTCCAATTTACTGATAAACCCAAGACTGCTTCAAAAACCACCAAAGTCATTCTTATAAAGGCAACCTATTCTGCCTTAGCTTCACAAAAAATAATGGTATGCAGATGACAAATCTGCATTTCCCTTCCTGAAGAGTTGCGGACCTTGAAGCCTTTTAACCAATTGTTTTGGATAGCTACTCTCATCATATTATTATAGCCCTCCATGGCTAGGATGAAAAGGAAAGGAGAGAGTTTAACTTAAGAGTTGCTCGGGATGAAGAGATTCTTAGGGGAACTTGGTTGTGCCCAGGAGAAGTATGTGCTTTATTGCTTTATTGAAATAGTCAAAGTGTTATTCACCTTGGAAAGAATTTTACATTTCATGGTCGATCTAAACACATTGATGTGAGATACTATTGGATTCAAGATGTGTTAGATTCTAAGTTGCTTGAACTTGAGAAAACTCATACGGATGGTAATGGTTCCGACATGATGACTAAAGATTTGCCAAGAGGGAAGTTAGAAGAATGTTGCACGATCATCGGGATGGCGGTCTTCTCCACATAGTCGGGAGGGGGAGATGTGTCAGATTTTGGGTCTTTTTTCCTTCCTATGTGGATAAATAAAAGCCCAATTTGGATCAACCCAATTTTGCCCGTAAGCCCAATATTATGGTGCATATGTAAGACTTCATTTAAGGTCTTATTTCCAGATATACAAGAGATGGAGATTATCAAACATATAGAGAAATAAGTGAGTAGATTTTCGCCCAAAGACTTTCAGCTCTAGCAGCCAATTTGCCAATTTCAAATTCCAATTCTTGCTTCGTTCCTAGTCCAATTGAGCTGATATTTGAAAAGCTTGTTCATTTCATCTTAATCTTTAATTGAGAACTGTCAGAGGTGGATTCAGAGTCATGTAGCTCCATTTTTCAATTCGTGAACAGTAGCTGCATTTTGGTGATTATATTATTTTACTTCTCTAGTTCTTTGGTGCTATCTTGTAGTAGTTATTGTTGCTCGTTGTTTGGTACTTCTTTGGTGGTCATTTTGGAAAACATATTGTAACTTTTGTTGATTATAGTGGAGCTTTGGTCCCGTGGTTTCTACTGTTCACTCCAAAGAGGTTTTCCACGTAAATCTTTGTATCTTGTATGGTTGATTTAGTTTTGTCATTTATTTTGTTGATATACTTGCTGCCCAAAACGTTGTTTGTGCTTGAATTTGTTTGTCTTCTTTTGATTCAAATAGAAGGGAAAGTTTAGACTTGAGTATCCTTCCCCTATTACTCTATCGTGCACCTTTGTTAGTGTTCGTCTTTCCCAACAATACCCTCAGAAAAAAATTAGAAGGCAGTAAAGGAAGCATATTAGACATCAAGCTTTTAGTCCTGTATACCTGTTGTGGATGTGGGTTGCTCAATTAATTAAGTATTTAATTAGATTTTTAACTAAATTTATATTATTTATATATTAAGTAGCTTTATTTATTATTCTAGAATAGGATTTATGTTTCATAGCTTCATAAGAATTAGGTTAAGCTATAGTTATTAGTTTGGAATAGGATTTAGGTTTCCTACTTTCATAAGGATTAGACTTCCTATTGTTGTAATAAGACTCTTATTTAAAAGGGTTTCTGATGAATAAATCAGTAAGACAGATATCAACAAAAAAACAAGAGATTAGCATTCTCTCTCCCATTGAACTCTAAGGTTTTAGTCTCCCCTTAAAGACCTGAAGAGATCAAAATTCTCCCCTTCCATTGAACTCAAAAGTTTCAACCTCCCTTTAATGAGTTGAAGTTATATATCGCTCGGTGAGTCAATCCTTTCCTAAAGATTCATAACATTTGATATCAGAGCCTAACACAATGGGCGATAGAGATCAGTTCCAAATTTGAGAAGAGCGTGTCATTAAAGAAACCCTAATGGACTCTAAAATTGCAGCAATGGAACCACACCTTGACAAAAGAATTATCCAAGTCATTCAAGAAGAATTGTCTAGATTGGGAGATGGCCCTACAAAACTAGCAGCCTATAGACCTGAATCAAAGCGCCCAGACGATGAGCATATCAACAATTCCTACTACTAATTGCAATACACCACCTATTCAACTGCTGATAAAAACCATCCAACAAGTGGTAATTCACATCTGATAGTGCCAAGTTATACAAAGATGAATTTTCCTACTTTAATAGCATCAACAATCCATTAATTTGGGCACATCGTTGTGAACAATTTTTAGAGCAATTTGGACCTCGTGAAAAAAAGCAATCTTATGTGAGAAATAGTCATACTTCAACAATCTGATAGAGTTGAAATTTTTCATGTCAACTTCAAGATAAATTGGCTAGGGATGGAATTGGATAATTAAGTTGATATTATTCCAAATTTTTTGGATGATTTCCCTAAAATTTGAGCTTGAGGACAAGCACTTTCAACGTGAGGGGAGTAATGTCATGGATGCGGGGACTCATTTAATTAAGTATTTAATTATATTTTTAAGTAGATTTATTTATTATTTATTTATATTTTAAGTAGCTTTATTTATTATTCTAGAATAGAATTTATGTCTCATAGCTTCATAAGGATTAGGTCAAGCTATAGTTATGAGTTTGGAATAGGATTCAGGTTTTCCTACTGTTATAAGGATTAGACTTCCTATCTGTAATAAAACTCTTATTTAACAAAGTTACCAAGTTCAAAAAATAAGACTCTTATTTAAAGGGGTTTCTCATGAATAAATTGTTAAGTCATATTTCAGCAAAAAGCAAGAGATCAGAGTTCTCTCTCCCATTGAACTCTAAGGTTTTAGTCTCCCCTTAAAGAGCTTAAGAGATCGAAGTTCTCTCTTCCATTGAACTCTAAGGTTTCAGACTCTAATGAGCTGAATTAATATATCGCCCTGTGAATCGATCCTTGCCTAAGGATTCATAACAATACCATAAAAATTGTTTAAATATTCTTTACTCTAATTTTAATCAACATCTCACCAACGGTTTAACTACCTCAAAATCCTTTCAACTACAAAATAGTGAACTATGGCATGCTGGCCAAGCATTAAAAAAACAACCAACAAAAAGTATGAGTTGATCAAATGCCTACCTGCATCAGGATCTACAGCTTCATCTGTACCAACCATAAGAAATAGCATTATGTCCACATGAAGATTAAATGAAAGAGATTGTTAAACAGTTAAACTTCAGAAAAGTTGAAGGGAAGTAAGTCAACACTGAACCTGTGGACCCTATGTTACTCAATATTCTTTGAAGATCAGACATCTTTACTGGGCCTGAAGATGTCACATCGCTACTAGCTTCAGTATTCATGCTTGCACTAACCAAATTTCCCGCCCTGAAAGAGGTCATCAGACATTTTAAATGATTACTTCCAGCCTCTAGCAACTTCATAGAAATGAAGATGGTTGTGTACTACTACTTAAAAGGAATGCAAGAAGGAAAAGAAACTATTCAACTATGTCTCAGGACCTAAGTTGCTCGGACTCTCCAAAAATGTTGTTGCACCCATGTCGGATCCTCCAAAAATGCACTACTTTTGAAGGATCCGACACGCACCCGATGACATTTTTGAAGAGTCCGAGCAACATCGCTCAGGACTAAAAGGGTGTTTGGATTGGCTTAAAAGTTGGTCCAACCTACTTTTAAGTGGAAGTGTTTGGCAAATATAAAAATAACTTAAAATAAGTCAAAAATGACTTCATAAGTTAGAGAGTGTTTGGCAAAGTTGAAAATAACTCAAAATAAGTTTAAAATGACTTTAAAAAGTTAAAAACCATTTTAAGCCAATCCAAACGGGCTCTAAGTTTATAATTGTAGCAGCATGGTTAGTGAGGAATTATATATCCGATCTGACTTAATTCTGATTGAGGTTTAGTAGTAGTTTTTGTAATCAACTATGACTCAATGTCGAACTAAGTTGCTTGTGTTCTTCAGTAAAAGTGAAGTGAGGCAAACCAATTTGCATCAGTTCTTAAAAATCTTTGTTAGCATGTGAATCTCCCCCATTTTTGTGACAAGATGCAACATCAAAAACAGATCTTATACTTCTCAATGATATTAGTATTACCTCAATGAAATATCTTCTTCTACCATATCTTCAGAATTTGGTAAAGGAGCTGAAGCTTCAGGCTCATCTTCACCAGGAAACTCTGTTCAAACAAGTTAAATTTTACCTTAGTTAAAACAGGTACGTTAAATAAACTTCCACTCTGCGAATTAATAGAAGTCATATAGATGAAACGCCCATTAACAACATCCAAATGTAGTTACTAGAACAACATATTAGAGTGCATTCCCCAAATTAAAATTCCATTTTCAGCTCCTTTATGTTGTTACAACCAGTCAACTACTACCAAACTTGAAGTTCGTAAAGGTAAAACATTCATGCTCGACACAGAACAGCAAATAATCAATAAATCAAAAATGTCAAGAACAAAACATGACACTTGACTTGATGAATAATTTTATGAATTGAAATCAATCTAACAATTAAAACAGCAACATGAAACACGTAAACAAGGGTGAAGAAGAGCTAGTCACATTGCAAGTCCATGATGCAGAAGCCTTACAAACTATATCAGAAGGAAAAGAGACAAGGGATGGCTAGTCGACAGCTAATACATTTAGGTCTGCAGGATGGACAATAGGCCGGAGGAAAGAAAAGAATTTAAGGCAGAGACTAAAAGAATATATTGGCCTTGACAACTTGAAAAATCTTAATATTTGTTGAGTTCATGTAATCCTAAACTAGGTTGGTAGGAGAAGGTAGGAGAAGTTATCATTCTTTTAATAAACCAACTTTCAAGTTACTAAATTTCAGAAAGGACATAAAGCAAATTAAAGGTGAAGACAAAGGAAAACAAAATAGCAAGAATTAAAACCCACAAAGACGGGCACTGAATAAATCTTGATTACCTAGTGGTTGATTCAAGTAGAAGTTGACTGAGCTACATAACTGTGCATCATTGTCAGCTGCTGGCTCCTGGCAAGAAATGAAGGAAAATTTTATCACAAACTCAAAGCATGATCACAAAATTCAAAAACATAAAGTAATATCTATGGCAACAGATATGACCTGCATCCAAAAAAAAAGCCTTCTATCGTCGGTACAGAACTTCAAAATGTAAACCCTTCCAGATGATTGATTGACCTGAAGAGCATCGAAAAACAATGAATTAGCATCAGATATTAATTGAAGTGAGAACCTCTAAACGACAATTTTAAGGATTTTTTTTTTCAAATGGGAGGAAGTTTGAACCTCTTGTAACTTAGTAAGTGAAAAGTGAATATTTAGATTGGCAATAAAGTTTAAAGTCAGTCATTGGTCACTAGACACTATTGATTCTGTATGTTGTGAACTTCATCTTAATAATCACAGAATTTATTTTGATGAAATTGAACAGTTTTTCAGCAATCTAAGTAACAAGCAACAGGGAATAGAAATACCTTCTCAAAGACTGCCTCCTCTGGGAAAACAATCTGATCCTATGATCAACTTTTGTCAAGAAACAACTTTCAGATTTACAGTTTAATCACTATGGATGGTACCATATGCAGAATAAGAGCAACAACAACAACATACCCAGTGAAATCCCACTAGGTGGGGTCTGGGGAGGGTAGAGTGTACGCAGACCTTGCCACTACCTCGTGGAGGTAGAGAGGTTGTTTCCGAAAGACCCTCAGCTCAAGATATGCAGAATAAGAGCAATGATCAATAAAATCAAAGTGAAGCAACATCAAATAACAAACTTCACTAATATTTGGCTGGAACTAGGATACATCTTCAACAATGTTGAGATTACGGTCAAGCCACTGAAAATGGAGTAGTCCCTCTTCACCCTAAAATATCAAAATGACATCTTATCACAATAGGTATTTGGACAATTGTCAAGCAACATTTTGTAAGATCACCACCATGTAAACTAAACGAGGTCTCAAACTTGGGTGAGCAAGAAAAATGATAAACCAAATCAAATATGATTTCTTTTCCCATACCCTGCCTATACGAACAAGTCCTTTCCGTGAATCAGGGATAACCTTTTTGCCCTCCATGAGCATTTTACCAGCACGAAATTCCATCAAAGTTTCCTGAACAAAAGAATACCAATGTCTTTTATACCACACCATTAAGACAATCAAATGTCACATGAACAGAAAAATATTTATCATGACATGAGATAGGATACATATATACTGTTTGTTTTTCTAATTTTGATTTCTTTATAAAGGGGGAAAACAATTGAATAATGATACAAACAGCAAAACAATACACACTTATCTTTGACAACTAACAATTTTCTTACGGAGAAAAGCAGAAAGTGCATATATAAGAGAGTTATGCTACAAAGGAAAGAAGAATAAAAGTGAAGCTCCCTGCGACTGTCATCAAATTTGTGCATACAAATTGGATGCCTATGTACTCCAAGATGAACAAAAGGTACTTGCATATTTTCCATCAGATTAGTGACATCCTTGACTTCTTTGAATACCTTCCATCCATATCCTTCCACGTGTGAGATGGACCATCTGATGCTTTGTACATCTCCTCATTCCACTACTCCAACTTGTTGTAAGATCCTTAGCGCATCCAGGAATCACCAACCTAACTTATTCTACAATACTGATGCCATATTGTGATGTACCAGAAGGATCCAGTATTCAGCATAAAAGCACCACTTTATGAAGGATCTTCCTCTTTCTTACATTTTCTACTGTTTAAGTTGGGGATCCAAGAAACAATCTATACGAAAAAATGCGAAGTTAAGAATGCAAAGTAGCCAGACAGACTCTATGACGTCCTTCCTCTTCAAAGGCAGATTAAACAAGGATTTTACTAACAACCTGTCCCATGCACACCAGGACCCCTCCAGTTTTCCAGATGTCCCCTCAGACACCATAATGGTGTACAATTCTTACAACCATCATTGTTTTTTCAGTATTCTTATGACAACCAATGATGGAGTTAATGTGCTTCTCAACAACTTAACATCCTCTGGACCAAACATTGCCCATATACTTTGTAAAATGTCATTGCCCATATATTTTCCTTTCTATTTCTTGTACTTAAGTAAAGGAGGGAAAATGTCTGCTGCTGTCGCCGCCACCACAATTTAAAGAGTTTGCAGAATAGGTAGACACACAAAATGCCAAATGCAAAATCTCTCTCAAATTATGATGTGTGCTACTAACAATAAGCTGTCACCCACACAAAAGTGTGTTTGTTTTTCAATAAGCAGAATTTTAAGAGAGGGTCTTTCTTTAGAAATACATAATGCTTGCATCCAAACCTTATTCTAATATCTCTCCAAATAATAAGCCCTAAAAACCTGATAAAGAAGCTTGCCACTTCAGATCTATAGGTTTTATTTTACATCTTCAGATTTCTAGCTCAGTTCTTTCTACTATAACTTTTGAGTAAACTGTAAAGAACAGGAAAAGCGCAACACTGATACAGGTGGCACTTTAGACTTGTTCAAACTGCTTAGTGTTTTAGCTTCATGTAGTTATGTTTTGAAGCTAAACAGTTCTGTCACTTTGTAATGATGCATCTTCTTGATGCCTTTCCAATACAATTTAATTACTTAACCAAAAAAGTGTTGCATCAAGTATTTGTCTACCTCCAACATGATAACATCTACGCAGTAAATAGTGACTCATCCAAAACCTATTTTACTCAATAGAAAGAACCTTAAATATAACCTTATAGATATTTCCACTAAACTAATAGGTATGTAATCCTCCCTTTTTGGAATGATGGCAATGGAAGAAGCATTAAGACTTATTTTGAATACTTCCGTCTCTTGAAAAGCTTCAATGGTCTCCATCTTTGGAAACTGCAAAAGTAAAACCAACTTTGTCCCCTGCAAAGACTCCACTGCCTTTTGAATCTCCTCTTTCTCAATGCCCCTCTCCAACCACACACTCTTTTCTTCCCCTATTTGGGGTCAAACGCTGGACCCCTATGGTAGGCCTCCAACCTGCCTCCTCGGCTCCTTCCTAAATAGCTGCACATAGACTCCTATGATAGCCCCCTTCTACCTCCTCCTCCCCTTCATGCACTGCACCTTTACATCGATTAAATGAAGTTTCTCCTCCTATTTGTTATGCCTACCTTGTAAAAAAAAGATTTTATGTTTGAGTCCCCCTCTTCCAACCATAACGCCCTCAAATTGTCTCTAACTACTATCTTGAGTTATTCCTAGTTAGTGTCTTTTAGTACTTCCTATAAGCAAACTAATTCGGCACTCACATACCTTCCTGGTTTGTTTCTTCAAAAATTTCCTAGAAACACACTAAATCAGCACTCTCTTACCTTCCCTGTTATATCATGAAGTTAACCCAAAAGAGATGATTAATAAGGGCCTGTTTGGGCATAATAGAATTGCTTTTTTCCAAGTTTCATTTTCAAAACCCTGTTTGATTATACATTTTGTCAATTTTTCACCCAAGCTTGAAAAAACAATCCCTCACAAAACTTCCAACATTTTTTCAAGTGTAATACATGTACAAACACAACTTCAACTTTCAAGTACTTTTTGAATTTAATACTTTTTTCAAATATTACTGAATCCATGTCCAAACTCCAAACGCCTACTAATTATATTGTGCAAATTCACCACTTCTACTTTTTTGAGAAAGAAAAGAATATATTCATAAATATTGGAGAAAATTCCTGTATACAAGACGAATACACATATAGAAAACCTACAAAATAAATGGTTCTCTACAATAGACATCCATCCTTCAATAGAAAAGGAACTTCATAGGTGCACCAAAAAGAACCCCTATCTTCCTTTCTTTCTTTTTTCATGACCGTGATGTTCGGGCCAGCTTTTGTGCACCTCGACTAATTCCATGTCCTCCAAGGCTAGGACAGAAGGGAAGAATCACCTAGTGTTTTTGTCTCCGCTGAGTTTTGATCCAGAGACCTCAGGGTTCTCAACCCTCTCTCCCTTTCTTTTCATCCTTGCTATGGAAGGTCTTAGCAAGATGCTCCAAAAAGCATGTCGACTACAATGGATTGAAGATTTCAAAGTAGGCAGTCCCTCCGGAAACAATGTCACAGTTATATGTCTATTTTATGCAGATGATACTTTGCTATTTTGTGGGGCAGATAGATCACAAGTGATTAAGCTTCACTTGATTCTGCACATTTCTGAAGCTGTCTCTAGACTTCATACAAATATGTCAAAAAGCACTATCTATCCCGTAAAATTCAGTGCACAATCTGGCAGAGCTTGCAGGAATCATGTGTTGCAACGTAGGCTCCTTTCCAAAAACTGATCTTGGGCTGCCTTTAGGTGCAAAATTAAAGGCTAACGAGATCTGATGGGGAATAAATGAGAAGTTTGAAAAAAGACTAGCAACATGGAAAATGCAGTATCTTTCTTTCGGCTTTCGGAGGTAGAGTAACATTGATTAACACTGTAATGGACAGCATCCCTACTTATCATATGTCCCTTTTCCCTATTTCAGAAAACATTCTCATAAAGCTTGACAGAATTAGAAGGAATTTTCTATGGGAAGGCAACAACGAGGATCCTAAGTTCCATTTGCTTAAATGGGCAAAAGTGATGACCTAAATCCCAAAGGGGTCTGGGTATCAAAGATCTCGCAGCTCACAATAAAAGCATGACGATGAAATGGTTAGGGAGGTGTGGAACTGAATACATTGGACTGTGCTAAATATGGTGAGCTTACTCACTCGTGCACATTTTACATAATAAGACATCACTGAGAACCGTCGTCATTCTCTAACTCCCAAATTGTGTTGATCCTACCATTAGTATGAATTGCAGACCAATAACTTTTCTAGTAATACTTCATCAGTGGTTGTGAAAAAAAAAATCAATATTTTCGACCTTGGCCATATGGCAAAATGTTTACCAATCATATCCTTGGGTTCACTATTGAAGTTCTTTGTTTGCAAATCTACTTAAGGTCTTGTAATAATATAATAATATGTATCATGGTCATAAGATGATTGTACTAGATCTAGCAGACCAAACTATTTTTGCTTCTACTTTACTAACAAACTTGCATCTTCTTCATGCCTTTAATGAAACATTTACTTCAAAAAAAAAGATAAAATTTCATTATCAATCAATTAACTAACCGTCAATACTAAAAACTAATATGGATCTGCTATATGTTCTACTTTGAGTCCATATCCTATCCCTATGTTTAATTTACGTGTTTTACTTTTCTTTTCAATTTGTTTCAAAAAGAATGACTCTTTCTATATTTGGTAACTCTCTAATTCCAATAGTTTACATGGCTTGTTTAAGATTATAAGATTCAAAGAGCATTTTGTTAGATTACACGACTGCAAGATTAAAAAATCTCCTTTATTTTCAATTTCAAGTGAGCAGATACACGAGCCTCCTCAAATAAAGACACTCCTACATGAAAAAAAGTCTATAATTTGAGACCTTGATGGTATTACAGTACTCCGGGAAAGACAATAGATACAAATTTAGTGGGTACCTGAATTTGGGGTAAAGCGTCCGTTGACGAAGAACCCATTGATTCTCCAATTTATAAACAAAGAACTGAAAACAAAACTGGCAATTTAAGGAAAAACTAAAACAAGTTACGAAGCCGTAATACCCAATTTGTAGGTTTGAAATTGAATACTGAATAATTAGCGAAACAAAAAAAAAAAAGTGTGAAACAAAGCAACAGTTTACCACTCTATCACTGTGCTCAGATGAGAAAGAAGATTCGTACAGTTTTGCACACCCAACAACTTGTCCCGTCGCCGTCACCGAGTTGGGCTGCGCAATTTATACTGAACTTTTCCGGATTCAGGACTACTTAGGGATTGTTTGTTTGATGGGACACAAACCAATATTCGGAGAATTTACACCGGGTAGCCACTTTTGTAGGGTGTATTTAACATTTAATCACAAATGTTGTAAGCTTAGCCAAAAGAAAGCATCTCTATTTTTTAATATTTTTGCTTCTCATTTGTGTAGGATCCATATGAGAGTTTATTAATTTGAATTCACATTCCGTAAGGTCTATTTAGGAAAAACGCTTTTTATTAGGAATTTTTTTCATATTTAGGATTAGAATTTGAGACATTTGATTAAGGGACGATAGAAATTTATCATCGTGAGTGAGGCACAACAAACAAAAGGTGTGTGAGATTCATCCGTGTTTGACAAGTGACGTTGTGGTCCCACAAATAATTTTATTTTTCAAACTTTTCTTCTCTTTCATCATTTTTAATTTATTACTAGTACTACTCTTATTCTTTTTCATATTTCTATCTTTCATATTTATTTTTATAAGAAAAAACGTTATACTCCTCTCATAATCAACATGTCAATAAGATAATTTTAAAATCATAAAAAATTGAACTGGCCTTTATTTTTTGTGATAATTTAAATATCACAAAAAATAATATTTTATAAAAATAGAGCAAAAATTATGAAATTAGTTAACAAGTTAAATATGTTGTTTTAAAAAATTGTATACGGAGAAATATCAAAATAAGGAAGAAATATATTTCCTTGGAACTATGTCTTTAATCTCTTTGTAATAGTTCTCATTATAAATTACTTCTTCATAACTACTTAATGCTGAATGATAGGGCTGTTGATGTGGCATGCTTCTAAAATCAAGATTTATATTTATCTAATTTTTTTTAATTTCTTTTTATTTATCAATTATTTTGTAACTAAATAAAAAATAATATTATACATTAAATATTTTACAATAAATATTACTGAAAATTAGTGTTATTCATATCTTTTAAAACATTTCTCAATTCCTTCATTTTTTTCTCCCCTTAATCTCACAATTAATGTCATTCATATCTTTTCCTTAAATTGCTTCATTTCTTTTCTGTTTTACTTATTTAATCCCAAGTAAGTTAAAAATCTTACTACATTTCTCAATAGCTGTATTTTTTAAACACATTTTAAAAAAAAAAAAAAAAAACCGTCCTCATATCTTCTATTCTTCTTTATGTTTTAGCCTTAAATTTTGAATAACCTAATAATTAACCTTGAAGTTTGATTAACCTAATAATTAAGATTTTATCTTTATATTTTTTTTATCTATATTAAGTGATTTATTAGATATAAGAAATTATTTTAAAGATAAAATTAAAGATTATCATTCACTATTATACTTTTGATTATTTCTAAACTATTCTTTTAGAAAATGTAAAATAATTAAGAATCTTATTAAAAGAAAAGGTAAATATGGAGAAAAAAAAAATCAATAATTATCTTAAACTTTGAAACATTCAGTTATTTTGAATCATTAAAAAAGTCTCAACAATTCACTTAACATGAACTAGAGGAAGTATATTCAACTAGTAGCTAATATTATTTTTGTTGATTTTCCTCCATTAGTTTTGATTTATATGATTGATAGTTTTATAATTTTAAGTTTCCGTATGATTTAGTTATTAAGTGATATGTAATTTAATTCTTAGATTTTTTTAACTCACTCCTCTAAAAAAAAAATTCGACTGTTTTAAAGTTTGAACACCCTTGACGAAATTTTTGGCTCTGTCACTGGGCTATTTTTGTTTCGGTATACAAAGTAGGCATGGGTCCCATATTTAATAGCAAAATATATTAAATTGTAGTCACACACAATAATTAAATGAAACTATACCATCGTTGAATAATAAACTAGTAATGTTTGCCAACTCGTGTAATTTTCCCAAAAATAAATGGAGAGCATGTATTAAGAAATAAGTCATTCTCATCTAGATACAATTTGTGCTTTAGAAAATATTGGATATCAATTTACTATTTAGTAGTGTTTGTCACCTTGTGTAATTTTCCCAAAAATAAAATCTGATTTTTTAATTAATGTTATTGTAAGTATATAAATTGTTACAACCTGAAAAATTTAAATGTTATAACTTGAAAGTTTTATTCTACTGCTATAACTTGAAAATATTAGTCTAATAATTGTCATTTATAAAATTTTCACTAAAATAAATGGAGAGCGTGTATTAAGAAATAAGTCATTCTCATTAGATACTAATTTGGGCTTTAGAAAATATTGGATATCAATTTACTACTTATATGAGGATTTTTCAAAATGCTATACTATCTCTATAAAACCCATCTCTATTATAAAAAAGTTTACATTATATGATATAACTTTTTTAAAAAGTAATCTCTTAACTATAACTAACGAAATCCAAATGATAACTCTCTTGTTATTTCATGAGACACTAATACTGAAATTGTTGTCACAGTGAGCAAAGATATTAAACACGAATAACACTTTTCAATATGGAGAAGGCAAAAATAAGAATTGAAAGATTCAGACAAAAATATTATATTGGTTCAATACTTGTATACATAAATGCCTAATATTAATTTTTGTGCTATTTGTAGAATTATGTAATAATCTTTGCATGATTCTAATTATCAATTAACGTGTCTATTAATCCTCCATAATAGGACAATTCCAACTCACCCCAAGGGTGTGTTTGGTATGAAGGAAAACATTTTCCGGAAAGGGTGTGTTTGGTATGAAGGAAAACATTTTCCGGAAAATGTTTTCCAATTTTCTCATGTTTGGTTGGGCTAAATGTTTTGGAAAATGTTTTCCAAATCAACTCATTTTCCTCAAATTTAAGGAAAATGACTTCCCTTCTAAACTTAAGGAAAACATTTTCCAAAACTCTCTTCCAACTTCAAATTACAATTATTTTTTATTGAAAAATCAATTTATTCCTCAAACCACCCCCCAACCAACCCCTTCCCAAAAAAATAAAAAAATTTAAAGTTTGTTTTTAAATTCAATTTTTTTACCCCGACCTCATCCCTACCCCCACCCCCTCCCAAAAAAATATTAAAAATTATTTTAAAAAAATATTTTCAATTTCAAAATTTCATTTTTCCACCCCACCCCCAAAAAAAATAAAAAATTTCAAGTTTGTTTTTAAAAAATATTTTCAATTTCAAAATTTCATTTTTTCACCCCTACCCTCGATCCCCACCCACCCACCCCCTACCAGCCCCCCCCCCCCACCCCCAAAAAAAATAAAAAATTTCAAGTTTATTTTTAAAAAATATTTTCAATTTCAAAATTTCATTTTTTTCACCCCTACCCTCGATCCCCACCCACCCACCCCCTACCAGCCCCCCACTCCCACCCCCAAAACAAAATAAAAAATTTCAAGTTTGTTTTTAAAAAATATTTTCAATTTTTCAAAATTTCATTTTTTCACTCCTACCCTCGACCCCCACCCACCCACCCCCTACCAGCCCCCCCCCCCCACCCCCACCCCCAAAAAAAATTTAAAATTTCAAGTTTGTTTTTAAAAAATATTTTCAATTTCAAAATTTCATTTTTTCACCCCTACACTCGACCCCCCCCCCCTTCACCCACCCCTTACCACCCCCCCACCCCCCAAAAAAAAAATTAAGTTTGTTTTTAAAAACTATTTTCAGTTTCAAAAATTATTTTCTACTCTAATAAAAATAAAAGATATTTCTCAAAAATATTTTTCATTCATAAATCAAAGACTAAATATCTTTTTCGGAAAATATTTTCTACTCACCAACCAAACATGAGAAAATAAGTCAAAAATCAACTTGTTTTCCTGGAAAACATTTTCTAGGAAAACATTTTCCTTCATACCAAACACACCCAAAATGTTTTCCAATTTTCTCATGTTTGGTTTTGAAAAATGTTTTCCAAATCAACTCATTTTCCTCAAATTTAAGGAAAATGACTTCCTTCTAAACTTAAGGAAAACATTTTCCAAAACTCTCTTCCAACTTCAAATTACAATTATTTTTTATTGAAAAATCAATTTATTCCTCAAACCACCCCCCAACCAACCCCTCCCCAAAAAAATAAAAAATTTAAAGCTTGTTTTTAAATTCAATTTTTTTACCCCGACCTCATCCCTACCCCCACCCCCTCCCAAAAAAATATTAAAAATTATTTTAAAAAAATATTTTCAATTTCAAAATTTCATTTTTCCACCCCTACCCTCGACCCCACCCACCCATCCCCTACCAGCCCCCCCCCCACCCCCAAAAAAAATAAAAAATTTCAAGTTTGTTTTTAAAAAATATTTTCAATTTCAAAATTTCATTTTTTCACCCCTACCATCGACCCCCACCCCAAAAAAAATAAAAAATTTCAAGTTTGTTTTTAAAAAATATTTTCAATTTCAAAATTTCATTTTTTCACCCCTACCCTCGACCCCCACCCACCCCCCCCCCACCCCCAAAAAAAAATTTAAATTTCATTTTTTCACCCCTACCCTCGACCCCCCCCCCTTCACCCACCCCCTACCATCCCCACCCCCAAAAAAAATTTAAGTTTGTTTTTAAAAACTATTTTCAATTTCAAAAATTAATTTTCTACTCTAGTAAAAATAAAAGATATTTCTCAAAAATATTTTTCATTCATAAATCAAACACTAAATATCTTTTCCGGAAAATATTTTCTACTCACCAACCAAACATGAGAAAATAAGTCAAAAATCAACTTGTTTTCCTGGAAAACATTTTCCATGGAAAACATTTTCCTTCATACCAAACACACCCCAACTCTACGTTGCAAAGTAATAAAATTAATAGGGATGAGAAAAAAAAAATTAATAAGGATGAGAATATATATATCTTAATATTGCATGTATGAAGATTATTACAAACCTTTAACAAAGCAACACCATATGAAACAAATTAATCTAAAAAAAATAGAGAGAAAAAGGGAAGCACAAAACTTATCGTAAATTACAAATAGCAAAAAAATTGTTGTGCGCTCAAACAATATAGGTAGCCGTTGGGTTCAATAAATGAGGGTTTTACGAATTTGTTTACTACATCGACCTAATTTTCTTTGATAATGAGTTGAAAACAGGTTAACACAAACCTAAACGGAGTATTATTAATTTCTTATATTTTAGTACATGGCTTTTACAAAGAAAAATATTACAATTTAATTTTAGGACTTTTTAAGTTAACTAATAATTAAAATTTTAGTTGATTTTAAAGTCCTAAATATTTTTAAAATAATTTAAGAATAATAGTAAATGACATTTTTGTTTATTGTGGTTTAAAAAGTTACACTAAGCTTGTTAAAAATTCTTGTTTTCCGTTTTATCAAAGTTTTTAACAACAAACGTTGGAAAAAGTTCAATCAACATTTCTAATACCTTCCGGTTTTTAATATAGTATTAATATAGATTGCTTAATTAGTATACCAAATAAAATATCTACAACAAGAAACATAAAAAAATTATAGACCGAAACAAATGCATAATTACAGCTATATACGGTAAAACCTTACTAAATTAACCTCTCTAAAATAATACTCAAATTAAATACATAAATAATATAACATAAATTAAAGTAAAAAACATATAATTTAAAAACGTAATAGAAGCATTCTTACTCATAAATTCTTTATGACTTTGTTGAAAACAACCATATGATGTGATGATTACCATTTTCTTCCTCACCCTACTGTATGATATGGTGATGAAGAAGTGAAAGAATAACTTTGAATGACAATTTTCTTGATACAAAATATGAATTTATATAGATAAAGAGGAGGAATACCATAAGACATAAACTTACAAATTAAATTTTGGGGGTTATGAAGATTAAAAAAAAGGAGTTATGCATACTGTATTATTAAGTTGAAGATGTGCGAGTTATTAGTAGTTATTTCTTATTTTATTAAAAATATTAAATATATATTATACTGGTAGATGAAAAGTTGAGTAATTGAATGTGAAAAATATTTAAGATATTAAAAATAAAATAAATAAATAATGAAGGAAAACTGTTATTTTTAAAAAAATAGATGAATATGAATGGAGCCCATAGAGAGGTGCCACATCACCTTCTCTATGTTTTTCCCTTATATTTATACTAGGGAATTTATCCGCGCTTCGCACGGTGTTTAAAATTTTTAAGGGATAATTTTACAAAACTCACCTCCCCTGTGGTTTACAATATTACGTATACCTTCCTTATTTTAATTTTTTTTTGTAACCATTCTTTAAATTTATTTAAAATAAATATATATTAATTATAATTTGACAACTTTGTCCTTTTAAATTAATTTCTTCATATTAATTCACATTATTTTTAAAAATGACTTATATAATGAAAGTTTTTAAAATAAATCAATATGAAGAAGTGTGAATCTTTGTTTGGTAAAAAAAGAACACGTTTATATATTTATATACTATAATATATATATTATAGTACAAACTTATTTGTGTTGATTTATTTTTAAAGTATTTATTAAAAGTCGCATTTTTAATAATATGCACTAATATGAAGAAATTAATACAAAGAAGGGCAAATTTGTCAAGTTATAATTGATTTATATTTATTTTAAATAATTTTAAAGAATGGTTACAAAAAAATTAAAATAAGGGATGTAGGCGTCAAGTCGTAAACTACAGAAAATGTGAGTGTTATAAAGCGAAACCCAAAGAAATTATCCACTTTTTTTATTAAAAAATAATTTTTGATTTCTATCAATGTCATGTCTTTTTTTTTTATCTCCAGTTATAACATCATTAATTATTCTAATTATATTATTTTATTATCAAGATAAATACCAACATGATTTTTTTTTGTTAAACTTAACAATTACTATTGAACAAAAGAGAGAATTTATTCTTAAGCAATAAGCTATAATATATATATCCTTTAATCAATTTCATTTCTATTGTACATAGCAAATATTTCATAGTAAATTTTGATACACATACCTTCAAGCATTTATTGGAAATTGACCCTTTAAATTTCTTTTAATCTAAATAAAAGTTAAAAAGTTGTCACGACCCAAAAATGAACGTGATGGCACTCGTCTTATCCCATCAAGATAAGTCAGCCTAAAACCCAACTAATACAGTGAATGCGGAAGTAAAACGTGAATAAAAGTCTAATACTATAAAATACTGCGAAAAATAAGGTCAACTTAATTAAACCCCAAAACTTGGTTGTCACGTGTACAAGCCTCTAAAGTATTACAATTGATTAAAAAAAAACACAAGTCTCAAATGACATTATTTCTAGAATAGAACAAGATCATAAACAGGAGTAAGAAGGTCCGTTGAAATGACCAGCAACTACCTCACAAACCTCCATAAGAAGCCTCAGATAAGGAGAAGAGAAAAGATCACAAAGGTCCGGGCAAGTAACCTACAAAAATGTAGAAGCAAGGGGTGAGTACCAAACCACATGGTACTCAGCAAGTAAAGTTCTAAACACAAGCTAAGGGAATAAAATATGGGTACTCCTTACACACCAACATACCTCCACGACTACAACCTGCATAAAGTCAGCCCAACCTAACAGTTCACAGTGTACATAGCACCCAGCTCAGCAACAATCACTTTAACCAATTACATATCCTCAACAACAAACTCAATATTCATTAATCACAACTTCCACAAAAATGGCACTCACAATATCAACAACACAAGATCAAGTTCATCAAATTGAGGTAATCAAATATCAAGTACTTTCCAACCACCAAATAAACACAAATCATCAAGAATGAAGAATGTCATGGGATGCAGTGCAATATGACACCATGAAATGAATGTCTCAGAATACCAAGTACTCTCTCAACCGTATATAGATGATACTCCTCGGAAATACATCGAGAGTTCATAAATCATGGGGGACTCGCGAGGTCCATATACCAACACGAACGATCTCTACATATCTGTACGGACGATCTCAACGCACTATCATAAAATCAAACAATCCCCAGCACAGATAATCTCCATGTGCCCAACTAATAATTATAATCAATTCCTCACACGGACGATCTCCACGTGCCCAAATTATAATCATACTCGATCTTAACACGGACGATCTCCACGTGTTAGACCTTTACTTATACCCAATCTCATGTCAATGCATGTGCACAATATGATAACAATTAAAGGGGATGATGCAACATCTCAATAAATCAAATGTCGCTATGATATATAATCACCTCAATTATCACAATTATACGGGTTCAGTAAAGAACACAATCACACATAATAAATCAAGTTAATAATATATCAGCTAATGCCCATATGCTTTGGCATTCTCGAATTACAATCCGCATTCTATAGTAATAAACTTTCCCTTTATAACACCGGTACTCGTACCATTCTCAACACATCATACACAAACAATTAATCACAATGCCTTTTATTAACCCTTTTCATCATTAGATTTAGCCAAGGTGGACAAGTCAACCCTTCACCAAGTCCCATTACTCCCAAACACATACCACAAGAAAATACACGAATTTCATACACTTAACAAGGGTTTAGAAATCCACTTGCCTCAAATAATCAAGAATTCACTTCGGCACTTGAGCCTTCCACTTTCATTGAGCTCCCAAATAAATGCAATCTATTCAAATAAATGATCACAATAAGATTCCAAAACTAAAAACACTCATATTACTATGTGTTTAGCCTTGACCCAAAAATTCACCCAAGTTTATAATCAAGTTCCTAAATCTTGATGTCCATAAACATTTCAATTATCATATTTTCCAAATTTCAAGCCTAGGGTTAAGTTCCAATTTCTCCAAATAATACAACCCTAACTGTATTCATATAATATAATGCATCTATTATTCAATTACATATACTTGTATTATAAAAAAATTTGACTTATAATTTGATAATTATAGACGGGGGAAAAATCTGGAAAAAAAGAAGATCAAAATGGTCCACTAATTCCTGAATCCACCGTAACTCCTGAATCTTATTCATATTGCCTATTATTTACCTAATCATTAGTTAATCATCAACTTTCCTAATCATGAATCACATTGGCAGAAGCAATTTATACACTTATATAACAATTTAACCTAGTAAATTAACAACTCATGTGCCACAGAAACCAACATATAATACTATCTTAATTTATATCTACAACATATGACCTTATCTAAAACAAAAATGCCTAATTGAATTCTTACCTGAATCGATTATTTCTTCCTTTTGATTGCCGCCACATCGTAACTAGTTTTTGCCAAAATGTTATTGTTTTCCCATTGTTTCGTCAGTTTTCAACAGTTCAGGGCTTCTTGGCCTTATTTCTTTTATTTATTAATTATTATTTATTCATTTATTTATTTTCCTTTTCTATTTTTTCCCATTATTATTAGCAATAAAATAATCCTTTATTAAATCTGAAAATCATATTACTCATTCTTATAAGTCATAAATTATTTATAAAAACTACTAAAAAGGTTAATATAAAAATAATTATTAACATTCATAAAACGACTAAGATGGTCGTTACATTATCCACCACTAAAAATCATGTCCGTCCTCGAACATAAAGAATGAGATGGAAGAATAACCGACGTTACCAAAAGTCTAAGTTAAGACCTACCAGTCAGTGTTCTTCTCTCTAAGTAAACTCCTCCTTAAGACCATTCCACCAAGATCAACTACTAATAACTGAACTTTCGAATCAAACTTATGAAGATCTACAAATCAGGAGTGATTATCTAGCCACAGACTTACTCATGAACCCAATCTAAACTTTACCCACTAACCTTAACACAACCATCATGAAGAATCTTTTCTCACATAACCAAGATAACATTTTGAATCGATACCGACTAAAATCAGAAGTGAACTTGAATTAACCACCACACATTCATAATGCACGAACCATCACAAATCTTATCAAGATTTCCATTTTACAACACAATCTTTTCATGAGCTTAAGTTGTAAAAATTCGATCTTTAAACATCGAGTACTCATCAAGGGAGAATCAAACTTATCTAACCCAAAAAGAATAAGATAAAGTAAACACCCAACAAGCGATACACTTCAAAATATAGAACCTCTAATAACACTCCTAGACAATTGTAACTCTTCATAGTAGCTCTTATAAAAGTTATCATAAGCAAGGTTGTGCGTGTAGAACTACTGGCATACTTCAACTATCCAAAACAACACCAAATCTATCATAACTGAAATGACCAACTCTGCCCAAGGATGCCACCCTACCAAGAGGACCATCGCATGACCACCCATAGATGTGGAAACACGCGTATCATAAGCAGTGAATCATACTCCAAATAATGTCCAGTACAAAGAATGCGGTCACATAAGAATATACAGAAGCAAGGTCGAATAACACAAGATACTCTTTCCATAATGCCCATATAAATTCCATTCATCTGACTCCATCGCTCAATTTTTAGCCAACCACAATCAACCAGATCCCTATTACAACATTACAAATACTAGATTCATCAAACCCCGCATATTCCTCACAATACTCCATTAAAGCCAAGACTTTTAACACTAACAAAACATTATTACCACATCGGTCATTTACCCTAATCATAACTGCACCGGTCATTTACCCTACTCTCAAATCATCACTAGTATCAAAGACTTTGCAAACACATTGTTGCCTACAAATTCGGAGCTATGACACCATGTCTTTCCATTTAAACATCCCATGATAAATATGAGTCTCACAAAAAACCGATCATGCTAAATTTCATATGTGATAATACCTTCCCATCGAGATAAAGCTGTTAAATTTCACCCCAAGTCAACTTCACACAAACTTTAACATACCATATTTCAACTACCATTCCAAACCATCGCATAACTTATGCTAAAACTCAGAGAAATCCTTGGTCACTTGAGTAATTTGGTATATTATAAGCTCGAAATCTCTATTCAACATCAAATATCTATGTAACACATCATAACAATCTATGTAGTCCCATCAACAAAGTAGTTTCAATTCCCTCAAAATCTTCATTAACCATGTAGCACTGTAGGTCCACACCGTTCAACATTCATAAGTTACCTATCATATTTTGAACAATTTAGCCCCACATAACATCACATAATCTTACACACTTCACTGTATTTCACTCAATTCAAAACCCAATCTTCATAAAAATTATTGATAAATCCCTAGTAAGTCTATACCGACCCAATTCACAGCCATAGTCATATTAGAACTTATATAAGAAAATTCATACATCCTTCAACTCAAACCAAGAGTCTATATGAGAGGTTTTGTTCCTTCACATCTCTTAAATTCTTCCCATGACGAAAATATTAAATATCTTGAACTCTTCAATACACCAGACTCTTTTTCCTTTCGTTGACTTGCTTACCAATCTTACCCTTTGACCCACAACCCATGATTTTTTTACCTTATCATCTAAATAAAAACATTACGTGAAACCCCCCTTAGGTATAACAATCAAAAGTAACCAAATTTACTACTCAAATTATTTTTAAGTCCTTCCAAGTGCTTCATGCTCAATGTGATTGATCATTTCTTACCTCACCAATTCATACCCTGAAAAAAACACACTACCACAAACCTAAACTCATAACGAAAAACTTGAATTCTGATTTCAACTATGTATCCCAATCCCATTATCTATCAACATTAGCTCATCCCTATAAGATTTTTATGAGTTCCTGTATCTTAGTTTTTCATTAATCGCCTCTCAATCGGCCTTATCATATCCTCCGCTAAAATCCAACCACACTCATTATCAAACTCAAAACCACAAAAGAACTTATCATCACAACTCAAGCTGAATGTCTGTACCTTTCTTTCTCAAGTTTTATCCAGTACTTTTTAACCAATCTGATGAACCTGTAAAGCTATAACAATAATCTAGGCAAAAAAGATGAAACCACATGTCTCTGAATTCAATTATCCAGTATTTCTGAAGATTCATCTTTGGCCCTTACAATCTGAGTAAATATCCTTATTCTCGCCTCTTTCTGAAGGCTAAACTACATCCCACTAATTCTTTTTATTTGTGACTCTAGTTCATTCCAATTATATTTGAGTGGTGTTTCAGCACCTCCTATAACTTTCGATGCAACCATGCTACTCATTAAATAATAGCAAACCATAACATTAGATACTCCAAAGTCGTCATTACCATACAAAAATCCATTTAACCAACAATCTTTATCATATAGTTGCATCCTAATCACTACCCATCCCGAACTCTTATTACCATTATGCTCAGTTAGCCCTTTTATCATCACAAAGTCAACCTTGTCATCGACATGACACCTCAAACCCAGCTATACCAATTCAAAATCCAAAGGACTAACCCAATTTCTACGCATTTTCTTACAAAACATCCTCAATTACTTTCACACAAGTATACTCGTTGGAAATTTTCCTTATCCATAAGTTTGTCATTATGGTATCTATCCATTCCCTTTGACCTTAAGATGAAATCACTGGTCCTCATTTAGAACCTTCGGGATGCACTTCTCGACTTAACACATTAATATTGTATCAACGATCCACCACTAAATTATTCCTTATACACACGCTTAACCCCAAACATCTGGAGTAACAACCTAGTTGGTTTCTCAAATGTGAATACAACATCGAATCTCATTATACGAGCATGTGATATAACTGATAACTCTTTAAGTAGTTAGTAATCGCACTTGACATCAACATATTTATTTTCATATACCACTAGGACCACATTGTGAAGTCTATTAAATCCACCATTATAACACATCATACCTATCGAGAAGATTGTACCCAAATAGCCTAGATATTTTTAAGTAACTAAGATACACTACCAAATCTGTTCGTTCTCTTGTCCAAATCGATATGCATCCCTTTGTAGATCAGGTCAATAACAGGAGTAACACATTCTGTAACTCTAAACAAGTAAGAATTGGTACCATTATAGTAGTCGTATTATGACCTTTTTTTATATACACTCAATCTATGAAAGATTCTAACCTCGATTGTTTCAACATCATACGCTAAGCAACCCATATATGTTATGAGAACTATACCAACTATATTTTCCAAGGTTACACTATTCATTATTTAGCCATCCTTTTAATCATTACACTTCCAATTGTAAAACCACTCCAGATATTGCTTATATCACACAAGTATTGATCCCACTACTAGATGACTAGCCTAAAAAATAAATATTAGACGCTCATGAAGTCCCTTAAACCACTGTTCAACCTAATCATCCAAATATCCTCAAAATATTTGTCAAGTCACCACCTAACTCAATCTATTTGAATCGTTTAACATTCTATATTTGATCACATATCCTTTTCATAAGTCTATCACGTCTAAAACCAAATCTAATCTCTAAGCCATACACGATACCAACTACTCACATGAATGACCATGCACGAGTCATCACTATACGTGAAAGGGAATGGAATGAGATAATAAGAATCAAAATCGAACCAAGTACGCCTGATAGGGATCCAAGAAGTGAAGATTTTTTCTAAAAGTCATTATAGCCTCTCGAAGATAAGTACAGACGTCTCCGTACCGATCCTCGAGACTCTACTTAGACTCGATTTGTACACACGTAAGACCTATGAACTTGGGCTCTGATACCATGTTGTCACGATCCAAAAATGGACGTGATGGCACTCGTCTTATCCCATCAAGATAAGTCAGCCTAAAACCTAACTAATACAGTGAATGCGGAAGTAACGTGAATAAAAGTCTAATACTATAAAATACTGTGAAAAATAAGGTCAACTTAATTAAACCCCCAAAACCTGGTTGTCACGTGTACAAGCCTCTAAAGTATTACAATTGATTCAAAAGAAAAACATAAGTCTCAAATGACATTGTTTCTAGAATAGAACAAGATCATAAATATGAGTAAGAAGGTCCGCTGAAATGACCAGCAACTACCTCACAAACCTCCATAAGAAGCCTCAGATAAGGAGAAGAGAAAAGATCACAAAGGTCCGGGCAAGTAACCTACAAAAATGTAGAAGCAAGGGGTGAGTACAAAACCACATGGTACTCAGCAAGTAAATTTCCAAACACAAGCTAAGGGAATAAATTACGTGTACTCCTTACACACCAACCAAACCTCCACGCCTACAACATGTATAAAATCAACCCAACCTAACAGTTCACAGAGTACATAGCACCTAGCTCAACAACAATCACTTTAACCAATTACATATCCTAAACAACAAACTCAATATTCATCACTCACAACTTCCAAAAAAGGGGACTCACAATATCAACAACACACAAGATCAAGTTCATCAAATTGAGGTATTCAAATATCAAGTGCTTTCCAACAACCAAATAAACACAAATCATCAAGAATGAATGATGTCATGAGATGCAATGCATTATGACACCATGAAATGAATGCCTCAGAATACCAAGTACTCTCTCAACCGTATATACATGATACTTCTCGAAAATACATTGGGAGTTCATGACCCATAGGGGACTCGCCAGGTCCATATACCGACACGAACGATCTCCACATATCTGTGCGGACGATCTCAACGCACTATCATAAAATCAAACAATCCCCAGCACAGACAATCTCCATGTGCCCAATTTATAATCATAATCAATTCCTTGCACGGACGATCTCCACGTGCCCAAATTATAATCATACTCGATCTTAACACGGACGATCTCCACGTGTTAGACCTTTACTCATACCCAATCTCATGTCAATGCTATGCATAATATGATAACAATTAAAGAAGATGATGCAACATATCAATAAATCAAATGTCGCTATGATATATAATCACCTCAATTATCACAATTATATGGGTTCAGTAAAGAACACAATCACACATAATAAATTAAGTTAATAATATATCAGCTAATGCCCATATGCTTTGGCATTCTCGAATTACAATCCGCATTCTATAGTAATAAACTTTCCCTTTATAACACCGGTACTAGTACCATTCTCAACACATCACACACACAAACAATTAATCACAATGCCTTTTATTACCCCTTTTGCATCATTAGATTTAGCCAAGGTGGACAAGTCAACCCTTCACCAAGTCTCATTACTCCCAAACACATACCACATGGAAATACACGAATTTCATACACTTAACATGGGTTTAGAAATCCACTTGCCTCAAATTATCAATAATTCACTCCGGCACTTGAGCCTTCCACTTTCGTTGAGCTCCCAAATAAATGCAATCTATTCAAATAAATGATCACAATAAGATTCAAAACTAAAAACACTCATATTACTATGTGTTTAGCCTTGACCCAAAAATTCACCCAAGTTTATAATCAAGTTCCTAAATCTTGTTGTCCATAAACATTTCAATTATCATATTTTCCAAGTTTCAAGCCTAGGGTTAAGTTCCAATTTCTCCAAATAATACAACCCTAACTATATTCGTATAATATAATACATCTATTATTCAATTACATATACTTGTATTATCAAAATTTGACTTATAATTTGATAATTGTAGAAGGGGGGAAAATCTGGAAAAAGAATAAGATTAAAATGGTCCACTAATTCCTGAATCCACCGTAACTCCTGAATCTTATTCATATTGCCTGTTATTTTCCTAATCATTAGTCAATCATCAACTTTCCTAATCATGAATCACATTGGCAGAAGCAATTTATACACTTATATAACAATTTAACCTAATAAATTAACAACTCATGCTGCACATAAACCAACATATAATACTATCTTAATTTATATCTACAACATATGACCTTATCTAAAACAAAAATGCCTAATTGAATTCTTACCTGAATCGATTATTTCTTCCTTTTGATTGTCACCGCATCGTAAGTAGTTTTTGCCAGAAAGTTATTGTTTTCCCATTGTTTCTTCAGTTTTCAACAGTTCAGGGCTTCTTGCCCTTATTTCGTTTATTTATTAATTATAATTTATTCATTTATTTATTTTCCTTTTCTATTTTTTCCCATTGTTATTAGCAATAAAATAATCTTTTATTAAATTTGAAAATCATGTTACTCATTCTTATAAGTCATAAATTTTTTATAAAAACTACTAAAAAGGTTAATATAAAAATAATTATTAAAATTCATAAAACTACTAAGAGGATCGTTATAAAAATATTTTCTATTATTGTTATTAAATAAAATAAAAATGAAATGAAAATTAAAAAGTAACTAAAACAAACCATTGAATTACATTTTTTCTGGCTTATACTCTTTCCCTATCTTTTATCCTTCACTAATGCATCTACTATTGCTTTGTTCTTTTTTTTCCCTATATGTTGTACAAGTAAAAGAACACACACACACACACACATATATATATATATATACACTACAAAGTAGTAGTGATTCAAATTCATTAAATTAAAGTTTTCTGATAATTACTTTTATCAATTGAAGAAATGAAACAAATCCTGATTTAAAAGTATTGATGTCTATTACTCAATACAAACTAATCTCCTCCTCATAATTAAGACTCATAAATATGTTATAGTAAAAATTGTAATTTCATAATTATATATGATAAAATTATTATAATAAGGATAAAGAAATAAAAATATTATAATACCTATATTTCAATAAAAACACAACTATGAAAAATTAAATATGAATAAAAGAATCATATACCTTTTTATAGATTTATTACAACAAAATTTTGAAAAATTTGTCAATTGAAGAACAAAAGTTAATATTTATTTCCAAGAAAATATGAGTAGCATAAGTCTTTCAGCCTGGTGTTCTTATTTAAACGGTGTTCATATATTTATATTAGTAATTGTAATTTAATTTTATATATATATATATATATTAAAAGGTTATTTTGTGTTGTTTGGTTATAATATTATTATATCTTTTATTTTATTACTTTTTTGTTGACATTTTTATGAGGAAAAATAATAGACCAAATTATATAAATAAAAATGATACTACAAATAACTCTCACACTTCTAAAATCAATTCAATTACTCGTGCTTCGAAATAAATTTTAAGTTCGTATAAAATTAATCCTTAAGAGGCATCATAAAGATACACAAGAAAGAAAAACATAATACAATACACATATCATTGCGACTTTAATCATTAAAATTAAAAATAGAAGGAAAAACAAAATCAACACATAATTGTCTAATATCTTGTCATATCCACTTCACAAGCCTATCAATATTCAAAACTTTCTCTTCTTTTTCAAGTCAAACAAAGGTAGAAAGGCATCACTCTTGTTGATATTCACTTCACAAATCTATCACGATTCAAAAGCTTTCTTCGTATAAAAATTAAATTTAAGAGTCATCATAGAGATATTTAAGAATAAATAGAGAGAAAAAAATAAAGAAAGAAAAAAAGAAAAAGTACAATATACATATCATTAAAAAATAGAAGGAAAAAGAAATCAATACATAACTATCTTGTCAATATCCACTTCAAAAGCCTATCACTATTCAAGAGCGCCCTTCTTCTTCTTTTTCAAGCCAAATAAAAACATGAATATAATACTATGGTGAAAATGAAGGGTAACTTTGGATAGAATCTCTTGAAACAAAAAATATGAATTTATATAGAAAATAATAGAGGAATACCATAAGGTTTCATATTTAATATTTAAGGGTTATGAATATGAAAAACTAAAAATTGTGAGAGTTATGAATATATGCACATTATATCTAATAAAGAAGATATATTATAGTGGGAGGTGAAAAGTTGAGTACTTGAATATAAAGACTTTATGAGATATTAAAAATAAAATAAACAATTAAATGAAGAAAAATGGTCAAAAAAAGAAGAAAAAATAAATATGAATGGAGGCCATAGAGAGGTGCCACATCACCTTCTCTATGTTCCTCCTTTATTATATATATAAAAATGTCATTTTATATAAGTAATTTTTTTAGGAATCCAATAATGTTAGGAGCAAAATACATTTTATCCCTGACCTTTTCCAATTTACAAAAATCCCTTAAAATTGTTGTCATCTGGATACATCTCATTCTTCCGGATACATCACATTTGATACATTATACAACTAGTTTGTTGAGATTAAAAAGGAAATAAATATAAAATTAAATGTTAGTTCCCTAAATCTTGCAAATTATATTGATGTCAATATCTTCAAGATAACAGCTCCAAACAATTCAAATTTCAAATTTTCTTCTCTCAAATCTCTCCCAAATCGTAACAGATTAAAAAAACATCGATAATTTTATATAGTTATGTATGATAGACAAAAAAACTATAAATATGATATACATTGATTTATTTATAAAATAGTGTTGCAAATACTTAACAACATGCGATACATCACAACATCTGATACATAACTAGTTAACTAATCTTTGAAACTAAATTGAATAAACTCAATCTAAATAAAATCATGGAGTAACTAACAATTTCATAATATACTATTTGCGCTTGTAGGGTGAAGAAGAAAGTTGAGGAAGATATATTTCTTAAAGAAGGAACAATTTCATTTACTCACTGCACTCGGCGTTTGGTGATATTATTTATCATATATATATAATAGAGACACACAATAGAACTCTAAAGTGTTGTAGAGTGAGCAAGAAGATAAAAGAAAAAAAAAACACTACCAAACTTTTTTTTCTCTCTCTTAGTTGTTTTTTCTTTTTGTTTTTTGTCTGAAGAAATTGTTGAAATTCTAGTAAACGATTTTGAATTTATTAATCCAGATGTGATTGACTCAAGGGTGAACAACAACACTATCTTATAAGGTCTATATTTATATTTAAATTCTTACCAATTACATTTATAGTCATACGTAGCTGCAGAATTTATTACTAATAAAACTCATAATATTGTGTTTGATGACATTCATGGCCTTGATATATGTTTGTTCTTTCTCTCTTATATGACAACTCCCTTATAATGTATATTATCTATTCTTGATATATTTGTAATTTCCTATCACATACCTGTGATGAAATCCATATTATTCATTCCATTTCAAAAGGTCTATATTCTGAGTCATACCACCTGGCCTTTGGTGCTCTACTTTAACTTGTTGGCAATTCGAGCACTTAGCAACAAGTTCTACAATGACCTAAAAGTGACAGCTAGGACTGGAGAGACTATTTTTATCGTATTTAATGTTGTGGCTGAGAAACTCCTTGATACATCAGCTCACAAGTTGTTCAACAAGCTTACCTCGGCTAGCAATGATGTGCATGTCCAAGTCCAAAGCCTTTGCGGGAAAGAATTTGTTTCTAAACTGAAATTAAATCATTATAATTTGAAAGAAGGGATTGAGAATGTTACAATATCAAAGCTTTGGATTCCAGATGATAATTTGGAAGTACAATACAAACCAAGATTCCAAATGATAATTTGGAAGTACAATACAAACTAAGGAAAGAAGAAAAGGTATTGCAATATAGACTATGAGTTTGTAATTTATAATTACGTTTACTTTGTAATTTATTTTTCCTATTGTTCTTCTTCCAGGGGAAGAACTTATCCAAGAATGAAACCGACCCAAAAGATCAGGAACCAACGGATTGACAAAAGAGATGGTAATTACATTTAATGTTTTAATATACAAATTCAAATCATTTTAATGATTAACATGATTAATAAAGATGTTACTAAATTTACTTTTTGAAGAACAATCAGGTATTTGTTGATGTGTTGTTGACTGACTTCGAAGATCATGAGGATGAACTACATGTCACTAATGGTGCTAAGAGTAGGAAACGAAGAAACCTAATCATAGATGATGAGGAGTTAAGCGTTGAAGACACAAATAAGGTCAAGAAGTAAAGGGATTAGTGGTTGGTCATAAATGACGAGGAATAAGTGTTCAACACACAAATAAGTTGAAGAAGTAGAGGGATTAATGTTGCTTCTGATTGTTTTCTGTTGTTTGACCTAAGTTTAGTTGTTTCTTCCTTTTATAATTTTTAGTTTAGTATAATAACTAGCCGCCTTTGAGCTTAGTTAGGCTGTTTCGTCCTTTTACCCTTTTATGTTTAGTTTAATAAGTAGTTGCATGTTGTCCGTAGTGATTGTCGCGCCCCGTTTTTCGCAAAATGGATTTTGGTGCACGACCTAACAACTATTTTGGGCTTTGGAGGATTGAAGAGTCGTCACCTAACGAATTAAGGCACGTTAGGGCACCTATCTAACCTAACTAAGTCTAGCTAAGGTCAACGAACCAGAGATCAGGATAAGGGTTCAAGTTACCTAGAGGGGAAGGTGTTAGGCATCCCTCGAGGTCCACAAATGTGGGTCCCGTCCGTATCTCATGCAATATGTGGGGGTTACAAGTAGCAATTATGGTCACTTCATTTATTAATTTTTATTTAATTAGCATGGTTACTAAGTGATAAATAATATTAAACAATTAAAGCAAGCTATTTATTTATTTAATTAATTAAGCATGCGAAAACCAGGTGA
Source organism: Solanum verrucosum (assembly GCF_900185275.1). Classification (NCBI taxonomy): domain Eukaryota; kingdom Viridiplantae; phylum Streptophyta; class Magnoliopsida; order Solanales; family Solanaceae; genus Solanum; species Solanum verrucosum. The sequence goes on from NW_026020059.1 coordinate 3,348,680, forward strand.
TAACATGATATTAAACAATTAAGATAACTTAAGTTATTTTAATTAGTTAAGCATGCAAGACTAAGTGATATAATAAATAAGAAATAAATATTTAAACAATTAATAAAGAGAGGAGCGAGGAGACAGAAATTGTACAAATAATTAAGCAAACCATTTTTATTTTATTTTTTATCTAAGCTACCCAAAATAATTATAAACACATAAAGGGATAAAAGGACAGGGAGACTCTGAAGGACTTTAGGATCAGCACTCGACTTTCTTTATTTCGGTCGGCTTCTCGTAGGGACAGACAAAACCAAGGTTTGTCTTTAAGACCGAGTCGATGTCATCATCTCCATAGGGCCTTAACTATCCCTACCCCACCACCGCATGCTTTTCGTCTCTAAAAGGTGTCTAGCGTCCCCACGTAAGGTCCAAGAGCCATTGGACTGCTATTAGGGTGAATTTAGACAAAATAAAATATAATAGGCCCACCTAAACACCAAATCAAACAAGTCGGACAATCATTTAGCACATTAGGTCTCACATTGGCCTCTAGGTTTTATTAAACAAGTTGGCAAACACAAATAATGTGAAAAGGTCGCATACAAAGTGTGTGCGCATACGAACATTGAGCAAGCAACAAAATAAAATTAATTAATTGACAAAAGGGTAGAAACATATGACATAGTCCAGAATTTATCAATTGATTTTAAATATAGCAGAAGTGTGATTACAGATGCAAAAATTATTTTAGACAATAGTAGATTTAAATATTATTGCATAAATTAAACAGTAGATGTCAGGCAGAGTGATCACATGCAGACAATATCTTAGGACAGTAGCAAATTTTATTATTAATGTAAAAAAAAAAAAACTATTCTATTAGCTAATTTTAGAAAGTGGCTAAAATATTACAGCATGCAAAAGTTTATACTAACTAATTATTAAAGGGTGGCAGAAAATAGTATAGCATACAAAATATTTTTTAAGAGCAATAGGAGATTAGTTTACCAATGCAGAAAATACAGAAATATTTTTTAAGAGCAATAGGAGATTAGTTTACCAATGCAAAAAAAAAAAAAACTTCAAGTGGCAAACCGGTTATTAGTTGCAGATATATTAGCTGATTTATTTATTTGAAGTGGCAGAAAAAAAGTATAACAAATTTTATTTCAGGAATTGATATGCTGAAAATTATTTCATTTATTATTTAACACAAAATTTTAGCTTGAGTCCTATAGGCATGCTTTCTACCTTCATATAACATATAAAACAATTAACAAATCATCTTCGGCGTATAAATTCTAAATTAGATACAAATTTAATTATTTGAAGATCCTGAAACGGCAGAGAATATTACCATGGATTATGACAAATTTCACAATCTTATTTATTTGTTATACAAAAAGGAACTAGTTGAACAAGGAGCCGACATATCACTTTATTTATTAATAATTAAGATGGCGAATAATATATTACAATAACCCATAATATATTATAATAACCAATTAAAAATCGACCGACTTTCAAACTATAATTAAAGGTTAAATAGATGATTATGACAATGACATATTGTTTTATTTTAATTGAATCTAAAACATATTTGTTTAAAAAGGACTAACAAACAAATCACAAACTTGTAAGCAAGGTCAATAAATAAAATAAACAAGTAGCACGTAATCCCCCTCCCCCCTTTAGCCGATCCCAAAATATATATTATATATAGAGAGTTTTAGAGTTACACTATAAAATTATTACAGAGCCAAAATAATAAATACGAAAAAAGACAGACATTAAATAATCTCGTCTCATGGCAACTCTTCAACTTGAACTTCAAGTTCGAAACCTGTTTAACAGAATAACATCCAACACGAGATCATAGCATGATAACAACTGATAGATAAAACCTAAAAAAAGTTATTCCACACGAACTTCACCGAATGACATAAAATCACACATCGGAGTGAAGGATGAGAGAGCTAACTCGGATGCTTCCTTTTATTTATTTTCAAACATATAGTCATGCAAACAAATGCAAAAACCAAATTACACTAATGAGGAGGACTAACTAATTAAGCAGAATATTTTATCAGCAATGAAGTGCTAGTAGCAAATCCAATCGGAACAGCAACACAGCAAAACGATAATTAGAGAGGGGGAACTTTATTTCTTACCGGAAAACTTAATTCTTTAAAAGTAGCGAGAAGAGTGATTTTAGTATTTCAAGTATGATCATATATGAGAGCAATATCCGAATGTCTAGAGATGAGGGGAGCGTCTGATTATATAGTAGAAAGGAGCCATGCAGAAAAGGGAAGAGAATATTTTAGCAATCATTACTATTTTCCTTAAACAAGAGGAGTTTAAAATTTGTGAACTAATTTAATTATGTTGATTTATTTTATTTTATTTTACCTAAATAAAAAAACATTACCAAATATAAATCGAGTAAGAATCTGTCTACCATAATTAAGGAAAAGGAAAATTAATTTAAACAACCCATATACAATCAATATTTAATCAAGCAAGAGAAATAATTATATAAAAGGAAAAGAAGCACTTACAGCCAATTCTTATTCCTTCTCATGCTAAGTTACCGTATCTTTTACCTCGTCAAGGCAAATAAAAGTAAGCAAATTCTAAACAAAATAAAGAAACAAATCGATTTACAATCAATTAGCACAAGGTGTAAGCTTATTTCCCAGCTAGTCATAATCAGAAAATTACCACCAGTGAGTTAATTAAGGAATAAATCAGGTGAATTAGATTAACCTTTATCAAGGTTCACTTGATTAATCTCAAAATCACAGAATAAATCAAGCTTTTGATCCCTTAAGGAAAAAAAAAGAATATTTTAGGGACAGACTACGGGGACGAAAATATTAAGCCAACAATTGAAGTTTTAAATAGTAAAACACTCAAGGTATACTAACATCCATTACTAGGACTAAAGTCATCAGCCAAATAGCGAGGTATTGAAACTCAAGGTGGAAACATTAGATTCAATTACCTATAACGACATTTTAAATAAGTTAAAACATGACCAACCTTGAAATCATGCTCAAAAGACGCTTTCTAACGATTAAGCGATAAGAGGACATAACTTCTCACTAAACCACTAAGAAATTTAAATGGTAAATTGTACGAGAAAACAAACCGGGACGAATCTGAAAAGATCCGCCTAGTGTTTTAACTTGACCGGAATTCTTGTTTCTTTATTTGCTTCGACGGGGTTACTGCTGCAGATGTTGATTGTTGTTTCGCCAGTGGCTGCTGCTGTTGCTTCTGGTGGTCCTCGTTGTACCGGAGAAAAGAGAGGAGAGAAACAAAGGCGGCCAACGGCTGTTGGCTTCGCCGGAGCTGCTGTTTGCCACGTCTGGCTGTGTTGTCGGAGCTGCTGGTGCCGGTGGAGAAGTTGTTCGTTACTGCTGCTGTCCGGAGTTGTTGTTGTAGGCTGCTGCTGCTGGTGGCGTCATCTGGTTGCTGCTGTTGTTCGCTAGAGCTGCTAGAGAACGGAGGGAGATGGAGCAGCGCTAGCTGCTGGCTGCTCTCGCCAGTGCTTGCTGTGGCTGGCTGGCGATTCTTGCCGGAAAACGGAGAGGACGAAGAGGAAGGGGAGGAGAAGAGGCGGACGATTTGAGAAAAGAGAGGGAGGGCGGCTGATTGAGAGAGGAAGAGCAAGAATGGAAAAAAATGTTTAGGGTTGGGGTTTTTAGTTATTAAGATATATGAGATTTGATCTAAACCATTGAAATATTTAGGATGAGCGGTCAGGATTAAATAGAACAAGATCAACGGTTAGGATTAAAAGGCTTGGTGATTTGAAATTGAATTAAATAGGCTAGAGTTGGAATAGATAATGGTTATAATTGAAATGAGAGATTGAATTGGACTGGCTAGAATTGAAATAAATTAAATATATCTGGCTATAATTTAAATGATTTAAGAGAAGACTTAGGAAATGCTATCCAATTAATAAAATACTACACATATTATAATATTTTCACAAATATTAGACACATTTAAATTTTTAAATATTTGAGTAAAATAATTATTTCAACTTTAACTATCGATAAATATAATAAGAAAATAATTTAATGAAAATTACAATAATTTTTATAAATCATGCATACTAAAATACGCAACTTTTAGACAAAATCGATTAAAATCTTAAACTCGAAATATTTTCAAGAAATACGTATTTAATCGAATAACATCTCTTAAAATGCTAAAGGTCGGTCAAAATTGGGTGTCAACAGTGATGATATTCATACTTGTATGGTTTTATCCAAGCTTAAACAACTTTTATTATTAATCTATTTGGTTGTTTGCATATGATGCCATTGTCAACAAAATCAGATCTGCTTCTTTTTCTCTTATATACCCCTATATCAGTCCCCACGTTGTTCAATTCATTCCTTTGGTGCTTGCTATCTACCCATACGTACAGAGTTGTGCTCTTTTTAACTATTCATTTTACAGTCACTTTGAATTGTGACCTTCATAGCTGGAACAGACTACTTACTTGACGAAAAATCAATGATCTTTCACCATAATCGCTTTGTTTTCTTAATAATAAGTTATTATAGCAAAATTAAGAGAGAGTATGGAATTACTATGCCACATAAGCAAGCTTGGCGAGCCCATAAAAGAGGCCTGCAAGCTATATATGAAAAATACGGAGAAGGGTACTTGCATAGCGTGAGCAAATAAAGAAGACAAATTCAAAAAGCAAAAAGGGTTGTTTATACAGTTCTCTTGAATTTTTATTTGCATTAACGTTGATTTGGATGAGTATTTGAGGATGTAGATGACTTTATTCTTCGCGGCTAGTAGTTTATCTTTAAATTAGAATGGAAAGTGTTAACTACAATATAATTTATAGAGCTGCATATTGTGTATCAGTACTGTGATGACGACATTGAGGTGTTAACATGATCTGTTTGGTAAGTTCCTCCATACTTTACCCAAATTTTCCTTCTCCGTGTAACTTCTAATTGAATTCTAACAATCGCTTATTCTTGCCTTTCAGAGTTGGTTTCTGATCAACATGGTTCCACAATAAGGGTTATGCTTTGTACACTTCGGATTTGTGTTGTTGACGAGGAGAAGCTTTTGGTTCATAAACACCACAAAAAGGTAGTGCAAATGCATGTTAGTGACATAAAAAAATACTACATGACAAATCATATTCTATTTTAAATATATCACAATGGGTTAGATCGATTTAACTCATATTAAGTGTATGATACATTAAAGAGATATTTTACCTCATTTCAAATATTCACATACTTTGAAGTCATTCCGAACATGTATATTATCAGGTGCTGCATAATTCCTTTATACTTACTCTACATCTTGTGGCCTATTCATATCCTTGATACTCTGTTTTAGGGGTGTTCACAGTTTGGATAAAAACCGATCCAAACCGAAAAACCAAATCAAACCGATAAAATAAAACCGATTTTATTTGGGTTTGGTTTGGTTTGGTTTTAGATTTTTGAAAACCGATAGTATTTGGTTTGGTTATGGTTTTATTCGAAGAAACCCGAAGAAATGACCGAACCGATGAATTATATACATATTTTATTAATATACATACTTAATATATTATTTTTATAAACAATTTTAAAGATCTTATACATATTTTCATTAAAATTTCTTTATAATTTACTTATTGAAAGCAAAAAATGCCCAAGATGAAACATTTATCTTATTGATTTCATGTATATGGGTGTCTATGTCAATTCTTTGTGGGACTGAAAATGTTATTGTCTTTTCTTTCTAGGCCAATATAGTGAATTTTAAAGCTTTATTGATAGTAAATTTAGTGATTGAAAGTTTAGTAATTTAAGTCATTCTAACTATTTTTCGTTTTGAATGGATTGTTGTCACTTTTTTCACATTTTAAATGAATTGTTTCTTTTATTTTTGTGTTTGGTTAATAACCGAATAACCGAACCAAACCAAGCTGAAACCGATAAATGTATATTATATTTGGTTTGGTTTGGTTTTGATAATTTTAAAACCGATTAAGTTGGTTTGGTTTTGGTTTTGACCAATAACCGATCCAAACCAACCCGTGAACACCCCTGCTCTGTTTATTCAACTTCCCCAACTTTGTGAATCTATTCACAAAACATATCAGCTATTAATTGTTTTGGATGGTTCTTGTATAGTTTTTCAAGTAAAGCAACCTTACACTTCAATCGAGAATACTTGCATCTGTTGTTTTTTAGAGAGTCCACTTCCTTATTCATTCGACTACACTCGCATGTTGATGCATTTGCATTTACCTTTTGTTTTACCATCCATTCTTGGAAAGCTAATTCTGGTAGCAGCTGTTGTATGAGGTTAATTTACATTGAAATATTCACTGAACCACTGTATTCTTTAGTGATAGCAAATAACAATTCTATTTAACATGGTATATTTGTTTGGGTAGAATAGAATATGTTACAAGTAGATATTTTTGGCTATATCCAAATGTAAATGTTTGATACATTAAATAGATGTTTTATCCTCATTTCAAATATTCACATACTTTTGAAGTCATTCCGAACATGGATATTATTAGCGCTTATAATTGCTTTATAGTTACTCTACATCTTATGACCTATTCATATCCTATGTGCTCTGTTTTTTCTCTTGGAAAATGTAACCTCCACAAGCAATTGAATGAACACTATCAATCACATCATCACAATAATCAATTACCAACAACTTAGTTTGTGATGAATCGACCTAACGTCACTCCAACCTCTAGGTAAAATTAATAGCATATTTTTTTACTGCGAGCATATTCAATATAGTTATTTTTCCGATCAACTTGAATAATATAGATGGATTCTTTCCTCTCCTTTTTCTATTACTAATGGATTCTTTGTTAACTAATAATCCACTCCATCCGTTTGTCTTTGAGGACTGCTGGAACTAATCTGTCCACAACATCCCCTTATCTTAAGAGGTACATTTCAGTACTTTTCGTCAAAGCTCAATTTAACATCAAACGGTCATTTTTGACTTAATGATAGTTAGTGGTAAAAATTAACAATTTTCGGAGCCAACCAAGAGTATAAGTTTGTTCTTTTGATGCTTTATTTGTTACATGTTTCTAATTTCTATCTTCACTTGCAGGAGTTATATAATCAAAGAAAATTTTGGTGAAAGGTATTCGGATACAAAGGCTCTTCAGTTGTTTCACCATGTTTCAAGTGGATGTTGACACATGGATGCCTTAGTTTCTTATACTACCATTCCATAAGTTGCCTTAAAGTCAACAACTTAACACATAGAGGTATTTGATGTTACATTCAATTATAGACTTGTGTAGTTGAAGACGAGAAGCTTTTAGTTTATAAACAACTATCAAATGGTACTTTCCACTCATACTAGAATGGGAATGCACGTGAACTAGATTGACCTACTTAGTTTTGAATTGGTTTGAATGCTACTAGGGACCTTGCTTAGTTACATCATGGTTCTCAACCACCTATCTTTCACCAAAACATATGTTCTACTGTTATTTTCCTCAATGAAGACTTTGGTGCTAGATTGATGGCTTTTGGATTGCCAAAGTTGATGACATCAGTTTTCAATCATTACTTATCCCATCAGCAATAATCGTCTGGTTAGTTTTGGTCTCACTATTCTTAATCCATTGTTACACTGTGGATCCTTTGTTCAGTTGTTTGCTCTCTAGCATATGTAGCAGTAGTAGAAATTTCCAAAACTTTCTTATATCTTGAGAGGTACATTTCAGTAGTTTCCGTCAAAGCATATGCGCTTCTGGTGCGCATGTTTAACTTTATTCAAATCATCACCAAATATCATGTGTACCATGTAAAACATTTAATAACATATTATAGAAGATTACTTTTCATCTAACTATATACTAAATGACTGACTGTAATGTGTACCCTGCAATTGACTTCAAATTATTTGAACTGTCTAGCTCCATTCACATTATCTATTTAAACAACTTGAAATCATGTTGTGTGTGCAAATAAGGTTTCACATTCCTATCAAGAAAAAAATAAACAACATATAAGGGTGTACTGCAAGCCTACCCAAAAGTTTACAGACGATGGATACTTTGAAATTTTTTATGAACACATAGCTGATGTACTACCAGTGTGAGTCAAATGAAACTAATGATCCCTTCTCACCTTTGACAGGACAAGCTAACATCATTTTTCTTCCACCAAATAATGCTCATGTAGGTGGCTGGATTTATAGGTGGAAGAAACATGCCAACCATGATGCAAAAGCAAACAACAAAATGTTATAAATTGGACAATCCAAATGGTGATCCACAGCTAGCAAGGATGTTATCGACTCGAGTTTAACTTCCTGCCGTTGGAGTTTTCATGGATGAGTGCTTCAAGTTAAACTACATTCAGTGATATCATTGAAAATCTTAGTAGTACTTTTTAATTTTATCTATAAAAATATTTCAAATCTCAAGATTTATGTAACATCATATCATGTCCTAATATGTGTGGATTACATTCTATACAATAACACCATACTAAGCAATTTTAGTCCACCTTTCACTTTATTTATATAACAAATCAATAACACAAGCAACTGTGCACCTCATATTTTCCCCTCTGACAGATACTCTCAAGCTTTCTCGCAATACTCTCTACGACTTTACCCGAATTCATTAAAACACATACAAAAATCAACCTTTAAAAGTGACTAACACTTATCTTTACATACAAATTTAACAATTCAAAAAATAATCTCATTAATTAAAAGAGTTAAATGAACATCACAATCAATGAAAAAAAATTGTAAAATACACTTTGACAATATTGACGTTGATCTACATGATCAATGTGAAAACTTATATATATCTATTCCTCCACAACTTTATATTTACTATATCTCCATAATAAATTCATAACATATCTATCATAATAAATACAAAAACAATCCAAATCAACAACAATCCTCCAATTATTTACAAAATCTTCACACTTAACTTTACACAAACATTTAAAAAAGTCAAAAGAATTAATTCATCAAATAAAACAATTAAATAGTAGCACAACCAATAAATGAAAAAAGTGGTATAAATACCACAAATAAAATAATAAACATCCACACACACCATTTATCTTCATAGTTACCATCTGCTCATACTGATTAATTGAGGTTAGTTTTTCAATGTTCAATATTATATGATACTTACATTTTATTGCAATACTCTATCCTTAGTTTGACTTCGACAAATACTTATACAAAAGTACTACAATGGATAAGACAAATAAGGATCGCCCCCAAATAATCAGTTCAGATAATTGTCAAGGTAAAATATAAATGATAATATTCATAACTATATTAAATTGTTCTTCTAAACATTTATTTTATAATACAGATCAACTGAAGAATCAAGCAAATCAGTTAAATTGATGTATGAAAATATTATGCAAGAGCGAATTGCATATTTCAGAAAGGAATAAGAGCAGTTGAAAAAATATATTTACAAAGGAGCTTCAAAAGATCAAACCAACAAAGAATGACATGACGTTTTACATGTATTGGCTTCTATGTAATAGGGAGATGAAATAATTTATGATTAGAGAAGATATTCTCTAACCATCAATCTAATAAATAATGATACGCCGTTGTTGATGTATTTCTTTATATATCTTAGCAATGAAATAAAGTATCTTTTTAATAGAGTATATATTCTACTTATTCATTAAAATTAACAATGTATTATTCTCATTAAATTTATGAGAAAAAACATAAAGTGACACCGGAAGTAGTTTCAAATTTTCAAAAAAATTTCAAAAAAACACCTAAACTTTGCGAACGTCCTATTACCCCCCTAAACAATCGTGAACTGATATTATTACATCATTTTTTGTGCACCTAGAATGGAGAGTGTATGCACTCTCTTAAAGAGCATGAACAAACTAAAAAAATGAATATAATTTTATTTTTACAAGTATTTTACTATAAAATATATTTTCTTGTTTTTCTTACTATTTTAACTTTTTCTCCTTATTATTTTTTTCTTTTTCTTTCTTCCTTCTTCTTCAAAAATTCATTGTCATCTTCATTGAAGCTTCTCACTTTCAATGTCACTTTTTACCTCAACTCCACCTCCCTTTTTTACTACTATTACATTAACTTTCTTCAATTTTAAAATTATATCTAAATATTTTCTTACACTTCGAACAATTTGATAAACCCATTAGATTTCAAGATGATTAGTAGGTATTATTTAGTTTTTGAATCCAAATTTCAATTAAACTTTTTCAATTTTCGGAGAATTCCGATTCTTTCAAAATTATCATTTCTAGTTTTGAAGTTATATGAAAATGAGATAAATTAATGATGATACCTTTGAAATTTTGATTTTTCTTAGAAAAATAATTAGTTTTATTATCAATAACTCAACAAAGTCTAGAAAATAGTATAATTTTGAAAAGAAAAGAATTTGATCGAAGAAGAAGAAAACAGAAAGAAAATGGAGGGGCTCAACTTGACGTGGGGTGGGGTGAGGTGAGGGTGGGAGGTGAAGAAGAAGAAGAAGAAAGAAAGAAAATGGAGGGAGGGGTAGCTTGAAAGTAGGGGTGAAAGATGAAGTAGAATTTAAAATGAAATTAAAATTAAAGTAATAAAATTAAAATAAGTCAAAAAGTAAGAGAGAGAAATAAAGAAAAACTTAAAATGAAAAAAATTTATATTTCAAATTAAATTAACACGTGTCACACAATGATTGGTGTGTAATAACACTTGTCACTTAAAATCTGGAATTGATCGAAAAATAATGTAATAATATATGTTAAGAATTGTTTAGGGGGTAATATGACGCCCGCATAGTTAAGGTGTCTTTTTGAAAATTCGGGACAACTTCAGGTGTCACTTTATGTCTTTTCTCTTAAATAAATACTAAAGTTGATAAGTTTCATCATGTATCATCATTTCAAATGAAAACATAATGATATGCTCAAATAATATAATCATATAATTAATCCAAAAGAAAAAAAATCCTAACACATATCTATTAATCCTCGCGCGAAGCGTTGACACGCTCCCTAATATAAATTTATATATTTATTAATTTTTTAATAATCATGTAGCAGTCTATTTATTATATTTTATTTCAGACTCTAGTTTAGTAAATTTTGTAAGTTTCAACTCGGAATTTGAACATAAAAAGCCCTTTTTTTTATAAAAAATATTTCGGAGTTGAACTCTAAAAAAAAAATTTGGCCAAAAATTTGAAATTCTTAAAAAAGTATAGAGAAGTAATTTACAATGACCATATTGATATAACGATGAATATTTAATAATAATAAAATAATTAAATAATTAAGAAGGTATAGAAAAATAATTTATAATGACCATATTAATATAACAATGACTATAGTTATTAGGGGAATTTTTGCATATAGCCACTAAAAAATAACTTAATTATGCTCCATAACTATAGTTTGTTAATTATTATTCATAGCTACATGTTAGAGGGAGGAGAGAGGCGAGCGAGTTTGGGAGAGGGAGGAGAGAGGCAAGCTAGAGAGGGTAGAGACTGGAGAAAGACAAATTGTATAGTATATCTGTCAAATACTTGTATATATGTAACTAGTATACATATGTATTTACATATCTGGCGAGCGAGATTGGGAGAGGAGGAGAGAGGCGAGCGAGATAGGGCAGAGAGTGGAGAGGGGCGAACTGTATATGTATATATGTCAGATAATTGAATATATGTAACTGATATACATATGTATTTGTATATCTGGCGAGCGAGATTGAGAGAGGGAGGAGAGAGGTGATTGAGAGAGTGGAGAGACACTAATTATAATTGTATTACCAATATTTAGAAATTGCAGTTGTGTTAGGACGAACACAACACTAACAAATGGTGCCAAAAGCTGTTCAAATTGTACCTCCTAATTTTTGGTCCTTTTTGTTCCACTTTAATTAGGTGTTTAACACCTGGATTGATTTAATTTTATTAAAAAATGAATTGGAGAAAAATGGAATCATATGATAAATTATATATATATATATATTAGGGAAAAATGTCTGAAATATATCCGAACTTTGATCGAAATTGCTGTAACGATACCAAACTTTGGAAATGACTTTTTACCCCTGCACTATTTAATAATGTATTTTAAAAGTATATATGTGCCACGTGGACATTATAAATATTGCATAATTATAAATAGTAACGTGTCCACGTGGGCACATATATACCTTTAAAATATACTATTAAATAGTGTAAGGGTAAAATGTCCTCTATAAAGTTTGGTATCATAACAACAATTTCAGTCAAAGTTGAAGTATTTTTCAGACCATTTTCCCTATATATATTACTTTACTCCTTATATATAAAGGACAGTTAGCTGTTTGTTTACTCTAGGTTAGGGGTATTTTAGGGTTTTCCATTATTTTTAGCAGTGTTATTCTTCTACAATAATGCATTTTAGGTTGTACTTTTTTTTTTAAAAGTAAAAAACACCTTAGCTAAACCAGATGCTTTAAGGATATTTTTGGTATTTTCATATTTTTATCTGTTGTTGCCTTTTGTACTTGGTGAATAAAAGGTTGAACTATCTGATTTAACTTATTTAATGGCCCTCACTTCTGCTACTTATTTCACATTGCTGTGGTTAGAAGCAGTCTCCTCCTTAACATCGCAAGTCTTTCAAGAATACTTTTTTCTCCCTAAACTCCTACTGCTCTTTCTTGCCCAGTTTACAGGTAAGTTTCCCCTCTGTTTTTTCCTTTTTATTTGGCCTTTTTAATGTTAGTTAGGTTTAAGATTATGTTAATTTCTAATTCGAGATGTTTTGAATTTTCCATGAATTTTGGTTACTGTATTGCATATATTTTCATGGGTTAATCTTAAATTTCATCGGTTTCAGCTCTTTCAAGATATGATTTAATCTTAAATGTCATCTGTTTCAAGGTAAGTAACAATAGATTAAGAGTTTGTTATATTAGTACAACATCCGTACTTGCATAAAAGGTGTTCGTGAAATTGCCCGAAAAGAAAGTATAGCTATTTCTGGACTACGTTAATTTTGTTTATGGATTTGACTATCACCACAAGTTTCAATATTAGAATTCGAAGCCAAATAGGGAATTTAGGAGGGTTCTGAAAGACGAGTAATGATGATGGTGATAGGCTGATGTTATCACTTTAGGCCTGCCTGTAAGCATTTCATTTGTTTGATTTTACGAGATGTACAACTTTAATGTTGTGCTGGCCTTTTTCTGCTTGATTTTTATTAAGTTTTTCCCGTCTCCAAATTCCTTGTACTCGAGAATTAAATTTACTTTTTGTTTTGGTGAGATGGATTATTGTATTTCTTGAAAGTTAAACACTTTAGACTAAAGCATTTTCTTTTGGCTTTTGCCTAGAAAGAAGACATGATCTTCTTAATTGTGAAGATGAGAAGATATTTAGATGATATAAGTTCGTTATGCTAAGCATGTATTTACTGAAACCTTTTGAATTACAATTTTAGTCTCCACTTTTAATGAAAGACCTTCTTGTACATGTCCTCGAGGGCAATATTCATGTCAAAGAATTCGTGGTATAATATGGATGCAAAATAATTATACAATGTTGAATTAATACTCAATAAAGTTAGAGTGTTTGTTGTTATTTACTATGCTGGCAGGAGGTAATAGTACTTGGAAATAGTCGAGGTGTGTGCAAATTGGTCCGAACACCACCATCAATTCCTCATATAAAAAGAAGTTAGAAACTTTATGTTTATAGAAGCACAACCTAGAAGGTGATCTTCTCATATTTTCATGTAGGACAAATCTCAATTGATTATTTCCATTTCTTTGTGTAGATGTGGATAAATCATGTGTGTTCTCACTGTTGTATTACTACCCAAAAAGTTTAGTGAATTTACCATTTCATTTATTTTAGTTTAGTATATGGATTAATATGGATCATGTTAGTAAAGATTCTCAAGCAAACCACTGCCAAGTTCATATAAATAGTCAAGACATGCATAGGTATCAAGGTTGTGGTTAGTGGTTCTGCATAGTTGCAGATGCAAAATAACCACTGAAGGAAGGGGTGGTTCTCTCCTCTCTTAACCAACATCTCGAGTTCGAATTTGGTAATGAAGTCCCCTTCAGCTGGGAGCATTTTACCGATGTATGAGTTGATTTCCGTTACTAAATGCTAAAAAAGGTATATCTTATTCCCTAGGAAAGCGTTACTCTTATTTTCATCTTTGAACTCCATCCAATTCTGCTGGCGTTAGAGGTGAATTGCTAACAACAGAAATATGCCTTACATGGGGACCAACATGTAAAACTCAATAAATTAGGAACCACAATTAAAAGGGAAACTGCATCAATAAAACAACAATAACATAACTACAAAGTGAGGACTGACAATGATAGAGTGTATATAAACCTTACCCGACCACTATCTTAGAAGCGGCAAAGTTGTTTCCAAATGACCCTCGACTAAAGGAAAAACAAGCCCGAAAAAGAAATAACAGAAGTACAAGAAACATAAGATAATAACAAAAAATAATAGATAGTAACAAAACAGAAATTACAATACAATAATCGAGGTACATGAAACAATAGAGAGCAACAGAAATCAAAGGACAAGAAACTACCAAAGCAATTCTATGACTACTAAGATAATATTATGCAGTATAAGACATCAATATAAAAGGTAATGATTCTTTAACATAAACAATATTTGGACTGTAATTCTTCTATTGAAACTAATCAAATAATTTATCACGGTTTTCGCATATGAACGTTTTACATATCACACACCAATTCTGCTTCTTTTCTCTTATTATTCTAATCCCACAATTGTAAACATTCTAAGTGGGTGCTTCTTTGTGATGACCCTCAACTAAGTGTTCATCGCTACTTTATAAAGTGTTTACGCTGACATGAAAGAAAGCAGTCCTAAAGATAGACTGCTCTATTGATAGTTTTTGGGTCATCAAGATAGACTGCTCCTTTTGCTCAAGTACAGAATTAACCTCTTGTTCCTGAAATCTTCTGCTATAGCTTCAGTGGCATATCTTCACAAATTTCTTTGAATTGTGAGGGTGTGTAGTCACTCCTTTGTATAAAAAATAATTCAATGGATTGCGTCAAGATAATAAGAAGAACATATAAATTGATCTTTGTGAAATGGCGGAGGAGGCGGAGGAAGAGGAATTAATTTCTCATGAAGTATCATCTCCGTTTAGCTGGCCATTTCCGAAAACTGTTTTCCCTGGAGAGAGTAGTAATTATGTTCCCCTTTTTAGGATTGAAAAGAATAAGAAAGACTTGATGAATATTCTCACAATTTGACAGTTTGTTATGATGCTTCTTCACATTTTAAACATAGTTTGTGTGAGTTTGCTTCCCTTGGATCTTTATACTCGCGTGCATCAGTCATATTTTTGTGACTAATTTTACTGGGTTTTGAAAAATGATCACAACTTCTTTTAAGGCATTTCCAAGGATAATCATTCTATCATTAATCAAGCTTTGCATTAGTAAGAAAAAATGTTAGTAGGAAGATGATGAAATTGAGTTGATCTGCTTAGTTGTTTGATTATGCGTCTCAACCTCATTTGGAAAAAAAGTACTCCCTCTGTAATGCCAAATAAAAAGAGCAGTGTCTATTAATTACACAAATAGATGAATGAGGATATTATATTTCATCAAATTTTCTCATTATACTCTGTTGGCGATCCTCTTCCTCAGCCTCTTTTTATCTATTTGATTTCTCTTTTCTATTGTTTGCTCCTGAGCACGGGCACACCATCACTAGTATATATATATATATATATATATATAACTTCTAAAGGACGAAAAAGGGTATATATTTTTTTCATAAAAGTGTGTAAAGAACAGAATAGAGGATAAAATTGTGAGAAGAGTTGGAAAAAAATTAGAAAAATCTTTGTGTGTGCACCTGAGTGTACCTTACAAAACTACAAATACTGATTTTTTTTTAAAAAAAATAGCCCCAAACAGGACGCTTGATTACCCGGATGAGAGATGGCTATGGAGGGTGCATCATCTTTTCCGACTTGGGAAGAAATTGAGCTTTCAGAAAGGTACTCTTTCTTCTTTTTTTGGGGATAATTACCCAGCAAAGAATTTTCTTTTTTGGGTTTATTCTTGATTCACTATGCAACAATTTGGTCAAAATTGTTTTCCAATTGTCATATTCAATTTTGTAGTTATCTGGTGTGTTGTATGTTCCAAGAAGCAGCAATTTTGTCTTCCTCAATTATTGAGCAATTAATTGAGAAAAATGGTAAAACGAATGAAGACAATTGCGAATTGGGTGATATGTTGGAATCAGCTGCCATGATTTTGGTGCAGTCCTACAAAGAGCTGGGGAGGTACTTGTTTATGCCACTTCTATTCATTTATGTATTACCTGCATTTTCTTATTCTATTACAAAGACTTTTAAGAATATTGTTTGCCTGAGTTTTAGGGTTAAATGACAATCTTACTTGAGCATTGAGAGTTGAGAGTTGCTTCATTATTAGTTGTTACAACCTGTACTGCAGAGGAATTTGTTTGTCTCCATCTGGGTTGAATTGATAAGAGTCTCGGCTGTTAGGTAGGAAGAAAAATGTTTTTTAGGAAAATAAGAGGGTTTCTTACTTATTTTCTTGTGTTCGGTATGTAAGAGAATTTTTTACACTAAAAGCATTTGCATATAACACTATGGGAGGTGGGGTTGGGGATGAAGATGAGGTGTATTGGGGGCGGGAGCACACAACTAATATGGAATGCCACTTGTGAACTTGTTTTATCCCTTCTTCTACTGGGGAAGTCATTTTTTCCTAATTTTCAGGAACTTGTTTTCCTCGAGAAAATGCTTTCCAAAAGTGTTGACCAACCGAACATGGGAAAACTGGAAAATAAATGTTTTCCTCCTTATAGAACACACTTATTGAACATTGTTAGTAGATGGATATTGATTTTCTGTATTCTGATTTCTGATATTGCTTGGATTTATGAGTACCTCTGAAATACCTTATATGGAGTGGCTCTGATGTATGTGTATTATTGGTCCTTTCTCATCTTTTACTGTTTCTCGATGTGGTAATCCTGCTGCTTTCTTTCGTAGAAAAAAACTCTTCGAGTGTGCTTTAATTCTGACACTAACATGGTTTTGATGTTTGACAGGACATCAGAAATACTGAAGCAGTTGAAAATGCTATTTGGTTCAGTCACTGCTATTCCTGCCCAAGTTTTCCTTACTGGGTACCTCATTTCTTCGACATGCTATTTCCCTAATAATTGCACATCTTCCTTTAGCACAAATAATCATCAATGTGAATTTGATGTTTCTCAGCTTGGTGGTCTAGTGAGATGATTTCTTTTCCTTTTAATAAGGTTGGGCGTCGTTGTTGGAATACAACTTTAATTACCATTCTCAATTTTATGCTGCAATTCCTTTATCATTCACTTTTTTTCATACTGGATTTCTATAACATGAATTGTTTTAATGGCATAATTCATAAAATATAAGAGTGCCTTTAAAAATCGAGACACACTCTTTGCTTTGACATGTTTCTTTTGGTTGAGATCCTGAATCTGAATTCATGTACTCCCCGGTATCCCATGTATCCAAAGTAAACAGAAAAAAGTTTCATGATCCCTCTCCTGAGCTTGAAATGTTCTTATCATTGCAAGGTTGCTCCTCATAACTTACTTTTCCTTCACCATTTTTAGAAAGGCTCCCTTCTTTGATATGGAAATGACTCTAAACTTCTTCTTTAGGGTGTGTCTCCAGATACCAGATGGCCCTTCTGCTGAAGTTCAAGAAATTCTAGAGGAATTCCTTTCGAAGTGGAGATATGTTGATGGAAAGTATTATTCTGTTGCAAGCATTGAAGAATTTAGCAATCAGATTTCCCTTGGAGTTGATAAGTACCTGGAAATTATTGAGCTCTATGTGATAACCTTTTTGGGGAGGATTCTAGGAAATTTGGATCTTGCTATCTCTTGGGTTGAGAAATTCCCTCTACCTGAGGAGAAGAGGCAGGTAAACAATAATCTTTCTTGCTTCATTTAATTAAAATGATGGTCTCACGTGATTTTTTTTTTCTTTTGTCCCCTACACTCTTTTAATTTTTGCTTGTGCAGGGCATCAATTGGAAAAACTGTGTTGTTTTCCTTGTAAAAGTATGTTGTTGGAAAATCTATATTCTTGAGGTTCTTAGCACTATGAGTTGAAGTTCCTTGGTGATTTATGGTTGAATATATAGTCTAATACGCCCTAATTTTGTGAGATTAAACTTTGTTGAAAGAGAAATATGCTTGTAGAAACTGGGCAATGCAGTCTGACTGAGACACCTTTGTTGTGTTCTGATATGCCGTTGGTGGTTTAGCTATTTTGTGACAGAGTAACTTATAGCTTGGGAATTTTCTAATTATTTCTCCGTCTTCCAGGATCTTTTGAGGCAGTTGTACTCCATGAATACTTTAAAGCTGGTCAGCTCTTCGCAGTCCTCAGCATTACCGCTCCAAATAGATGAATGCACAACTGATTCCACTTCCCTGATTGAAGAAAAATCATGCAATGGAACAGCAAATATTTTGGAACACAGAGACCAGTCTAAGGGAGAGAACACCATGAAACAATCAATTCTGGAGTTCTCTAGACGGAGAACTCCATTGTGGTGGTTTCGTACAGTCACTTTGAAGTTTGGAAGTAGTCGCTTGGTCTTATCAAATGAAAGTATCTTTCTTGGGTTTTTGGCGGCACTTGTTTACTATACCGTGCGGAGAAAACAAGCCTCTTTATGGAGGTAATATAGTCTCTCTGCCACTTCTCTTCTAGATAAAGAAGAATTTACTCTTATTATGATTTTCTTCATCTTATAGCTGTGGGAGACACATATTACTGTGTAAAATCTACCAAATTTTCTCATGACATGGTCACTGTATAGGATAAAGCGGCACAACTTGTGCACTGAAGGATGTTTTTCCCTTATCAACTTAACTTGCATAGTATTAGCACATGATTTAGTGGACATATCAAATTGACAAATTCCCTCCATTATCTTGAAACAACTAAAACTGATATCTTTCATTTATTGTTTTTGCTGGATCAAAGTTAAATTCAACTTACTGTAGACAGTGGATGGAAATGCACATTATATTTGATTACTGCGGCTGTGTGGCACTTATGTGAAGCTGTGTATAAAGATACATGCATATTTGAACCTAGACTTTTTAACAGAAAACATCCCTAAAGTATACCCTAAAGTTCAAGTACATCCTTAATGTATCTCTATTAACAAGAAACATTTGTGATGTATCGAAAAATAAACAACTTTGATCCAAAGTTAACTTTCCATCCAAACACTCAAGTGAAAAACAAATAAAAAATGCAATGCTCGTGATTCGCTTTTGAAACAGAAAAAATAGAATATGCCCTCTCCTCACCATTTGAGCACTCTATCTTCTTCCTCAAATTCCATAAAAATATTAGAGAAGAATCACATGCTCAACTTTATTCAATCATTCAATTCTATCCCGATCAACCTTACAGACAGCTCACAAAAGACTCAACACTATTGATTCATTAATGATAAATGGAGAACAATCTAATGATCCTGTTGCTATTAAGGATGCAATAGTTGCTTTCTATCAAAACCTGTACAAGGAAGATGAATGTTGGAGACGAAATCTCAACATTCTAGATGTACAAGGCATAACATTAGAAGAGCAAGAGTGGTTAGAAAGGGCTTTTGAAGAGGAGGAGGTGCTGGAAGGGATTAAGATGTGTGCAGCAGGCAAGGCCCCTGGGACAGAGGGGTACACTATGGCTTTCTTCCAAGCTTTCTGGGACACAATAAAAGGAGATCTGATGCAAACCTTCCATAGGTTCCACTCTATGCAGAAATTTGAAAAAAGCTTCAATGTCACTTTCGTGGCCTTGATTCCAAAGAAGGTGGGGGTGAATGACTTAAGAGACTTCAGGCCTATTTGCCTTGTATTAGAGGTATACAAAATAAGAGCTAAACAATTGTCTGAGAGATTAAAAAAGGTGATGAGTAGGTTGATTAACAATCATCAGATGGCTTTTGTCAAAGGGAGACAGATAATGGATGCTGCACTTATTGCCAGTGAACTAATTGATACCAGAATTAGAGATGATGTGCCAGGGGTGATGTGCAAGTTGGACATAGAAAAGGCTTATGGTTACCTAAATTGGAACTATCTAATCAACACTCTTAGACAGATGGGTTTTGGGGTTAGATGGCTCAAATGGATTGAATTTTGCATAAAAACCACCATGTTCTCTATTTTGATAAATGGAAAACCTGCAGGTTATTTTCTAGCAGAAAGGGGTCTTAGGCAAGGGGACCCATTGTCACCCTTTTTATTTTACTAGATTTACCACACGTGCGTTGCTCGTGGTTGCCTTGTCTTGTGATGCTTAAAAACAATGGTCCTATGTGTATAGGTAAAGTGTCAGTTTGAAGGTACTTGTGTATCATCAAGCGTGCCATCCATAATATTGGGTAACATCATTTCTGTGGCTTTTTTCATTACCTTATTTGGTGTGGTTGAGATACCTTTCATTTCGGCCTTTATGACTTCACGCCTGCATATCGTAAGAGGTGATTTAACTATAGCACATAATTGAAGAAATGTTTGTGGGTTTTAAATTTGTTAGATTACATTTTAACTCGATAGGACTGGTGATATTTAGTTTTCCCTAAAAACAAAACGTGGCTACGCTGTTCAATTATAGTTTGAACATAAGTTCTGGCAGTGAGGTTAAATGAATAATGCCTAGCATATTAGTAAATGAGGTTCCGTACCAGGCGCGGAGATCTAGTGTTTTTTGAAACATTGGATTTATCAACACACTGCTCACGGGTATAATAGATATCCCATAAGTCCCTACATTGGAAACAACATATTAATCGAGGAATCAACAAATATACTTGCAATTTTCACAATTAGCAAATAGGAGAGGTTGTCTATACCTTTATAGATTGAGACTCTCACGTCACATAAGCCTAGAATAGGTTGGTCATCTCTCAACTTTTCATGAAATGGGCCATCGTTTTCTGCAAAACCTCCCCATAGAGTAACAGTTGTATGCTCCATGCTGGATTATCAATTAGACGAATATTGTGAAAGCACTGGAAAATTAATATGGACGGTGAAGAACAAAGAATGACAACTTACAGTTCATTTGTAACAACAATTTCACATCTTTTGTTATCGCCTTTTACAATGATGGGATTCACCATAACTAACACACAAAGCAAGTCTGAATAAAGGACATGTAAATTAGTGATATGTATTATGTACTTGACGGTAATTACTAATAAGTCGTGTGAAGAGTTACCGAATATGGCACCATTTGGCATTTTCTCTGCCTGTTCCAAAGATTCAAAACCATCAATGAAGTTGTGTGTTGAAACAGTATGGGCACTCTCCTTTATGATTGTGTTGTCTGTAATGGATAGTTCCAATCTCTTTGTGCATGGAAGTGTAGTTGGAGTTGACCCGATCCAACAGCCCTTTAGCAATGTAGTAAGTTTTATTTGCCTTCAAAAAGTCCTTCAATGTGCCAATATGCTTGTTAAATAGTGTTGCTTGCAACTTTGTCCCCTAGTATTGATGTAAGCGGCATGTGATGTCATTAGAGAAGTAATAAGGGGAATAGATAGGAACGATAACATATAAGTTAAGCAAAAGTGTACCTCGTCGTCTACTAATATTACCATTTGGAAAGTCCCTTTATGGCGCGAATTCTTGTACGAAATTACAGAACCGTTTCGAATAACTAATACTCTCATCACCCAATCTACAGAGTGTTTTGGTATCTTGTTAATAGGGACACTCTGATTTGATAGTTCGGTTTCGGTCGCCATTTTTGATGAATCTGGATGGTTAGAGGTGCATAGCGGAAAGTGAATATCAATGTTAATTCCGTGCTGCAGTAGTAGTAAAATACAGAGGAATAATTAAGTAGGTTCTAGCAATGTTATGTGCTGAAAGTAGTTCAAAAAATAGCATTACAGGAAACATAAACACAGGGTGGAAACATACAACTTTTGATGTGGAGTGAAATATTTCAAAGCCGAGTCCAATATTGTAATGTGTTAGCCAATGGATGATCAATAATTGTCTGCGAAAGCAGCGCAAGAAGGATAACTTAATTACACAGTGCAGATGTAAGGCTTGACTCTTGAGTAAAAAAAAAAGAACGCTTGTAGAAGAGGAGGAAAAGTGACGTACATTTGAGCGTGTTGCAAAAGTTGAATTACTAATGGGAGACGGTGTTGTGAATGTGGTCGATATAAATAGGGTAATATCAAGAGGTTGTGTTGGTTGGTGATTTTTTGGACGTTGGGCAGATGCAGGGGAAACATGGCGTCTATCCAGTGAAAGTGGTGACTATTTGCAGGAAAGGTGTTTGTTGCGCGAGGGGTGTTTAGTGAGGGTTTCTTTTTAAGTGAGGGGTATTTGCGTAAGCTAATTAAGTTTTAAGTGAGGGATATTTTAGTAATTTAACATTCCTTTTTTGGAGTTCATGCTTTTAAGGTAGTATAGATTATTGCGATGGAGGGACTGGAAAGTTTGATGAGAAAGGCTCATTCTCAAAAAAAAAAGTTTGATGCGAAAGGCTCCAATCAATAACTGGATAAGAGGACTCAGCCAATGAAGTTATGGAATTGACACATCTATTATATGCAGACGATACACTGGTGTTTTGTGAAGCTGTACAAGAGTGCATATGTTAACTTAGGGTAATATTGGTGGTTTTTGAAGCATGTTCAGGGCTGAGAGTGAATTGGAGGAAGAGCAACATTTTTCCAGTATCAGGAGATACAGACACTAGCAAATACTCTGAAATGCAAGATAGAGAAAATGCCCACAATCTATTTAGGCATGCCATTAGGTGCTATACACAAGACACTTCACAATTGGGATGGGATGATTGAAAAAACTGATAACAAGCTAGCCTTACGGAAATCACAATAACTATCTCTAGGAGGGAGAGTTTCATTGATCAATTCAGTACTGGACTGCCTACCAACATATGTAATGTCTCTTTTTCCTATCCCTGGGGAAGTGGTTAATACTCTAGACAAGCTAAGAAGGGACTTCTTATGGCAAGGGAACAAAATCGAGAAGAATTTCACTTTGGTGAAGTGGGCTACTGGCCAACAAAGCAAAAGATATGGTGGTCCAGGAATGAGAGACCTAAAATTACAAAATGATAGCTTGATCATGAAGTGGCTCTAGAGGTACAATCAAGAGAATCAGGCCTTATGGAGTGATATCCCATAAAATATGGACTGGAGGAGCAGTGGTGCACAAATTAAGTGATTACCACCTATGAAGTTGGAGTTTGGAGGTCCATTAGAAATCTCTGGTTGACAAAGGCGAACACAAAGGTCAAAATTGGAAGGGGGGACAAAATCTCTTTCTGGAAAGAGGATTGGTGTGGCGATAGCACCTTTACAATCTTTATTTCCTGGACTCTTCTCTATATGTGTAAACCTTGAATGCAGCATACAAGAAATGTGGTCACCACAAGGATGGAACTTGTTTTTTAGGAGGTTGCTTAATGATTGGGAAATAACCTGGGTGATAGATTTGCTGAATAAGATTGCTGGATCCCCTGGGACCAACATGGAAGAAGACAAATTGATATGGAGGCATCATAACGATGGCATGTTCTCTGCTAATAGAGTTTACAAATGGGGATTAGCTAAAATTTCAGGCATAGCAGCAGACCCTTGGAATACCATTTGGAAGAGCGTGTCTCCACCAAAGGTGAAGTGCTTTACTTGGTTAGTGGCTAAAAGAGCTTGCTTGACAGATGAGTCTATGCAGAAAAAGGGAATTAACATTGCCTCTAGGTGTACACTATGCGAAAAGGCACTTGAGACCAGCAAGCACCTTTTTCTTCAGCGCAAAGTAACTGCACAAGTGTGAGAACTCTTCTTCAGTATAGCTGATATGAACTGGAGCATGCCAGAGCACAGAGCAGACCTCCTGAGTTGCTGGATTATCTGGAAGGAGAGAAATCAGAGGATCTTTCAAGGGAAAGAATGCTCTGTACAGAATATTAAATGGAAAGTTATTACTACTTTAGGCTTTTGGTGTAAAGAATAGAATATAAAAGAAGAAATTCAATTAGTGGATTTTATAGGTTCCTTGTAACTAACCATGACTATTTTGTAAATTTTGGAGGTGGCCTGCATTGCCCTGAATGCTGATGAATATAACTTTTACCAATTTCAAAAAAAAAACTTGCTTCTTACAAGAATTCCTCAGTATAAAAATGTATTACTATCTATTAACTCACTTGAGCATTCTTTGACTTGACTTGCCTGCAAAAATCTGCAGTACAAAGTGCAAAAAAGAACTTATTTCTGTTCATCTGTTTCAACTTAAACTCATTGTAAATTACTGCTCTAGTAATGCTGCCAAATTATCAATAAAGTTTGTCAGCTCTTTTCAAACTTCAATTTTCTGATACTCCTTTGTCTTTTTTTATTTTATTTGCCTAGAGAAATCTTCTACTGTAATAGTCCAGTTGACTGATTTTTTATTAATGCTCGATGTTTTTTTGCAAATTTTTGCTCATTAATGTGATCTTCTTCCTGGCGTCAAACTATATAACTAATCTGATAAGCATAAACTATCATGGAGAACGTTTAGCAGATGCAATCCCACAGAAAAAATGCACATATTTAAGTGCCTTTTTGAAGCAAAAACATTTTGGTTTCCAGAAAGCTTGATCAAATAGACTACTAGCTAGCTTCCAGTGACTTCACATTTTTTTAGACTGTATACTGCTCGAAATTATTATTGACTGTATGAGAAAAAAGAAATACTTGAGAAGCATGGGCTTCTGCCCTTACTTTTTTGCTCAGATTTAGGTAAGAAGATAGAGCTACACTCAAATGGGGACGAAAGAATATTTTCAGTTTACATAGGTGAATCATGTGGTATGCATGTGTTTTTGAAATTTCCGTTAGTTTTTGGATGAAAAGTTGACTCTGGATTAAATTTGTTAATTTTTTGGCCTAACCCATCGGTGGCCCCCTAAAGTTAGCAGCAATTTTCACTTAGACATTTTTACTAGGCTTTGTTCATTTTAGACACCTCATGTCAGGCTCCGTTGTGTCATTTTGACACTTTCAGCTGACATGGCAAAGTGAGTGTTGTACACTCGCTATTGACACGTGAGGAACTTATTTAGTCTATTTTATTTTATTTTTTCTCTTCTTCTTTCCCATTTTATAGCCACTATCTCTCCCATTATTTCTCAAAGCTTAAAGTACTTCAATGGAGGTTAAATCTTTTGTTATCATAATTTCAATTTAAATTTCGCACTATAAACTCAGATAGACCCAAAAAGAAACAAGAAATCGAACCCATATCAACACCCCAAATCATGTAAAGTTCACCCACAATAATCCTAAAATAGGAGCCAAAAAATCTCAATTTTTACTATGTAAATGTTAATCTCACTAACCTTGAGCCCTAATTAAACTACAAATATCACAAAATTAAAGAAAAAGAGACGCAATCTTAAAAATATGTGTTGTTATATATTTGCACCTTTTAGCCCTATATCAAATGAAGAAATGGGAGGTGAGGGTGCAATGAATGGGGAATATGGCAGAAAAAAATCATGAAAAAAGAGGAATAAAACGGGAAAGGTGGCTGTGTGGTTGTGGGTGTGACGGAAAAGATAATGAAAATGAAGGAATATGATAGAGTAGATTGTGTGGGTGTGGGTTTATGACAAAAAATAAAGCTCAAATATAATAAAAATGGAGTAATACAATGGTGAAGATGAATGGGGAAGATGATTGGGGAGGTTGTGGGGGGGGGGGGGGTTGCACTTTTCTTTAAATTTGTCAAATATTTTATTTAATTTTTTGGGATAAAAAGACCACATGTCATTTATTCATTGGTTACTTTGTCATGTATTTTAATTCTTATTTTTTCTCTTTAATATCATAGACTTTTAATGAGTTGGCATGATATAATTGGGCATCTAATCCACGTGGACGCGCTTGGTTAACACGCACTTGAAGTCAACATGTGCTAGTGAAAAAAGTGTCAGAATGACACAATGTGATGTCACATGAGGTGTCTAAAATGAACAAAACCTAGTTAAAGTGTCTAAGTGAAAATTGCTGCCAACTTTAGGGGGCCACTGATGGGTTTAGCCTAATTTTTTTTAATGGATGTTTCTGGTTAATTGAGAAACATCAAGGATGTACATGAACTTTAGGACTCGTTTGGTTGGGAACAAGTTATCCTGAGATTAGTTATCCAAGGATTGTTATCCACCCTGAATGTGGGATAAAAATAACACTACAATCCCGAAATAACTAATCCCGGGATAAGTTATCCAGCGGCTTTATCCCAACCAAACATGGGATAAACTCATCCTAAAACTGATCCTGGGATTAGTGATGCCAACCGAACCCTTAGAATATACTTCAAGGATGTGTTCCATTAAAAATCTTTGGAACTAACTTGTCAGGGAATGGAATCAGGTTTAGAAGATATAAAACATTGTTTAGCATCTGAAATAAGTCTATTAATCCATTGGGCTGGCTCTATATTCTAGCTTTTTGTATTTCACGTAGTCATGAGAAACCTTTGCTGTTAAGGGCATAAACTCTTGTACTAGTTACATCAGTTAAGAGTCACCTGGTTTTGTTGCTGTATGCACATAGGTAGCAAGTAAACCTCATTCAAGCACATGATGCAACTGCGCCTCTCTAGCAGTGTTTCATGTTATACCTGTGGGTCTATGAGAATCTCATACCATAGTCAGAACTCACCTATATCTGTCTTTTAAGTTTGTTGCCAATCCAAAACCCTAATGAAATTATAGAATGATGTGGAGATGTCCAGTTGAGCATATTGTTTTTGTATCGGTTCTTTCTGCCATCTTTTCTGGCATATTTAAGTTTACAAATGCTAGGCTATTACGTACTTGGACTTGGCTTATGTTAGACATGTATTGTTTGTCAATTACGTGATATCTGGGCCTATTGTCTCACCGACTTTTCCCCATTTTGTATTACAGTGTTCTTAAGAGACAAGCGTCATCTACGAAGAAGGCTTTGGTTGACTTCTGGCAACTTGCATTCTCTTATCAAGTGAACCCTCTTGCTGCTGTTCAACCACTCCCGCCTGCAACACGTGGAAGCCGGTGATGCACAATTTTGTTCCTCATAGTTGCTCAAAACCAGAGCTGTTGTAGATAAATAAAAGATCACTGAAGATATTGCTACTATCATCTTAAGTTGGAGTAGAACATCCAGAAATACAATAAAGCTTACTTCAAGATCGCATTCTTTGCCAATAGAGTGCTGCTTTCATAACTTTGTCTTGCCTTTTTTCTGTGGTATTAACTTAATTCTCTTAGCAAAGAGGGGATCTCAGATTTCTCAATGTTAAATTTTATGCAGTGGTAGTGTGGTACCATTCATTTTATGTCTAGTTTTTAACTATATAACTTCACTCCTTTTTGAAAATTTAAGCTGAAGATTTTAAATGTGCATATAGTGCCTTGTGTATTGCTTAGGTCTGTTGAACCCTCCTACAATGTGGAGATGTCATAAATAAAGTGTTGAGCTGTGATGAAATTGATTTTGATAATTGACAAAGATTGTTGGAAGAACCAGGTTCCTTTGCCAATTTTTCGAGCTCAACCAAGACAATTGCTCTAACCATCATTTTGTCTTCATTTAGAGCCCTAGTGTCCTGTGCCAAACTGATATCAGCCAATTCAGCTAAAAGGTTTCTTCTTCGTGTCCAGTTCACCGCATGCTAGTTTTCTCCAGTCTATGATTTTCTTCTTCAGCATCCTTAGCTTCAGGCGCAAAACATAGTCAGGGCATCCCATTACTTCAAATTCATTCCACCATTTATGCACTAGTTCCTGCAAACCATCTATCTTGAGTCACCAGTTTTTCAAACTTTAAGTAGGGTTTCTGTTTTTTCAGTCACCACATTGCAGTAAAATAGGACAATGGTCCAAAGTCACTGTAGGCGTAACCATTTGTTTAATGTTCTTGAAGAACTCCTCCCAATCTACATAGTAGAGGAATCTATCCAAAACTTGTGGACAAGCCCAAAATCACTATTTGCTTTTAAGTTACCTTATATTGTCGTCTCATCCTGAATAATATAGAGTTTTAATGTTGCATTTTTTATAATTTATTTTTAAATAAATTTGTGGGCCCTTGAGTCCACATGTTAATTAAATAGTTTTTAGCCAAAATCATCCTTAAACTATACCTCAAACTTAAATTACGTCATTAAAGTATTATTCTTAGCAGAAAACATCCTTCAAGTATTAAAATGTGAACAATTTCCATCCTTCTACTTGAATTTATTAGAAAACTAACAAATCCCACAAAAATCAAGTCATCCATTCGTAATTATCATTTTTAGATATGCCAAAAATACTAATCGTGAACTTTTTTGGTTATTGAGTTTAGCATTATGCAAAATCTTTTAATTTGACAGCTTTTTTTTCATTTATTTTTCATGTAATTTGATATTAAAAACATTATTAGTTGAAATATTTTTTATTTTTTTATTTTTATTAATTGAAATATGTTTCTTCTCAATTGAATATGCTAGAAGCGGCGTTTGTTGGAGACTTCCACTTCTAACAATGTAGAATAAAACTCAAATGCAAGACATAATCGATATTTTGGTCACTTCAATATCAGATTGGCCAAAAAATTTATTGATCTAAATATAATTTGGCTATGAAAAAGGTAAAGATAATTAAGCTCCAACTTCTTTCCGTTACTAAATGAGAAAAATAGTAGATCATATATCCTCACACCTTTCAAACATTTTTTGTTTCGGTAAGCAATAGTGTCTAAAATTTTTGATATGTTTTTTCACGAACTTCTTATAGTAGGTAAAGAAATTATGCAGGAAAACTTTGTTGATGGTCACGTGAACTGCTCATATTTTTGTAGGATCCCTTAGTTTTTTGACGATATCTAATAGAAGGATGAAAAGTGTTCACTTTTAAATATTTGAATGATGTTTTCTGCTAAGAATGATACTTTAAGGATATAATTTAAGTTTTGGATATAGTTTAAGGATGCTTTTGACCAAAAACTCTTAATTAAACCCTCACAAAATAATAAAATTTCTCTTTGTATGGACAAAATAGCAGTTTCACTCTCCAAAGTTCAAAATCAAAACCAAAAGTTGTCATTACCTTTAAACCTCTGCCAACAGTTACAAAATTTGAGAGATTTCTTTCTTCACATCAAACAGTATTCAAATAATCTATTTATTTCTGTATATATATCAAGATATGAATGATGATTCACTCTTCGGATAACCCTATTTCCTTGCCCCCAAAAAAGGTATGCTCAATTTCCCCCTTTCAATTACTTGTTTTTTGGCATAGATTGTTCTACTTGTTTTCTTTTTCTCAAGAATGGGGAATTCTCATGTTATCGATCCTTTTTTTTTAACACATACATGTGTTTGAGAAATTCCATTCAAAGAAATTGAATGAAAATGCTTTTGAGGAATTTGCATTTTTATGGGTTTAGGTTATCTTATTTTTACCATGGATTGTTCTGCTTTGTTTTTCCTCTCTCAAGATTTGTGTGAGTGTATCTGTTTGATTGAATGGGGAATTCTGATGTTATCAAATTTTTAAAGAAATTCCATTCAAAGAAATTAAATGAAACTGATTTTGAGAAATTTTCTTTGTGTTTTTATTAAAGACTAGTAAAATTACCCGCGCTTCGCGCGAGAATTTAATATCATGAAATTTATAAAATAATACTTAAAACCTATTGATCATTAAAACTAAAACATTATATTATCTTACATACAAGATTACACAGTAACAAACATTAATAATGTAAAGGAAAATGAAAATTACATTTTGTAATTTATCCTTAATAACATAAGCATAAATAAATGATCTGTAACATAAGCAATGATGTCAGTGAGCCACTCAACGGGAGCAAAGTACACAAATATTTAATTGTGAAGAAGAAGAAGAAGAAGAAGAAGAGGTTCAAAATTTTTATTGTTTTAAAAAGAGAGGAAATCTCTCTATTTATAGACAACAAAGTGTAGTGTGAACAATTATTTATTGTGCCTTATTGAAAATGTTAAAACTATTTGTAAAAGTTGCAACCCTTCGAAAATGACCTTTCATAAAAGTCACAACTTTTCATAAAAGTCACAACTCTTCATTAAAGTCAAAACTTTTCATAAAAGTCGCAACTTTTCATAAATTTTACATCTTTTCATGAAAGGGGAAGGCCAGTTTTGTAAATAAATAAATTAAAAGGAAATTCTAGTCTGTGGGCCTAGGGATCTCTTATATTTATATATATACTAGTTTTTCGACACGTACGTTGCACGTGATTATTAATTCAGAATATATATGTTATAGTAAATATTATTGTTTATTTAAGTGAAGACTTGAATAATAAGTTTTGCATAAAACAATATTGCAGATTCTTTTGTGAATGGTGAATGTGGATCATTATATATATCTCTTATTCACGCGAACCTATGAAGATGGTCAATGAAAAATTTATTAGTTAAATGCAATAATGCATATATTTATTTTAATTTGATAAGGTTCAATCATGTTATTAGTCGTATCTTTGTAATATAACCTTATAGACGATAGTTTTGTGTATTTTTCTTGTCATCCAACCAGATGTGCTTTGCACGTGTATTCCATGTTAAACTGTTTAGATGTCATATGAATATGCGAAGAGAACAACTACATATTAATTTTTAGAACTAATTTTTGTATATTAATTTTTATTTTATAATAACATAATAGATGACGTTCTTGTTTTTGGCTCTCATATTTGACTTCTTGATTGACTGTTACATAAATCAAAGATAGTTATCTGACTGTCATTAGATAACTGAGAAAGATTTCTTTTTTTTACCGGTAAAACTAAAACTTAAAATTTAAAAATATATTCTATCTGTGAAATCATATATATAATCACCTGTTTATCTTACCCACAACAAAAATATAGTTTATATACTTGTGAATGATTTTCAATATATTCAACCAAACATGATTCATCCAAGGAAAAATAACAACATTGTGTTATCACATATATAGGAGCGGTATAATATTATGAAAAATTATTGGTCAAAAGTTAATGTAAGAAAAGATAAAAGATAGAAATATTAATGTAATAACTATGAGAATTCATAATATTATAGCTAAAGAATGTTAAAGTGTGT
The DNA here is from genome assembly GCF_900185275.1 of Solanum verrucosum. Taxonomy (NCBI): domain Eukaryota; kingdom Viridiplantae; phylum Streptophyta; class Magnoliopsida; order Solanales; family Solanaceae; genus Solanum; species Solanum verrucosum. The sequence continues at coordinate 3,379,935 of NW_026020059.1, forward strand.
GAATAACGTTTGCAATAATTAGTAATAACTAATAGAATTTATAATGTTATAACTAAAGAATTAACGTGCAATAGTTGTATTCCGGAAAAAAACTTATACTTACATAAATAAATAGGACTTTAAATTAATGTTCCTTTTTTTTTTTTTGTAGTTATTAGATTTTAATTTAGTGTATGGACAAAATGAAAATGTTTATTCTATATTACTGAATATTAAATTTATTTTGTAAATGATACATTTTAAATAATTCATTTATATTCACATATTTTCACATTTGTTGTTAGTTTTTTTTTTTTTTTTAAAAAGAACTCGGAACAATTTAAAATAATATATTTTGAAGTTAGAAGATCTTTTTAACTTGATAATACATTCATGACATATATAATACTTTAATTTAAATAACTTATATATGGCTTTATTACAAGTCATATGAGATTTTCTTCATTTAAAATATTGAAATATTAAGAAATAGTAAATAAGTAAAACAAAAGGACAATGTTTATATAGTAATAACTATTTTGAAGCAAACTTCCTAACATTCTGAATCACATAAGTAACATTGATAAATAAAGTCATTTTTTTAATCTTGAACATCAAAAAAATAAATCGTGACAATTCTCTAGACCATGAGAAGTTTAATAATTTTGGAAAAAGATGTTCAGAAGCATATATTTACATCACAAGATAAGTTGTTAACAAAAAAAAATAAATTTAGACTACATAATGTTAACTTCGTATATTGGAACATTACATACTAATGTATATATTAAGCAAAACAATAATTATAATGTCATCAAAATTATTTACCTCAAGTACTAGAGGTTATGGAATATACCATCTTAGGATAGAACGATTTACTTCATCAGAATAGTGGTACCTCATATTGCTAAACTTTGAACTCACTCAACGATAATAAATCACACGAAATATTTTAAAATGCAAGAAGAAGAAGAGTAGAAGATTAAAAAAAATTGTGGTGGAAAATGAGAGGAAGCCCCTCTATTTACAGTCAACAAATGGCAGTATGAACAAGTGTTTTTTGTGTCTTATCTGAAAAGTCAAGACCTTCCAAGAAATCACAACCCTTTGGAAAAGCCACAACTTATTGAAAAAGTCATACCTCTTTGGAAAGTCACAACTTATTGAAAAAGTCACAACTCTTTGGAAAAGTCACAACTCATCAAAAAATCACAATCCTTCGAAAAAAGTCACAACTTATCGGAAAAGTCACAACTCATTGAAAAAGTAACAACCTAAGTTAGGGATATTACAGTAATTTAACATTCAAGTTAGGAGTTCATGCTTTTAAGGTAATATAGATATAGATATATATATATATATAAATATGAGATGATATATGATGATTTTAAGGGGTAGTTCTGATGTTGTCTATAATTTGAATGGAACTGCTTTTGAGAAATTTGCTTTGATTTTCTTTAAAGATTCTTATGGGTTTAGGTTCTTTTTTAATTTTTTTTGTTAAGGAGTGATTGTGATTTTATCTAAAACATTAATATTTACAGGCATTGAGTAATTCTATTTTTGAGAATTCGACCTTGAATTTATTTTTTCAAGCTCTTTTGTGGGGTACATATTCTTGGTAGAAAGGAATGCAAACTTTTCTAATTTTGTTTATTAGCAAGAAAATGAACGTTTTCTTCTCAGAGGTCACATTTGCATGATCATTTCTACTAGTTGATAGGCACATCCATTGATGGCTACTTTTGTTGGTTGTGTGTGATCTTGTGCTTGGATATGAAACAATGAAAACCTTTTACTTTGTTGAGTTTTTGGAGTTTTCAGGTTTCCAGCAGAGGTTGCATAGATGCAACATTCAGGCGAAGACAAAAGCAATGTTGTATGCCTAAGTTCATGTTATCTGTTACTATTTCTCAAGCCTGTAGTAAAATTTGAAAGTGTTATGTTGCATGGATTGATTGTCTGTTCTTGAGGAACTATTGTATTTCTAAGCTACCCGCTCCAAGCGGCAATAAGACTATGAGGGTAAGAGAGAAGTAAAACAAGATCCATTCAAAGAGATCTTAGAATTAGAAAGAAAGAAACAAAGGTCGTAGTTACTTTCTTTACATCATGTGAAGCCTAGAAGGATATGGAATATATAACACAAGACAATATATTCACTTCGGTACTTGATGCCTCAAATCAAAGACATCTTTTTTATCCCTTCCTTTTCTCATTTCTCTCATCCTTTTTTTAGAGGATGTAAAGCTAGAAAGAAGGAAGAACATGCTATTACTTTACGCTTGTGCATGTTAGGAAATTACTAAAAGCCATCTCTAACTTTAACTTCTACTAAGCAGCGATAATTTGCTTGGATCAATCTGATGGAATGAAAGCTTCAGTTTGATGTTTGTATTACTAGTTTGACTTGTCTTTGGGTTGAATGTATGGTTTCTTGGTGATATTAAAAAAAAATTTGGCAGCACACTCATATTTGCTTCCCACCTATGTGGAAATAGAGACCATTGTGGAAGAGAGTCGTAATTCTAAATGTGCATATAAGACGGTTTTATCAAACGTGAAAGTGTACAAAAGTAATGAGGTATTTTTGAGATATAAACACAAATAAAAAGCAATTTTCATAAGGAAAAAATGCAAATGAATCATCCAAGGGTGTGACATAGTGGTCAATGATTTTGTTGAAAACCAAGAGGTCTTAAGTTCAAATTCTAATAGAGAAAAAACATTAGATGGTGTCTTCCATTTGTCCTAGTCTTTGTGGACAAAATTATACATGGTGCCTGTCACTGGTGGGAGGTGACAAGTAGCCTCAGTGTTTTCAAAGGCGAGCGTCTTAGGCGTGAGGCGAGGCGAGGTGAGGTGAGTCATTGTCAATTTTCCCGGCAAGCTGAACAATCAAAAAGGAAACAGGGTGAGGCAAGGCGACAATTGAGGCGTCACCTCCTAAAATAGGATGCAACCTTTAAAGCTTAAAACATTATTTTAGAGTTTTTCGATTAAGGCATGGTGCACAACTCAAACTTAGAGTTGAGAAAATGCTCCGATGGGGGGCTCGAGATTTATTCGAAAACCTGTGCACACAAACAAACTATGCTACCCAACCAAATTCAACATTTCAGACTCAATTAAGATGTCGAAACTTTCAATGGAGGTGTCTCGATGAAAACGCCCAATGCTCTGTTTAGCAAAAAGTCACATGATAGCTCGAATTGAGTATGGAAGTCTCGGGACCCAAACCAAAGGTACATCTAGACTAAAATAGACGTTTTGGAGCTAACGAAACCATCAGAATCACATTTCAATGCCGTTTACCTGAAGTTTTGACCCAAGTCAACCGACCAAACTTTTAAAGCTCTAATACACAAAAACTTGCATAAAAACCAAATAAATTGCCCCGTGATTGTCTTGCCAGTCCTAGCAAGTCATAAATAAGTTGGAGCAGCTATAGGAAAACTCTAAATGCCGAAAACACGAGAAAATAGAGAAAATGACCTAGAGGGTCACTATAGTGAGACACTTTCATGAGAGATAGAAATTTGAAAAAAATTCTTAATGCCACCTATGGTGCCCTCATCCGAAAGAAAACATGGGTTATTGAGCTAAGAGATTTCAGGCTATAGAAAATTGTATTAACACTTTATTTAATTGGTGTAAAGAAGAGGCTATAGAAAAAGCTTAACAGTTACTAGACTTCTTAGGTTATATGTAATTATGGTTACTTTGTTCCTGTAACTTTTTGGTGGTCACTAGCTTACCCTTAATGCTGAAGAATATAATTTACCTTTCTACAAAAATTAATAATATACATACAAAGCAAATATAGGTTTGTTTCAACAAGCTTGGCAGCAACTCGAACACATGTTGTATGAATGTCAAAAACTTGTCATGTTCCAGGCTCATCAGGTTGCAATCATAAACATTCATGCAACCCTCGTGCAAGAGGATCTCAAGAGTCACAAAATGAGTAATGTTCATGTTCATGATTGCCAAAATCCTTTTTGCACCAATCCAATCCATGCCTCCAGGATATGGTCTAATGCCCATGACGTAGTCAATCATATCAACATTCCATACAAACTCATTAAGTAACTGTTCTAAGCTTTTGCCACCGAATGTTGTTGCCTCCTCGCTGATACTATCATACCTTTTTTTGAAGTTGGTATAGAAGTTGAGATCCATGATTCTATCCGTGAAATCATAGTGCTCAAGGTACTCAAATATATCTCCCGCATGTGGCTAAGAATTTCATCAATATACTAAAATAACAATTAATATTAAAGAGTAAAGAAGAGTAATGATTGAAAAGATAAAACAAACAAACATTATAAATTGAAGGTTAGTATAGAAAAATTACCAGTCTTCCCACCAAATTTTTATGCTTGTCATGACCCCTGGAATCATTTCCACTAAAATAATGCATGTCGTATTGTGCACGCAGTTCCTTTACTTTCGTCCGTTCCAACATTTTGGCCTTTTTAGCTACAAACACCATCTTATAAATATTCACTGGCTTGAGCTCCAACAGCATCTCTCCTACGACCATTGGCAATTCTCCAAATATTTTCTTTTTTAAATTCTGTATTGCCTTGATAAAATATTTTTTTATCCTCTTGGCATGTGGAGTATATGGATTCCGAACATTGTTTGATGGAATGACCTTGACCCTCCTCTTGTTTTTAAATTCATTCACAGCCTGACTCAATGTTTGAAGATACATGATAGAATTTTCATCATGTTTCTTGCACTTCTCACTTAGAAAGCCAGAGCATCTGCTACAAGAGGTAGCCCCAACACTTTGTCCAACAACACCAACACCAACACAAATACCACCACCAATATCAACATCAACACTAATATTAACACCAGCCCTTACAACTGCAATCAACCACATCCTCATTAAAAACAAGTAAGTCATCATCAACTCTTGCTCTTTTGATGGTTGTTGCTCTAGCCAATTCCCTTTAAACTCTATCCACTATAGGATCAAATAAGGTTTCAACCAATCCTAGAGTAATCATAAATGACATTCACAATTCCTTTTCTGTTGGGACAAGCCATGGATGCACAACCTATTTTTTTTTTTTGAGAATGATAACTTTGACTCATTTTTATAAATAAAATTATAAAAATGAGTCATCTATAAGAATGTTTGGGTCAGATGTTGTAATCGATGGGTCATATGTTGCTACATATGGGTGAAATGTTGCAACATATAGGCATCTGTAGCAACATTTGTGTCACATGTTGCAACAGATGCATGCGTCATCTATAACAATATTTGGGCCACATATTGTTACAGATGGGTCACATGTTGCTACAGATGATGCATTTGTTGCAACATATGGGGCATCTGCAGCAACGAATGACTCATCTAAAGCAACATATACCTCGTCTGTAACAACATTTGACAATTTCAAATTTGTAATATAACAACTTACTGCATAGAGAGGAGGGTTAAAAAGATCTGGAGGATTTTTGACATTTTTTTGCTGTCAACCATCTCAATATCCTTCGAGATGAAATCTCTTCTTTTGCAGTTACTTAATGCCTCAAAGTAACCATAATTTGAAGCCATTTCTCATTTGAGGCATCAAGTAACTGCAAAAGAAGAGATTTCACGGTCTGTGGTCCTCCACACGGGCCGTGGTAAGGGCTCGTAAATTAGAGTCCCCAGTTCTTGGACTAAGTACAGACCACCACTAACTTCTCGGTCCATGGTCCCTTTCATGGTCCGTGAAGATGGCCGTGGTCAGCCCGTCTACAATTTTAAGTTAGGGGTATTTTGGCCTTTTCCTTTTTGTTGGAGTTCTAAACCTCGTCGTTTTAGCCCTAAATTTTTTGGTTTTAGTCAGTTTAAGCCTAGAAACATAACTAGAACTTACCTAAGTCAAATCATTAATCAAAGACTAGAAAATTAGAAGCAAGAGAGGAGAAAAAGTCGACCAGCCTTGGTTCAAGAACGCAACAAGGTTCCATCAGTTCTAGACCCGAAATCAAAATATTTGTCCGTGGAATTCGTTACCAGGTATGTGGGATTTCACTAGTGGGTTCCGTTTGCCCATTAGGTCCCTAGTTTTCAGTCGGAATCTTTATTCCCTTACTATCAACTAGACCTAGGGTTTCTTGAATGTTAGAATTGTTGGGTTTTTAGCTATTAGAATGATCCAAATCAGATTAGTATGTTATTACTCAATTTATTGCATGAATTTCAGAACCCTAGCTATGTAGTTCTTTAGTTCATGAATTACATATGCTAGGCTAGATATTTCAGTTATTTTAGATATACATGCCTCAGTTTTGAATGTGTCATTATCTGTTATTAATGTGCATTCCCAGTTTGCATATCATTTTGAGCTATCCAGTACATTAGATAAATTCAGTCATAATATGTTAATCACTTAATCTATTGGGAGTAGCATAATACCGAGTTGGACTAGGGTCCAACTTACACAAATAGTCTCAGAACTACTAGCCACGTAGGTTGTAAGTTTCCTCTGTGGACATCATTTTAGTGATCACGACAGCATGCCTCTATACCTATGGCAGGGTATTTTGGGTCCTCTTGATGGGGCATATACATCGGACTCCACATTTAGCTTATGTGGTTTTATTATCGGTTATTAGTAGCTCCCACAGTTCAGTCAGACTCTATTGCATTGACCATTTTAGTACAGTTAATATTCAGTCTCAGCATATTATAAATTGGTCATTGCATTTAGCTAGCTCAGTCTTCGGTATCTATATCATGTTCAAATTATGCTCTTGCTTTATTGCTTGTTCAATTATATGTTTATTACAACTTTATTCTATCATACATGTTTAGTACCTTTCAAGTATTGACACATACTCTGCGCTACATCTTCTCGTGATGTAGGTTCATGTCCTCTGTTGTCAGATAACGCATAGATCCGTTCCCGATATCCAGTTCAGCAGCATCAGTGGTGAGTCCTCATTTTTCGAGGACAACATTCATGTCATCATTTCAGTATTTCAGTCTTTTAGTTTCAGTTTGCTAGATCTTGTTGGGGCATGTCCCAACATTTCTAGTCAGTTTAGAGACATATTTTCAGACATAGTTAGATTTAGCTTAGTATTTGAGTTTGATATTTCTCTCATATTAAAATCTCAGTTTTTCATATATTCAGTTTAGTATATGGGTATTCCCAATCATTTCAGACTTCATCTTTATTTAGCTTCCGCACAGTTTTTATTAATCAGTTTATCTATAGTATGCTTATGATTATGCCAGCAGGGTTAGCTTGGGGTCACTCGTGATCCTAGGTCCCTTGCCCGCGTCCAGGGGGTAGCCTCGGGGAGTGACAAACTTGGTATCAAAGCATTAAGTTTAAGTGTCCTAGGATATCTGAAAAGCCGCACTAAGTAGAGTCTTTTTCATGGGTGTGAAGTGCACCACATCTAATGAGAAGGAGGCAATAAGGTGTTTTAGGAAAAACTTCTTTTTCTTGTTACTCTTATCATGCATGAGGTATGATACTACTTCTCATTCTAAATCCTTCGTTATGCATTTTAGATCATGCCTCCTCGTAAAGCTAACACCAGGAATGCAAATGTCAGGAATGCAAACACATCTCCTCTAGTCCTTGATCAAGAAGTTTCGAATGCAGAATTTAGGAACGCCATTCAGATGTTGGCTCAGAGTGTGGCCAACCAGAATAATCAGCGGGTTCCAGTTCGGGCAAATGCTAAAGTTGGGTCAGCTGCAGCTAGAGTGAAGGATTTTGTTCGAATGAATATGCCAGAGTTCGTTGGATCGCAAGTTGATGAGGATCCCTAAAACTTCATTGATGAGGTCAAGAAGATCTTTGAAGTGATGCAAGTAACTGGGAATAATCGGGTTGAGTTGTTATCGTATCAGCTGAAGGATGTAGCTCATATCTGGTACACTTAGTGGAAAGAAAATAGGGGTACAAATTCATCTCCTATTACTTAGGATTGCTTCAGTGAGACCTTTCTGGACAAGTTTTTCCCAAGAGAGCTAATGAAGGCAAAAACCCATGAATTTATGAACTTGAGGCAAGGTAACATGACAGTCCAAGAGTATGGGCTCAAGTTTACCCAACTCTCCAGGTATGATCCTCACATGGTTACTGATTCCAGGGCTCAGATGAATACGTTTCTTTATTGAGTGTCGGACTTAGTGAAAACAGAGTGCAGGAATGCAATGTTGCTGGGAGATATGAACATCTCTAGGCTCATGACTAATGCTCAGCAGGTTGAGGGTGATAAGCTTAGGTAACAGGCTAATGAGAGTAAGAAAACAAGAACATGTAACTATGACTATTCTCAATAGAAATCGGGTGGTGGAAATGCTCGCAGTTTCAGTAGAAGTCTTCGACTCCAGCACCTTCATCATCTAGTGTACCGTCCTCCAAGTTCCGTAATGATCAGAAAGGTAGGGCAACATGCTCTAAGACTCAAGGTAGTGTTTCAGGGACTAGAACCTACCAAACTTTCCTGAAATGTAGTAAGAACCATCCGAGCGAGTGTCTTGTAGGAAAAGAAGGATGCTTTGGGTGTGGTCAGTTTGGTCACAGGTTGAAGGATTTTCCTTCTAGACAAGGTCAATGAGGTAATAATGGTTGAGCTCAGTCTACAACTTTAGCAGCGCCAACAGGTCTCCCGACTCAGCAGGGTAACTCATTTGGTATAGGTGGTGGTCAGCGCCAAAACAGGTTGTATGCTCTCTAGGCTCGCCAAGATTAGGAATATTCTCTTGATGTAGTCATTGGTACGTTACGAGTCTTTGATCTTGATGTTTATGCATTGTTAGATCCAAGGGCTACTTTGTCTTTTGTAAATCCTTTTATAGCGGTCAAATTCATTATTAGTCCAGAAACTCTTTCAGAACCTTTCTCAGTCTCTACTCCAGTCGGTGACCTAGTTATAACTAGACGGGTATACAAAAATTGTCTTGTCACAGTCTCTCAGAAAGTTACCTCAGCAGATCTTGTAGAGTTAGAAATGGTAGAATTCGATATCATTCTAGGCATGGATTGGTTACATTCCTGTTATGCCTCAGTCGATTGTAGAACTAGGATTGTTCGTTTGAAGTTTCCAGACGAACCAATCTTAGAATGGAAGGGTAGTAGCTTAGCGCCTATGGGTCGATTCATTTCTTACCTTAAGGCCAGAAAGATAATTTCTAAGGGTTATCTCTATCATCTAGTTTGGGTTAAGGATTCATACTCTGAAACCCCAACTCTTGAGTCAGTTCTAGTAGTTAATGTGTTTCCAAAAATGTTTCCAGAAGATCTTCCCAGAGTTCCTCCCGAAAGGGAAATCGACTTTGGAATTGATATCCTTCCAAATACCCAACTTATTTCTGTTCCTCCTTATAGAATGGCTCCAACAGAGCTTAAGGAATTGAAGGAGCAATTGAAAGACCTTCTAGATAAGGGCTTCATCAGACCTAGTATTTCCCCATGGGGTGCACCACTGTTGTTCGTGAAGAAGAAAGATGGTTATCTCAGAATGTGCATTGACTATAGGCAGTTGAACAAGGTTGCAATAAATAATAAGTATCCCATTTCCTGGATTGATGACTTGTTGGACCAACTTCAAGGTGCTAGTCATTTCTCAAAGATAGACCTCAGATCAGGGTATCACCAACTCAGAGTCAGAGATAGTGACATTTGGAAGACAACCTTCAAAATTCGGTTTGGTCATTATGAATTTTTAGTTATGTCATTTGGACTAACCAATGCTCTTGCAACTTTTATGGATTTGATAAATAGAGTGTTCAAGCAGTATTTGGACTTGTTTGTTATCGTCTTTATTGATGATATCCTCATCTACTCTAGCAATCAGAAAGAACATGCGAGTCATTTGAGGGTTGTACTGCAAACTCTCAAGGATCGCCAATTATTTGCTAAATTAGTAAGTTCGAATTTTGGTTGCAATCAGTTGATTTTCTTGGGCATATAGTATTGAACGAAGGGATTCGAGTGGATTCTCAGAAAATAGAAGCAGTGAAACAATGGACCAGACCTACCTCTCCTGTAGATATCAGAAGTTTTCTCGGTCTAGCAGGTTATTACATAAGGTTCATATAAGGATTCTTATCCATAGCCTCTCCATTGACTAAATTGACTCAGAAGAAGGTCAAGTATCAATGGTCAGATGATTGTGAGTAAAGCTTTGCAGAATTAAAAACTAGGATTGACTAGAGCTCTTGTTTTGACTCTGCAGAGGGGTCAGACGGTTATGTCATATATTGTGATGCTTCCAGAATCGACCTAGGTTGTGTGTTGATGCAACGAGGTAAGGTTATATCTTATTCTTCTAGACATCTTAAGGTGTATGAGAAGAACTATCCGACTCATGACCTCGAGCTTGCAGCAGTGGCGTTTGCACTTAAGTTTGGAGACACTACTTATATGGTGTTCACGTAGATGTGTTCACAGACCATAAGAGCCTTCAATATGTGTTCATCCAGAAAGAGTTGAATCTTTGCTAGAGAAGGTAGCTTGAGTTCCTCAAGGATTATGATATGAGTGTGCATTACTATCATGGTAAGTCCAATGTAGTAGATGATGCTCTTAGCAGACTATATATGGGTAGTGTGACACATGTTGAGGAAGAAAGAAAAGAACTAGCAAAGGATGTTCACAGACTTGCTCGCTTAGGAGTTTATCTTATGAGCATATCAGATGGTGGTGTAACAATTTAGAATGGGTCAGAATCTTCATTGGTAGTGGCGGTTAAGGACGAGAAAGACAGTGATCCGATATTGCTTGAGCTAAAGGGTGCAATCCATCAGCAGAGGGTTGAGGTTTTCTCCCAAGGGGAAGATGGTGTGCTTCACTATCAGGGTCGATTATGTGTTCCTAAGGTGGGTGAGTTGAGACAACAGATTCTTGTAGAAGCCCATAACTCTAGATATTCTATTCATCCAGGAGCCACTAAGATGTACCGTGATCTACGGGAAGTCTATTGGTGGAATGGTATGAAAATGGATATAACAGATTTTGTGGCTAAGTGCTTCAATTGCCAGCAAGTCGAGATGGAACATCAGAAACTCGGAGGTATGATACAGGAGATTGACATTCCTACTTGGAAGTGGGAAGTGGTCAACATGGACTTCATTACAGGTTTACCTCGCACTCGCAGACAACATGACTCTATTTGGTTGATTGTTGACAGAGTTACTAAGTCTTCGTGCTTTTTGGCGGTAAAGACTACAGATTCAGCGGAGGACTACGCCAAGCTTTTCATTAATGAGGTAGTTAGGTTGCATGGGGTCCCTTTGCTTATCATATCAGATAGAGATCCTCAGTTTACCTCTCATTTCTGGAAGTCATTCCAGTAAAGTCTTGGTACTCAGGTTAATCTTAGCACAACATTTCATCCGCAGACGGATGAGCAGGAAGAGCGTACCATTCACACATTAGAGGACATGTTGAGAGCTTGTGTGATTGACTACAAAGGTAGTTGGGATGATAACCTTCCTCTTATAGAGTTCGCCTACAACAAGAGTTACCATTCCATCATTCAAATGTCCCCTTATGAGGCATTGTATGGTCGTAGATGTGGATCTCCTGTTGGTGGGTTCGAAGTGGGTGAAACAACCTTGATAGGGCTAGATTCAGTTATTGAAGCTATGGAGAAAGTGCAACTCATTAGAGATAGACTTAAGACAACCCAGAATCTCCAAAAGTCCTATGCAGATATAAGGAGAAGGGAACTAGAGTTCCAAGTTGATGATTGAGTTTTCCTGAAAGTGTCACCTATGAAAGGGGTGATGAAGTTTGAAAAGAAAGGGAAGATCAATCCTAGATATGTAGGCCCTTACAAGATCTTGAAAAGGATTGGTAAAGTGGCTTATGAGTTAGAGTTGTCAACATAATTAGCAACAGTGCATCCGGTTTTCCACATTTCATGGTGAAGAAGTGTGTGGGTGATCCAACATCTATTGTGCCTTTAGAAAGTGTGGCTGTGAAAGATAGTCTCACTTATGTAGAGGTACCAGTTGAAATCCTTGATCGTCAGGTTCAGAGGTTGAGAAACAAGGAAGTCGCTTCAGTCAAGGTTTTGTGGAGGAGTTAGTCCGTAGAGGGAGCTACTTGGGAAGTATAAGCAGCCATGAAGGCCAAGTATCCTCACCTCTTTCTTTTCGATTCCACTCTAGCTTGAGGTAATAGTTCCTCTTCAGTTTTTCAGTCATTAAGGCGTTAATGCAGTCCTAACATCTTATTCCTTCAGTCTGTACTTACATTTTCAACGTATTTGCATGTTCTTGGAACTTAATTCAGTTAGAAATCAGTCCCCAATGTTTAGTGGTAGGGATTGCATCCCTCTCCATCCATACTCAACTAATTTAGCTTTCATTCGAGGACGAATGTCCCAAGGGAGAGATATTGTAACACCTCAAAAACCAGACCCAGAAAAAATTCAAAAATTTCTTGCAGCAGTGAACCGCGATAGGGTTCACGGATTGTGACAGGGTCTACGGTCCGTTGACCTTTCCGTGGTCCTGACTTGGACTCCACCAGGCCCAGGCGTCAGACCACGGGACCCTTCACGTGCCATTGTCTTGACGACGGACCATGGTGGCGTCCGTAGAGTCGAGGCAGTAGCCCCCCTAGCCTAGCCCTCAAATGCCCATGCCTAAGTGAATACCACGAGGGCCTTCACGGTCCGTGGTCTTCATAACGACTCGTGGGAGCGTCCGTGGGGATTAACCAGTAGGCCCCAGACCTGAGCCTCCAGATCTCAGCTCAAGTGAAGACCACGGGGACCTTCACGGTCCGTGGTAAGGGATGGTGAATTAGAGGCCCCAGTTCCTGGACTAAGTGCAGACCACGATCGACTTCACGGTCCGTGAAGATGGCTGTGGTCAGCCTGTCTGCAGCTTTAATTTAGGGGTATTTCAGTCTTTTCCTTTTTGTTGGACTTCTAAACCTCGTCGTTTTAGCCCTCAATTTCATGGTTTTAGTCTGTTTAAGCCTAAAAACATAACTAGAATTTATCTAAGTCAAATCATTAATCAAATCCTAGAAAATTAGAAGCAAGAGAGGAGAAAAATTTAACCAGCCTAGTTCACGAACGCAACAAGGTTCTATCAATTCTAGCCCCAAAATCGAAAGATTTCTCTGTGGAATTCGTTACTAGGTATGTGGGATTTCACTATTGGGTTCCGTTCTCCCAATAGGTCCCTAGTTTTCAGTCGAAATCTTGATTCCATTAGTATCATCTAGACCTAGGGTTTCTTGAATGTTAGAATTATTGGGTTTTTAGATGTTAGAATGATCCAAATTTGATTAGTATGTTATTACTCAGTTTATTGCATGAATTTCAAAACCCTAGCTATGTAGTTCTTTAGTTCTTGAATTACACATGCTAGGCTAGATATTTCAGTTATTTCAGATATACATGCCTCAATTTTGAATGTGTCATTATCAATTATTAATGTGCATTCCCAGTTTGCATGTCATTTTGAGCTATCCAGTACATTACATAAATTCAGTCATAATATGTTAATCACTTAATCTATTGGGAGTAGCATAATACCGAGTTGGACTAGTGTTTAGGGTACCTAAATAGTCCTAGAACTACTAGACATGTAGGTTGTATGTCCCCTCTGTGGGCATCATTTTAGTGATCACGCCAGAATGCCTCTATACCTCTGGCAGGGTATATTGGGTCCTCTCGATGGGGCGTATACATCAGACTCCACATTTAGCTCATGTGGTTTTATTATCGGTTATTAGTAGCTCCCACAATTTAGTTAGACTCTATTGCATTGTCTATTTCAGTACAATCAATATTCAGTCTCAGCATATTATAAATTGGTCATTGCATTTAGCTAGCTCAGTCTTCGATATCTATATCATGTTCAGATTATGCTCTTGATTTATTGCTTGTTCAGTTATATGTTTATTTCAGCTTTATTTTATCATGCATGCTTAGTACATTTCAAGTACTAACGCATACTTTGTGCTACATCTTCTCGCGATGTAGGTTCAGGTCCTCAGCAGTCAGATCACGCATAGATCGGTTCCCAATCTCCAGTTCAGCAACATCAGTGGTGAGTCCTCATTCTTCGAGGTTAATAGTAATGTCATCATTTCAGTCTCTTATTTTCAGTTTTGCTAGATCTAGTTGGGGCTTGCCACAACATTTTTAGTCAGTTTAGAGGCTTATTTTCAGACATAGGTAGATTCAGCTTAGTATTTGAGTTTGATATTTCTCTTGTATTAAACTCTCAACTTTTCATATATTCAGTTTAGTATATCAGTATTCCCCATCATTTCAGACTTCATCTTTATTTGGCTTCCACACAGTTTTTATTAATCAGTTTATCTCTAGTATGATTATGATTATGCCAGCAGGGTTAGCTTGGGGTCACTCGTGATCCTATGTCCTGTGTTCGCGTCCAGGGGTTGCCTCGGGGCGTGACATGGGCAATGTATAGGAATAAGCGATAGTATTGGAGGATGTTTTTCCCTTATCAATTTAACTTGCATGTTATTAGCACAAGATTTAGTGGACATATTAAATTCCTTCCATTATCTTGAAACAACTGAAATTGATTCATGATCTTTTATGTATTGTTTATAATGGATCAAATTCAAATTTCAACTTACTGTAGAGTGTAGACAGTGGATAAAAATGCACATTATATTTGATTACTGCTGCTGTGTGGCACTTATGTGAAGCTCTATATAAAGATACATGCATATAGGCTGGTTACCTATATAAGTAAGTACAATTAACATCTATGTATTGAATGTTTGACACTAGTCTTTTCACCGAAAACATCTCTGCATTCAATATTTATTTTCTTAGCAAAGAGGGGTCTCAAATATTCTTAAAAAATACAATATTTATTGATCAAACTTTAATTCAATAATTTTTTTTAAATATATATAATTTGTAGTGTACTAATCTTTAATATAGTCCTCCCACATAGTACGGACAATTTTCTCACGTTGAACTTGCATTTCTTGTTCATATGACTGGAAAAAATGAGCCAACATTGTTACTTTGAGCCATTTGTCGGTCAATTTGGTTGGTAAATAAATTTTATAAAAAAGAATGAATTTAGTGAATATAAATGGTAAAGTAGAAATTGATTTGAAGTAATAATAAATTATATGTTTGTGAGATTAATCATTAAATGAGATATAAATAATTTAAAGAGTAATGATATAAATTATAAATTTTATTTACATATGAAATAAATGGTTCGTAGATATAAATGTAGGGTTGTTTTTACAACATATAAACTTGTGGGTCAATTTATGTATTTGAAAATTCTCAAATTATGATTTGAAATTTCCAAATCATGATTTTTGGAGAATTTGAGATTTCATCTCATGATATAAAATCATGAGATGAAATCAGTGTGGAATCACATGTCCAAACGGTGATTTCATCTCATGATTTCATATCGCGATATGAAATCGCATATCCAAATGCCTACTAAAAGTTTGAGTAATTTTTATATTCATGTATTTTAACTTCTTTTCGTGCAATCAATTAAGAGGAAAGAAAACTTTAACTCTTAACTCATAAAGTTTATGATACAATCTAATTGGTTTATTTTTAAAAATTATATTACATCGGTAAGATTCAGTAAGTTTTCAATGTATCTTAAAATCATATTATCTTTAAAATGTCTAATTTGATATATAAAACAATATCAAGCTTTAATATAATGCAAAAAGTATACAATTTTCATGCTAACATGAGATTTATATAGTTTTAAATTGCTCATGATGATGAGAAACGTAAAATTGGCCATATACCTAACTGATACGATATCAAAGCTATAAAACTAATTTATCAGTAAAAAATGCACATCATCTAAAATATATACCAAAGATGTGTGTGAAGAATTCTCAAGCCTGTTTCTAATTTTATTGATGATGATCTCGATTACAATGTCTCCTTTATATAGGAGAATATTGCAGTAGACTTAACCTAACACAAGAGTTCTATGCTAGCTAATACAGTGCTTAGACAGGCTCATACAAGGACTCTAAGACTTATACACAAAGACTCCTACAAGGATTACAATTAGACTAAGTGACTGCACTAATCTCGGTTTGGTGTCTTTGATCATCATCCTTATCTTTGTCTCCAACACTTCCCCTCAAGCTAGTGAGTGTTCCACACTCACTCCTAGCTTTGCTTCTAAAATCAGCAAAAGCCTGCTTTGTCAAGGCTTTGGTCTGTATATCAGCCAGTTGGTCCTTGGACCTTACAAACTGTGTGAGCAACTGCCCTCTGCTCTGGCTACTTTTTCTCGAACAAAATGATAATCTATTTCCACGTGTTTGGTCCTGGCATGCATGACTGGATTCACTGTTAGATACAAGGCACTCAGGTTGTCACAAAATAATGTAGGAATTGTCTTTAGAAACACACCAATCCACGTAAAACATAGATAATCCAGGTCATTTCAGCTGCAGTAGATGCCAAAGCTCTATATTCAACCTCAGCACTCGATCTTGCCACTGTAGTTTGTTACTTGGATGCCCAGGAGATGTAGTTTGCACCAAGATAAATGTTGTATCCATTAATCGACCTTTTAGTAAGGGAACAACCTCTCGAATCAGCATCTGAGTAACCATATAACCTGCACGGTGAGTGTGAAATGATTCAAAGACCATGCTGGAGAGTCCCTTAAATGTACCTAAGGATCCTTTTTACACCTTGAAGATGTTCACTGTCTAGATATTGCATAAATTGACTAGCTAGGTTGACTACATGATTGATATCAAGTATTGGAGACTTCTCACTATGCTCCTATACAGAGAAGCATCAGCTAGAACTCCAGTAGCTTCCTGTAAGCCATGTTTCTGTGCTAGAGGTGTGTGCATTGCCTTTGCCATTGTCATTGTCATGTCTGTCTTGCTAAGAAGCTCAGTAGCATACTTAGCCTGACTCAAGTGGATCCCCCTTTGGAAATATCTTACCTCAATTCCTAGAAAGAAATGAAGAGGTCCAAGATCTTTCATGGCAAACTCCTTCCCAAGCTTTGTAGCAATCTCTGAGACAAGCTTAGGATTACTTTCTGTGATAACCATATCATCCACATATAACAAAAGAAGGAGGTGCTTCTCACACAATGAAGAGTAAATAAAGAGGGATCTGCTTTACTACACAGGAAGCCAAGATGAAGTAAATGAAGACTGAATCTGTCAAACCAGGCCATGTGTGTCTATTTAAGGCCATATAGTGCCATTTTTTAACAAACACACGTGATTTGGATACCTGAAATCAGTGAAGCCTGGAGGTTGAGTCATGTACACTTCTTCCTGCAAGTGGCCGTGTAAGAAAACATTTTTAACATCTAACTATCTGATCTCCCATCTTGAGCTGACTGCGATTGTGAGTACTATCCTTATAGTTGTGGCTTTAACCACAGGGCTGAATGTCTCCTCAAAGTCAACTCATTCAAGTTGAGAGAAACCTCTATCAACAAGCCTTGCTTTGTATTTGTGTATTGTGCCATTTGCCTATAGTTTATTTTTAAATACCCACTTAGAACCAACTATATTTAAACCTGTAGTTTTGGGAACCTGTACCCAAGTCTGATTGTGGTGGAGTGCATCAATTTCTTCTTGCATTATTGCAAACCAATGGGGAGATTGCAAAGCTTTCTTTATGGTTGGTGGTTCCTTATGTATCTCTACTCTACTTGCAGCAAGAAACAAGTGTGATATAAGTGCTGATTTCGCCTTGTGCCTTGTCATCATATGGTGTCCTGATACCTCAGGGGCTGGTGGAATACTGGATACAACCTCAGTGCTTGTACCAGTGTCTGTTTGTTGACCAATGTATCCTGAGAGATCAACTACCAGGTATAGAGAAGTATTATGATCAGATGATTCAATTTGTGCATAATCTGTTTGTCCAGTTTCAAAAGATTTACCATTTAGCTGACCCCTTGGAACATCATTAATGCTTACCACATCTTCACTATCAGCCACATTGTTTGGTAGTATATCATCCAGAGGAAAAGGGGTATGTACTGTTTCAGCAAAGTTAGATCAATGGTGTTGTCACCATTAGCGAGATCATTCTCAATGTTGGACAATACTTCCCCTGAATTTGGTGCCTGCAACTTAGAAAAAAACTCAACATAAGTAGCTAAGTGAGTTGAAAAATCAGGTTGATCTTGTGACTGGGCTGAGTGGACATAAGGCAATATGGTTTCATTGAACACCACATGTCTGGACACATATGCTCTTTTTGTATGAGGGTGGTAGCATCTGTATCCCTTGCGCAGACTACTATATCCAATAAACACACAAGGATAGGTTTTTGGACTGAACTTTGTACTACCTTTTAAGTATGGAAAACACCTACTACCAAACACTTTCTGGCTATTATAATCAGGTTGTGCACCATATGGCTTAACAAAGGGAGCTGTCATCTTCAACACTCAGGAAGGTAGTCTATTTATGAGAAACACATCAGTCAAGAAGGCTTCTACCCATAGGAACATAAGCAACTTAGCATGGAACTGTTAGAATAGAAATAAGTATTTCCTACTTAGAATAGAAATAAGAATAGGAATAGGAATAGGAATAAGAATAGGAATCCTAGTTGGAAAAGGATTCCAATGTAGTGTCTATAAATAGGGTCTCAATGTAACTATTTAGATACACAATTCAATAATATTTTTCGTATATATTTAGCCAATGGGATCCAAACCAAACCAAAAGGGGTTGGAAAAGCCAAACCCCTATCTTCTGTCACCCTGGACTCTGTTCTTTATGTCCCTGGTTCTCCTTTTAATCTAGCATCTGTTAGTCGTTTGACGAAAGCCCTACATTGTAGCATAACTTTTTTCGATGATTTTTTTCTCATGCAGGACCGCAGTACGGGACAGATGATTGGAACAGGACATGAATCACAAGGCCTTTACTATCTTACCTCTTCAAATTCCTTAGCAGCATGCTCCATTACAGATTCCCCAGATTTAATTCACAAACGTTTGGGACATCCGAGTCTATCCAAACTGCAAAAGATGGTGCCTAGTTTGTCTAGTTTATCCACATTAGATTGTGAGTCGTGTCAACTTGGGAAACACACTCGTGCTACGTTTTCTCGTAGTACTGAGGGTCGTTCAGAGTCTATTTTTTCATTAGTTCATTCTGATATTTGGGGTCCTAGTAGAGTCAGTTCCACCTTAGGATTTCGTTATTTTGTTAGTTTCATTGATGATTATTCAAAATGTACTTGGGTTTTCTTAATGAAAGATCGTTCTGAGTTATTTTCTATTTTCAAAAGTTTCTTTGCTGAAATACAAAATCAGTTTGGTGTTTCTATTCGTACTTTTCGTAGTGATAATGCCTTAGAATACTTATCCTCCCAATTTCGGGAGTTTATGACTCACCAAGGCATTATTCACCAGACTACTTGTCCATACACCCCTCAACAAAATGGTGTAGCTGAAAGAAAAAATCGGCATCTTATTGAGACCGCTCGTACTCTTCTCCTTGAATCCAATGTTCCATTGCATTTTTGGGGAGATGCAGTTCTTACGTCTTGTTATTTGATAAATAGAATGCCCTCTTCTTCTATTCAGAATCAGGTTCCCCATTCCATACTGTTTCCTCAGTCACATCTCTATCCTATCCCTCCTCGTGTCTTTGGGAGCACATGCTTCGTTCATAACTTAGCCCCAGGAAAAGATAAATTAGCTCCTCGTGCCCTCAAATGTGTCTTTCTTGGTTACTCTCGAGTCCAAAAAGGGTATCGTTGTTATTCACATGATCTTCATCGATACCTTATGTCTGCTGATGTTACATTTTTTGAGTCTCAGCCTTACTATACATCTTCTGATCATCCTGATGTCTCTATGGTCTTACCCATACCTCAGGTTTTACCTGTGCCAACCTTTGTGGAATCTACGGTTACTTCTACATCTCCAGTTGTAGTGCCACCACTACTAACTTATCATCGCCGTCCACGTCCAACCCTAGTCCCAGATGATTCATGTCATGCGCCAGACCCTGCTCCTACTGCGGACTTGCCTCCTCCTAGCCAACCGCTTGCACTTCAAAAAGGTATACGATCCACTCGAAATACTAACCCACATTATACCTTCTTAAGTTATCATCGTCTATCATCACCCCATTATGCATTTGTGTCGTCTTTGTCCTCTATTTCCATTCCTAAGACTACAGGTGAAGCACTTTCTCATTCTGGATGGAGGCAGGCTATGGTTGATGAGATGTCTGCTTTACATAAGAGTGGTACTTGGGAGCTTGTCTCCCTTCCTGCAGGTAAATCTACTGTTGGTTGTCGTTGGGTTTATGCAGTCAAAATTGGTCCAGACGGTCAGGTTGATCGACTTAAGGCTCGCCTTGTTGCCAAAGGGTATACTCAGATATTTGGGCTAGATTATAGTGACACTTTCGCTCCTGTGGCTAAAATTGCATCTGTTCGTCTTTTTCTATCTATGGCTGCCGTTCGTCATTGGCCTCTTCATCAGTTGGACATTAAGAATGCTTTTCTACATGGTGATCTTGAGGAAGAAGTCTATATGGAGCAACCACCTGGTTTTGTTGCTCAGGGGGAGTCTAGTAGCCTTGTATGTCGATTGCGCAGGTCACTCTATGGTCTAAAACAGTCTCCTCGAGCTTGGTTCGGGAAGTTCAGCACAGTAATTCAGGAGTTTGGCATGACTCGTAGTGGAGCTGATCACTCTGTGTTTTATCGGCATTCTGCACCAAGTCGATGTATCTATTTGGTTGTTTACGTTGATGATATTGTTATCACCGGTAATGATCAAGATGGTATCACCGATTTGAAGCAACATCTCTTTAAGCACTTCCAAACTAAAGACCTTGGCAGATTGAAGTATTTTCTAGGTATTGAGGTTGCTCAGTCTAGATCAGGTATTGTTATTTCTCAGCGCAAGTATGCCTTAGACATTCTTGAGGAGACAGGGATGATGGGATGTAGACCTGTTGACACTCCTATGGATCCGAATGTTAAACTTCTTTCAGGACAGGGGGAGCCACTTAGTAATCCTGAAAGGTATAGACGACTTGTTGGAAAGTTGAATTATCTCACAGTGACTAGACCTGACATCTCTTTTCCTGTGAGTGTTGTAAGTCAGTTTATGACTTCCCCTTGTGATAGTCATTGGGAAGCAGTTGTTCGTATTCTGCGATATATAAAGTCAGCTCCCGGTAAAGGACTACTCTTTGAGGATCAAGGCCATGAGCATATCATTGGATATACAGACGCTGATTGGGCAGGATCACCCTCTGACAGACGTTCGACATCCGGATATTGTGTTTTAGTAGGAGGTAATTTGGTGTCGTGGAAGAGCAAGAAACAGAATGTGGTTGCTCGATCTAGTGCAGAATCAGAATATCGAGCAATGGCGACAGCAACTTGTGAGCTAGTTTGGATCAAACAGTTGCTGGGAGAACTAAAATTTGGCAAAGTTGATAAGATGGAACTTGTGTGTGATAATCAAGCGGCTCTTCATATCGCATCAAATCCAGTGTTTCATGAAAGGACTAAGCACATTGAGATTGACTGTCACTTTGTCAGAGAAAAGATACTCTCGGGAGATATTGTTACGAAATTTGTGAAGTCAAATGATCAGCTTGCAGATATCTTCACCAAGTCCCTCACATGTCCTCGTATTAATTACATCTGTAACAAGCTAGGTACATATGATTTGTATGCACCAGCTTGAGGGGGAGTGTTAGAATAGAAATAAGTATTTCCTACTTAGAATAGAAATAAGAATAGGAATAGGAATAGGAATAAGAATAGGAATCCTAGTTGGAAAAGGATTCCAATGTAGTGTCTATAAATAGGGTCTCAATGTAACTATTTAGATACACAATTCAATAATATTTTTCGTATATATTTCTCACAGGAACAACAATGTTAATCCAGTTTCAATTATATGCCTGCATTTTCTTTTTGCAATGTCATTTTGTTCTGGTGTGTTAGGACAAGAAATGTATCTAATTATCCCACAACTTTCCAAGTGCTTAACAAATTCTTAATTTATGAATTCACCCCTCCATCACTACCATTTCTGAAATTTACGAAAATACTTCAAAAAAGTCTGATTTCTTTTTAAGAGGATATAGCCATGTAAACCTTGTGTGATCCTTTACAAAGACTACATAGTACTTCATATGTTGTGAGGATTCAGCAGGAGCAGGACCCCAAAGATCACAATGAATTATTAACAAAGGTTCTTTCTCAGTTTTATTTCTCAAAACAAATGGTAGCTTACAACCTTTTCCCGACTAACAACTCAAACAAACAGAAGGCGCTTTATTTCAGCGACTGACATCAATGCAACTATTTCTACTTAAAAAATTTAAAGACTTCAAGCTAGGGTGTCGTGATCTAACATGCCATATGCTATCTGAGTTCTTCCAGTCTTGTGTGGCAGTCAAGGCATTAAGGTTGTTATCTTCCAATGCATAGAGTCCACCTTTCCTAGATTCTTTGGCCAGAGTGTCCTAGTCTTCTTGTCTTTAACAATGAAATCAGATTCATCAAATTCAAGAGTGCATGATTTATCCCTGGCAATCTCACTTACGGAAAGCAGGTTCTTAGTGATTTTAGGTACCACAAGGACTTCTTGTAGTTTCAGTCCTGATTTAGTTGTATTTCCAACATGTGTGATATCTAATTGTGAACCATTTCCAATAATTATTTTATTTGATCCATGATAGTCTTTAAGATCCAATAAGTTACCTAAGTTATTTGTCATGTGACTGGTGGCCCCCGAGTCCACATACATGTTGTCATCCTCTACAGGTGAGTTTTGTAAGTTCATAGTAGCTAGTGCTTGTGGTAGGTCACACCGGTAAAAACACTTTAAAGCAGTGTGGTTATACCTACCACAAATTTGGCATGCTTCAGATGGTGGACTTTGTTGGTTTCCTTTGGTCTGACTTCCTCCTTCAGTATTCTGATTAATGTTTCCCTTGCCAGCAGGTGCCTGAAACCACTTTCTTTTGAGTTGAAATTGTTGTGTCCTCGAATAGTTTCCTCTTCCTCTACCTCTCTGTGCAGAGAATGTCATGTTGTGTTTTGGTTGAGGCATCTCCTCTTCGTCCTCTCTCATATCAAAACCCCTGAGTGCATTGCCAAATTGATTTAGAGTAAGATAGGGTGCCTTACCTAGCTAGCATGGCAGTTTTGAATGTCTTATATTTGAGGCCTAAACCTCTGACAAATTTTATCACTTTGATATTTTCATCAACAGGCTTGTGTATGGCTGCAAGTCCATCACAAAAGCCTTTGAATTCGTTGATATAGTCATCAATTTTCCTGCTTCCCAACTTAATATTCTGCAGTTGTTGTGGTTGCTTGAAAATAGGCTTCTTCTAGGCATTCCCACATCTCCTTGGTAGTAATGCATCCTACTATACATGCTTTCTTCCGTTAGCGTGCCTGAGATCCAACTTCTAAGTAGGACATCTTTTCTTCCCAATCTCCATCACAACTACTATTCTCAACAGCCGTCCCAGAAGCAGTTTCAATAGTCTTCTCTGATGTCGATGGTGGTGCATTCTCCTTGATGAGATATGTCAACTTGAAAACTTGGATAAGCTGCAACATATGTGTCCTCCAAATCCAGTAGTTATTTGGTTTGAGTTTGATAGAGCACGAAGAAATCAAATGGTGCAGTGATGATGTAGAGAGAGTATTGGATGAATTTGTTGGTGTCATTTTTTTTTGGACAGAATCAGTCTTTCAATTTTAAAACGTAAACAACGACAAGAGTTCTTAGTGTTCTGATACCATGAGGAATTCTCAAGCTAGTTTAGGAGAAACTGTTTCTGTTTTTATTGATGATGATCTCGATTACAATGTCTCCTTTATATAGGAGAATATTAGAGTAGACTTCACCTAACACAAGAGTTGTATGCTGGCTAATACAATACTTAGACAGACTCATACAAGGACTCTGAGGAGTTGTTTGGTAGAGTTTATAAGAATAATGCTAAATAGAGTGTATTAGTAATGCTTGCATTCACAATGCATGTATTAGTTATGCTTGCATTAATTATACATAGATTATTCTTATGCATCGTTTGGTTTGATGCATATAAAAATTAATTTACAAAGATACCCTCCACTATTATGGTGGAAAAGATGTAAAAGAGGTTTTGAAGGGTAATTGGATCTTTAATCATACTAATGCATGCATTAAAACCATTGCATTGCTAATACCTAGAATTCATGGTATTAGCAATACACACCTTAATACACTTTAGAGTGTATAATAATGCAAACATTAATTATACATAGATTGGGAAAGAGTACCAAACAAGCTACTAGTAATACACAAGGCTAATGCATACATTATTTTTTCTAATACACTCTACCAAACGACCCCTAAGACTTATACATAGACTCCTACAAGGATTACAATTAGACTAAGTGACTGCACGAATCTTGGTTAGGTGTCTTTGATCATCATCCTTATCTTTATCTCCAACAGTCTGCTCTATAAATTCTGACAAATTTCAAACAAGTCACCACGTTGGTGTGCCTTCTTTTTTCTAATATGGAGATCTTTGTTTTTCTTGTAAGTTACCTTATATTATCATCTAATTAGGAATAATATAGTCTTAATGTTGCCTCTTTGACAATTTATTTATTTTAATAAATTTATAGCACCTTGAGTCCACGTGTCAATTGATAAACTATCTCACATAAGTAAGGTTGGTTATGACACTCATAAAGAAAAGTAAAATTTCTCTTGGTGTATGGACAAAATAGAAGTCTTCATTCTTCAAAGTTCAAAAACCCAAACTTTTGTCATTACCTTAAAACCCTTGCCAACCGTTACAAAATCTGAGGATTGAGACAATCTCTCCTTTTATTTCTTTCCTTAATGCAAACAGTATTCAAATAATCTGTTTGTTTGTGTATATATACCAAGATATCAATGATGATTCACGTTTCGGAGAACCCTACTTCCTTACCCCAAAAGGTATGCTCAATTTTCCCCTTTCGAACAACTCGTCTTTCTTTTTCTTGGCATTAATTGTTCTACTTACATGTGTTTGAAAACTTGAATGAAAATGCTTTTGAGAAATTTGCATTTTTATGGGTTTAGGTTCTTTTCTTTTTATCATGGATTGTCTGCATTTTTTTGGAAAAAGGACAATTATACCGCCGAACCATCGTAAATGGTATACAAATACCCTCCGTCATTGTAACACCCGTATACTAGAACTACAAAAAAATGCAGTTTTCCAGAAGTTGCAGGTGAAAACAACGGTCACCACTCACGGACCGTAGGGTGACCCATGGTCCGTGGATGCCACCTGCAACCCCTCCTCAGAAGAATCTAGAAAATCGGCTAAGGTCTGACCCACGGTCACAACCTACGGACCGTAGGAGGACCCACGGTCCATCCTACAGGTTCGTGGTTCGCACCTGCAACCCCCAAGAACTCAGCCCCCAAAAAATTCTCTAAGTCCTGACCCGCGCTAGGACCTACGGACCGTAGATTCGACCCCAAACTTTCAGCTCTCAGTCCCGATCGACGGTCGACCAGCACGGACCGTGAGTCAATCGACGGTCCGTCGGTGACCCCGACAACAGTTAAGTTAGGGGTCTTTTGGTCTTTTCCTTATTCGTTTGACCCCTAAACTACGTTGTTTAAACCCTAAACTACGTGGTTTTAGTCAGTTTAAGCCTAGAAACATAACTAGAACTTACCTAAGTCAAATCATTAATCAAACCTTAGATAAATTAGAGCGTAAGAGGAGAAAAGAGGTCAAGAACCCTAGTTCAAGAACGCAACAAGGTTCCATTAGTTCCATCCCCAAAATCGAAAGATTTATCCGTGGAATTCGTCACCAGGTTGTGGGATTTCACTAGTGGGTTCATTTCGCCCATTAGGTCCCTAGAATTCAGTCAGATTCTTGACTCCCTATTATTAACTAGACCTAGGGTTTTCTAGAATTTCATTAGATTATCATGAATTAGTTAATTTAATGTTCCAAGTTAGATTATCATGTTATTACTTGGTTTCTTGCATGAATTTCAGAACCCTAGCTATGTAGTTCTTTAGTTCTTGAATTACACATGCTAGGTTAGATATGTCAGTACTTCCAGATATACATGCCTCCGTTTTTGAATGTGTCATTATCAGTTTATTAATGTGCATTCTCAGTTTGCATGTCAGTTTTGAGCTATCCAGTATATTACAGAAATTCAGTCATAATGTGTGAATCACTTAACCTATTGGGAGTAGCATAATACCGAGTTGGACTAGGGTCAGTCACCCATACAATCCCAGAACTACGAGCCACGTAGGTTGTAAGTCCCCTTTGTGGGCATCATTTTAGTGATCACGCCAGCATGCCTCTACACCTCTGGCAGGGTGTATTGGGTCCTCTCGATGCGGCGTTTACATTGAACTCCACATTTAGCCTATGTGGTTTTAATGTCGGTTATTAGTAGCTTCCACAGTTCAGTCATGCTCCATTGCATTGACCACATTTCAGTACAGTCAGTATTCAGTCTCAACATGTTATAAATTGGTCATTGCATTCAGTTAGCTCAATATTCAGTATCTATGTCATGCTCATATTATACTCATGCTTTATTTCTTGTTCAGTTGTATGTTTATTTCAGTTTTACTCTATCCTGCATGCTTAGTACCTTTCAAGTACTGACGCATACTCTGCATTACATCTTCTTGTGATGTAGGTTCAGGTCCTCAACAGTCAGATCACGCATAGATCGGTTCCCGATCTTCAGTTTAGCAACATCAGTGGTGAGTCCTCATTCTTCGAAGACAATAGTCATGTTACCTTTCAACTTTTAGTCTTTTAGTTTCAGTTTCACTAGATTTAGCTGGGGCATGTCCCAACATTTCTAGTCAGTAGAGGCTTTATTTCAGACATAGTTAGATTCGACTTAGCATTTGAGTTTGATATTTCTCTTGTATTAAACTCTCAGATTTGACATATTCAGCTTTAGTATATGGGTATTCCCAATTATTTTAGATTTACTTATTATTAACTTCCACATCAGTTATTATTATTCTTAGTATGCTCATGTCATGCTAGCAAGGTTAGCTTGGGGTCACTTGCGATCCTAGGTCTCGCGTCCGCGTCCAGGGGGTAGCCTCGGGGCTTGACAGTCAAACTTTTCATTCATTAGTACCCCTGCTATTAAAAAATTAGAGCACATATTCCCCTCACTCTAATAGAAGAGTAATTAGTGACACGTGGCGCAATCCTACAGATCAATCTGATTTGACCAATTAATTAACCCAAAAATAAAATACCCACCCAATGACCCATTTAACTCATACAAATATTAACCAATAACAAATGGATTAGGCATTTTCAACCCGTTAACAATAACACTTAGATCGGGCTCCACAGACGCCCTCTGTGGTCATAACTCTGAACCCTATTCATTTTCTATTGAAATTCAACCGACCCAACATCGGGTTTTCAATACCCGAGTTTCCATCAAGTCCAATTTCTGATTCGTTGAGCCAATCCAATAGACGTCATAGCTGGTGAAAAATTTGATGAACTGGGTTGCAACTGGAACAGAGAAAAAAATAAAAATGAATATCTCTAGGAATCTGAGTTGGGAGAATAAGAAATTGTATTTAAATAGCTGTTGATTGGAGTTATCTAGTTGTAGTTTGGGAGAAGAGATTAAGAGTGAAATAGACAAAGGGAATAAAAACATTTTTTAAGATATCAAGATTCACGAGTGATGAACTAGGGTTTTAGTTTGTGAGATGAACAAAGATTTGAGAGAAGAGGATTTTTCTTCAGGTTTTTAGATAGATTAGTATTTGTGTGGATAATGGGTGTATCAGGTGGGTTAAACGGGTCATTGGGCGGGTATTTGATTATTCGGTTAATTAATTGGTCAAATCAAGTTGAGCTGTAAGATTGCGCCACGTGTCACTAATTACTCTTCTGTTAGAGTGAGGGGCAAATGCGCTCTGATTTTCTACCGGCAAAGGCACTAATGAACGAAAAGTATGACGGAGGGTATTTGTATACCATTTACGATAGTTCGGGGGTATATTTTCCCTTTTTTCTTTTTTTTAATCTCTCAAGATTTTTGTGAGTGTATCTGTTTGGTTGAATGGGGAATTCTGATGTTATTGAACTTTTGAAAACATTTACTGATGTTTGAGAAATTCCATTCATAGAAATTGAATGAAACTGATTTTTGCGAAATTTTCCATTAAAGGATTTAAGGGCTGATTCTGTATTTTTTTTGTCAAACCTTAAACATATATGTGAAATACACATTTCATAGTTCTGTGTATAGTTCCTAGAGGTAGCTTTTATTTTTTATGTTTACACACATTGAATTGATTCGTTCTTTGGGCATAGATAGTTGATAGATAGTTCTAATTTTTTTTTCTATCTCAAGATTTTTATGTGTGTCTTTGGGTGAATGGAGAATTCTGATTTTACCTAATTTTTTTTATAACATTTGAGAAATTCCACTTGAAGGATATGAATGGAACTACTTTTGAGAAATTTTCTTTGATTTTTCTAAAGATTCTTATGGGTTTAGGTTCTTTTTAATTTTTTTTGTTAAGCAGTGATTCTTATTTTAGCTAAAATATTAATATTTATAGGCATCAAGTAATTATGTTTTTGAGAGATTTAACCTTGAATTTCTTTTTCCAAGCTCTTTTGTCGGTACATATTCTTGGTAGAAAGGAATGTAGGCTTTTCTAATTTTTGTTTATTAGTAAGAAAAAACGTTTTCTTCTCGGAGGTGACATTTGCATGATCACTTCTACTAGTTGACAGGCACACCCATTAATGGCTACTTTTGTGTTGTGTGTGATCTTGTGCTTGGAAATGAAATTGATGAAAACTTTTTACTTTGTTGAGTTTTTGGAGTTTTCAGATTTCCAACAGAGGTTGCATAGATGGAGCATTCAGGAAAAGACAAAAGCAATGTGGTATGCATAAGTTCATGTTATCTATTACTATTTCTCAAGCATGTAGTAAAATTTAAAAGCGTGATATTGCATGCTTTGACTGTCTGTTCTTGAGGAACTATTGTATTTCTAAGCTACCTGCTCCAAGAGACAGTAAGACTACGAGGGTAAGAGAGAAGTAAAGAAAGATCCATTCGAGGAGATCTTAGAATCAGAAAGAAAGATGCAAAGGTCGTAGTTACTTTCTTTACATCATGTGAAGCCTAGAAGGATATGGAATATATAACACAAGACAATATATTCACTTTGGTACTTGATGCCTCAAACCAAAAGTGGTAGCTCACTCATATTTGCTTCCCATCTATGTGGAAATAGAGACTATTGGGTAAGAGAATCGTAATTGTAATGTGCATATAAGATGGTATTATCATATGTGAAATCATAAAAAAGTAATGTGGTCTATTGGAGATTCAAGCACAAATAAAACACGATTTTAATAAGGAAAAATGCAAATGATCATCCAAGGGTGTAACGTAGTGTTCAATGAGTTTGTTGAGAACCAAGAGGTCTCAAGTTCAAATTCCAATAGAGAAAAAAACATTAGATGGTGTCTTCCATTTGTCTCAGTCTTTGTAGAAGTATTATACCTGGTTCTTGTCAATAGTGGGAGCCACTGGGAGGTGACAAGTAGCCTTATTGTTTTGAAAGGAAAGCGTCTAAGGCGTGAGGGGATTCATTGTCGTTCTGTCCGACGAGGTGAGCAATGAAAAAGGCAACGAGGTGAGGCAAGGCGTAGAGTTTTTTTTCTGAAATATTCTTAAATTTTCTTTCTTCCTCTTGCACAACCTCTTCTTTCCTCTGTTTTTTGTCCTCTGTTTCCATCTTTTCTCAATTTTCTTTTTATTTTTTCAGTCTATTTATTTTTCAGAGCATTCCTAAGCGAAAGGGAAAATCTTCCCACCACAAGCAAGTGAAAGATGGAGATTTTGCTAAAATGTTTCCATCAAAGGAAGCACGAGCAGAAGTTACTAAGTATGATGTATGCTAACTTTTTCTTTGTAACACGTCCTAGTTAGGTAGCTTTATCGAATTTTTCTTTCATATTTTTCCATGGGATTGATTCAGAGGCTAGTGTTTCTAGTTTTAATCTGTTATCTTTTGTGCATGGTGATGTGTTGTTGAAAATCCTTGGAAGTTGGTAATGCTTTGGGCATCTATAAGTGGATTTGTCTCAAAAATGTGATGTGTCCTCTTCCTGCAGCCAATGCCACTGCAGTAGAGCCTGGACCTCAAACAACCAATGTTGAAGTCAAACCTTAAAGGAGGAGCTGAATGAAGCATTTTGGAAATCAATGACTTTATTTATCCGAACAAATTTATGTTGTTAGTTAAGTCAGATGTGGAAATTTGGGTTTTTTCCAAACTAAGATTTGGTTGTTTCTCTTGTTGTCTTACTCAGAGTTTGAACACTGAACTAATGGTTCAGCCTATAACTGAATCCTAAAATGATGGTTGGATATGTCATTACTATACTTCCCAAACCCCTTCATATTTCATGATTTGTCACTTAACCATGGTAAAGTGTTATGGTTTGATATAACATCTGGTGTGGATAAATTGATGTGATTTAGTGTAAATATCGGGTGTGGTTAAGTTGTTTTCGTATCCTTATTTGCTCGTTTGTGCTTGAAACTGGCAAGCAAAACATCATTGGAAATTTGGTATTGGAAACATTGGTACATTTTTGTGTTTAGCATTGTTTCATTATTATTGAAAATTGGAACTTGATTTAGGGCATTGTTTGTGATACTGTTCATCTCCTTGTGTACTCATAACCATATAAGAAAAGGACCAAAACTGTCCCTTAATCTTTGCTTGAAGCCTCAAAATGATCATCATCCTTTCACAGGTGTAAGAATGGTGTAGTTTTAGTCTCCCAAACATTTTTGTTTATATAACATATATTGGTGTTGTCTTCAACCTTTTGGTTGGGATGTTCAAAATTAAATCGAATCAAAATCAATAACTCAAACCAACAAAATATTATTGGTTTATAGGTAATGAGTTATTAATTTTCTGATTCGGTAATAACATACCCAGTATAGTCTAATAAGTGAGGTATGTGAATGATAGAATGTGCGTAAATCTTACGGTTATTGATTTTGTAACGGTTTATGCTTTTTCTTAATGGGTAATCAATAATATGATGATAAATATCAAATTTAATTTTACACTTAATCAATTGAGGTGTGTTTTTGAAATTCTAGATAGTCTACATGTTTTGCTTTTTCATATCAATAGTTGCATATTGAGTAACTTGGATATTGATAATACATATTTATTTATTCATTTTTCTTTTTTGTTGATAATTTTATTGAAGTGTGTTGATCAATTGACGTGTTTTAAAAACTATTTTATATTTTTCAATTGATTTTTCAAAACCTAAACTATCCCCTTCTTCTTCTATATTTATCAACATCCTTCTCTATTTTATTCTTCATTTCTTCTGTTAAGACAAGAATAAGAATCATTTTTTTTATTTTTAACTTTTGTCAAAATGGAATTATTTTTCACCCATGTAAATTATTATTTTTAAATAAAGAGTGTAATACACACACATCACATATAACTTGAGGTGTATTTCTCAAATTTATAAGTGATAGTTTAGGTGTGTTTCTCGCACTCCAATGGTTTAGGTGTGAAACTCAAAATAGTGGATAGTTTAGGTGTGTTTTTTAATATGTCACTCATTTCATTTTTAATTTCTAGATTATTTTTTTTGGGAATGAAATGGTTATAGATTTAGAATGACTTCATTGACTAATCACCGAGCAAGAAAGACACTTTACGTAGCATTTCAGATCGGAGAATTCTATATGAATGCAATATATTATTTTTCAAATATTATATATTGAGTTTTAAATGTGCGAATGAAAAAATGCTCTCTCGTTTTATTTTATTTGATCCTTTAATTATTTCTTTTCTACATTACACTTAATAACAAGGGATAATGCATAAGTACCCCTGAACTATTATCGAAATTCTAACAACACACCTTTACATAACTAGGGTCCTATTACCCTTCCCCAAACATTTTTTTTGTATTTTTGTGCACCTTTTGTGCTGACCTGACACCTTCAAAGAGGTAAGTTAGTTGTGTTTATACACACGTGCCTGCCACATTAGTAAATATTAATTTTTTTTTTCATTTTTTAAAGTTTTCTTATCTTCTTTATCTTGTATTTAAATTAAGTTAATACACATGATTTTTTTAAAAAAATTGTCTTCTATTTAAACTTTTTTTTACCTTCACTCATTGTTCTTTCTCTTTTATTTTTTTTCTATTGATTTTTTTTTTTACTTTTATTTTATTTTCTTTGTCTTTCCTTTTGATTTGATTTCAAATTTAATACCAAATGTCTTGGATATAAAATAAGTCAACTTCGAATAGATATCAAAATAAGTGAAGACAATCAAGTAAAACATAAAAAAAGTTAAAACGTTAAAATTAAAGGACATCTTTTCATTAATTTTTTAAAAAATACGCAAGTTTTTTTTAAATAATTAAAAGTGAAAAGATAAGATATTAATTAAAGAAAAAAAGTTTAAAGTGAGGAAGAAATTAAAATAAATATTTTACATAGAAAGAAATGAAAATAATTATATATATATATATATATATATATATATATATCAATAATTATGTGTACTAACTAATTATAAAGTTATCATTAAAAAACGGACATGTGTCTAATTTTTTCACTCATTAGTTGCCTTCAAGAGTATGCGCACTCTCTATGCCACATAAGCTTTTAGGGTGTATTTAATCCATTTTAAATTATTTTAGGAAGGTAATAGGGTCCTAGCTAAGTTAAAGTGTGTCTCTGTAACACCTCGATCTCAAAATGGAGAAAATCCTAGTTTTCAGAAAATTGGTGCTAGTACCAACGAAACCACCCACGGACCGTAGGTGGGGCTCCATTGTTAAGATTCAAAATTTGATTGTCTCTGATCCACCCACGGTCGACCAGTACGGTCCGTAGTTGGACCTACAGATAATAAGTCTGACCGTAGGTGAGGGTTAGCAGCCCATTGGAGGAAAATGACTGTTGGATCAATGTCAAATGGTCATATCTTTTAGCACAAAATGAATTAGGTGGCCTATGACCTATCAAATTAAGGCTAATTGAATCATATTTCCAACTCCACCGAGTTTGCAAAAATCCAGGCTCGGAGTAAAAAGTTATGCTCGGTTTACTGAAGCCCTGTCGGGCATACCACAAACCACGACCCAGTTGGTAGTCCATAAACGGTCCGTCGGTCCCTCCATGGATGGACTTCGTCAGATTTTATGTCAGGGTCATTTTGGTCTTTTCCTTATGCGTTGGGGCACTTAAACTACGTTGTTTGATGCCTAAATTATGCCGTTTTACTCAGAATAAGTTTAATAACCTAGTCAGACATACCAGGACCCTCATTCTCCAAAAAGCATCCAAATTAGAACGAAAAGAAGAGAAAGAGGCGCTAATTTCTTTCAAGAACAAGTAGAAGTGTTCTTCAAGTTTCACCCCTGAAATCCAAAGGATTTCTCCATAGATTTCGTCACCAGGTATGTGGGATTTCACTAGTGGGTTCCTTTCATCCACTAGGTCCCTAGAATTGAGTCAGTTCCTTGATTCTACATCGCTTGTTTAGACCTAGGGTTTGAAAAATCTTAGAGAATGGTTATGATTTCAGTTGTTATAGTATCTATACTCCAAATAACATGTTTTCTTGGAAACGTTGCTAAATTCCTTGTATAAAACTCAGAACTCTAGTTTGTGTAAATTCTCTTAGTTAATGAATTATACTTGCTAGGTCAGTTAAACAGAAAATCATGCTTCAGATTTTGAATGTCACATTCTTAGAATATAAATGTTGCATTCTCAGTTAGAATGTCGGTATTTTGAGATATTCAGAAATTAGTGTATTTTATCTTCATGATTATTCAATTGGGAGTAGACTTAGCACCGAGTTGGACTAGGGTTCAGCGTACCCTCATAGTCCCTCTGTTAGGAATTAGTATTAGTGATCATGCCAAAGTCATGCCGTTTTACCCATGGCAAGGCATATTGGGTCCTCTCGATGGGGCGTATACATCAGAATTCACGTTTAGCTCACATTGTTTATGTCGGTTAATAGTAGCTCCCACAGTGAGACTCTTAGTGCATTTGACTTAGTATCCATTATATACTTCAGGATTCAGTTCAATATGTTACTTTCATGATTAGTACTTGGTCATTGCATTCAGTTCAATTTTTTTTTAGTTATACTTCAGTACACATATATATATATATATCCTTGTTCAGATTATATCATTGATCAGTTATGTATTGTTCAACCTATGTACTTTATTCGGCTTAGTATCTATATTTTGCATGCTCAGTACATTCCAAGTACTGATGCATACTTTACGCTACATTGTTTTATGATGTAGGTTCATGTACTCATCATCCAGATCATGCATATATCGATTTTTGATCGGCATTCAGTAGCTTTAGTGGCGAGTCATCATATTTCGAGGACAATAGACATGCGTTCTATTTTAGTCTTTATTTCCAGTTTTCAATTTTGTTAGAGTTAGCTGGGGCATGTCCCAACAACGTTAGAGGCTTTTCAGACATAGTAGTAGATGCAACTTGAGTTGTTAAGTGGTGTTTCAGTCATCAGTGGACTTTCATTATATATTTTTGGCGAAATGGTCTGATGGACCCTTATACTTGTATGAGTTTGTATTGCGGATCCTTCTATTTAATGTTTTATCAACTGGACCCTTAAATTCTGTAAAACACAATATATTAAACCCTTCTGACCATTGACCATGCTTATGTGACATTAAATGGCTGAGTTGGCGAGAGAGTGTGACTACATGCGTGTTAAGGCAAGTGAACAACATATTTTAAATTTTAAATTATTAAAATTATAAAAAATTAAAATAATAAATTTAGAAAAGAAAAAAATCCAACTTCTTCCCCCACCCCTAACCTTTTTTTTCAGCCACCCCTAACCCCACTCCATCGTTGCCCCAACCCCATTTTTTTCTTCTCCACACCATATGTTATCTTCTTTAGCCAATCTTGGCATTAGCACTCTCATTGACATCAGGTTTCATGGCGATTATCAGTGGAGGGAAAAAGCGGCACTGGTTTCATAGTGGTGCTCGCTGGTTCGGAGTAGAATGAGAGGGAGAGAGGTGGCGCTGGTCCTTTTTCGCTAGAATGGGAGGTGGTATTTGTCTATTTTCCGTCAGAATGGAAGGCGACGAGGGAGTTTGCTGGTACGCCATGGAAGATGGAGAGGAGACGCCATTTCTGATGGTTCGCGGGGTGTCGCCGAAAGTATGGAGAAAGGAAAACGTTGAAGATGAGAACAAAGAGGGAGATAGAACGAGGAACTGGTCATGACGGCGAAAAAGTTTGCCGACCAGAACTAGTGGTTCGGCTGCCACTTAAGATGGCTGGTTCTGCTATATGAGGAAAGGAAAATGGTGCATCAGAGGAGCCCAGATTTTACTTTAAGAAATAAATTAAAATTTTATTATTTTATCTTTTATTTAATAAATTTAGTTGATAATTTATTTAAATAACAATTAGTGAAGATAATGATGATATGTTATTAATTTAAATTACATGGATTTGACATGTCATCAACTTAAGGGCGAGTGGACTACACACATGGTAGGAGGGACTTAAAAATCTCTTTTGATTAAGTTTAAGGGTTCAATTGATAATTCATTAAGTAGAAGGATTTACAATACAATCGCATACAAGTACAAGGGTTCAGCAGACCATTTTGCCTATTTTATACACTCAGACTAGTTGGGTTTTTCCCCAGTTTTAGCTATCCATTATTTAAGCTTCAGCATAGTACATGTCTTATTTAGTTATTCTCAGTATGCTTGATATATGCCAGACACAAGGTTAGCTTGGGGTCACTCGTTTATACTAGGGCCCGTGTTAAGCCAAGGGGGTAGCGTTGGGGCATGACAAGTTCAATGGGTACTTATGCATAATCCCTAATAATAAATAACTATATAAAATAGTAATAATTAAATTTAAATATTCAAAAAAGTCTGGATGTAAATTTTGTAAGACTATGAATTAGTCGTGAGACATGACACGACAAACAATTAAAATACATTAGCTACCTTACAACAAATTGAACAACTAACCCAAGAAAAAAAAGGTTGTGTCATGGATGGATAAGTGTAATGACTCTCTAAGTCATTTTCTCTGTTTCAATATTTTTTACGTTTAGAGTTTTCTTATAGCCATCTCAAGTCATTTATGACTTGCTGGAACTAACAATTTGGTCACCTGATCGTTCATTTGGGTTTTATGCAAGTTTTCCTTTTAGACCTTCTGAAGTTTAGATAGTTGACTGCTGTCAAACTCTAAGTAAACGACCTCATAATGCAATTTTGATGGCTTAGTTAGCTCCAAAATGTCGAGTTTAGTCATAGTTCTTTGGCTCGGGTTCCAGGACTTCCAGACTAATTTCAAAAATCCTGTGGCTTATGGCTAAAGTAAAGCCTTGGTGTGAATCCACTTTTTGTCGAGACAACCCTCGTTGGAAGTTTGAACATCCTTGTTGATTCCAGAATATCAAATTTAGTGGGGGTAATATAATTCCCTTATGTGCACGGGATTCCGAACAAATCTTGAGCACTTGATTGAAGTCCATAGAGACTTGGCAGGTTTGGGCTAGTGCTTGTGCTGGTGTAGGTGCTTAAGCGGGTCTGGATCGCTTAAGCAGTAGCCCCTTTAGCGACCAAGAACTACTTTAATGGTCATTGCACATAGTTATATTCCTCTTCTCTATCATTTTGTTCTTAGAAAAATGAGATGTTGGGGCTCGGGTTAAGGTGATTCTCTCGGGAATTGGAGTGTTTGAGTTGGGATTAGCATGGGATCATTATTCTCTCTTCCAAACTTGTAAGTATTGTTATTTTTGTCTTTTTAAGTTTAATTTTAGTGTTCTTGATCATTTGGTTGTATGAGTGATTTGGTGAGTCTTCCGAGCTTTAATTGTGTCTAATTTTGGTGCACAAGTTTCTTGAGTTGTTGGGGACCTAGTGATAGGTTCAATTTCAAAATTCTATTAATGGGTTCCATGAGGCTGTTTTTTTATTTGGTTTGCAATGTGGATATCATCTTTCTTACAGTTACATGTAGTTTACCATGTTGATAGTGGTGTGGCATTTTTTGGATGTGGAGAAGAGTCAGGTAGCTCATGCAAAATTATATTTGGTTTCTAACTAGGCTATAATCTACTATCTTTTAGACTGTGCTTTATGAGATAATGCTTTGCATATATTTCATGTGGAATAGGAATGTGTGTGAGTGGTTCATGTTTACTCCCTTATTCCTATTTTCTTGACTCCTGTATGAGCCTCAGGCTGGTTTTAGGTTGCAGAATCCTTAGCTTAGGCTGGTAATTTGTTACTTATGCATTAGTTTGATATTGATAGACTCTTCAGAGTTGATGCATGAGGTTTTAATATAGGGTGGTGATATAAGTTCCTTTGGATAAGTCTTAATGATACTTTAGTGAACATCATTCATTATTATGGACTGATGCCCTCGATTGGTGCGGGGACCTTATTTTCGCTTTGACATTGCAAAAAATCACCCTGAATAGACTCTTAGGCTTGATTTTTGGATCTCTATCTAATATTGGGCTATGTAACCTTAATTGCTTTATATAGTCGTAGGTTGACATTAGTTGTGCTTAGTATTCACTAGTGTAGTACTTTCGGGTTAAGGCTGAGATCCTTTAGTGACCCTTTTTTAGTTGTCGGATTCATTATAAATTCATTTGTTTCCTGAGTTATGGTAATTCTATTATGGTATTATTGTAGTGTATGTTGACACGTGATAGGGCTAAGGCCTTGGTCGAGGACCAACTGGATTTTTCAAGTTAGTTTAAGAGCACGATGATGTCAATTATGTGCTTTAGGTTGTGTAAATGCTCTTGTTTGGATGCTGGTGATGATATACATTACATTAGTACTCACTTTCACGTGTTTTGTGGTACGATTCCAATAAATGCATTGGTTTTCACCACCACTTTGAGAAAGTATGATTTTGTACTTTTTAATCTTAAAACTGGCTTAGACGAGAGGTTGATGCAGCGAGGTAAGGTTACAACTTATGCTTCTAGGCAGCTTAAGGTACATGAAAAGAACTATCAGACTCATGACCTCGAGCTAACAAAAGTGGTGTTTGCACTTAAGATTTAGAGACGTTACTTGTATGGTGTTCACGTAGATGTGTTCACAAACCATAAGAGCCTTCAGTATGTATTCACCCAGAAAGAGTTGAATTTTTGCCAGAGAAGATGACTTGAGTTCCTCAAGGATTATGATATGAGTGTGCATTACCATCCTAGTAAGGCCAATGTAGTAGCGAATGCTCTTAGCAGACTATTTATGGGTAGTGTAGCGCATGTGGAGGAAGAAAGAAAGGAAGTAGCAAAGGATGTTCACATACTTGCTTGCCTAGGAGTTCGTCTTATGAGCATGTCAGATGGTGGTGTAACAGTTCAGATTGGGTCAGAATCTTCTTTGGTAGTGGAGGTTATAGAGAAGAAGGACGGTGATCTGATATTACTTGAACTAGAGAGTGCAATCCTCCAGCAGAGAGTTGAGGTTTTCTCCCAAGGGGGGAGATGGTGTGCTTCGTTATAAGGGTCGATTATGTGTTCCTAAGGTGGGTGAGTTGAGACAGCAGATTCTTGCAGAAGCCCATAACTCCAGATATTCTATTTATCTAGGCGCCACTAAGATGTATCGTGATCTGCGGGAAGTCTATTGGTGGAATGGTATGAAAAGGGATATAGTGGATTTTGTGGCTAAGTGCCCTAATTGCCAACAAGTCTAGGTAGAACATCAAAAACGATGACGTATGACTCAATAGATTGACATTCCTACTTGGAAGTGGAAAGTGATCAACATGGACTTCGTTACAGGTTTACCTCGTACTCGCAGGCATCATGACTCTATTTGGGTGATTGTTGATAAAGTTACTAAGTCTACATACTTTTTGGCTGTTAAGACTATAGATTCGGCAAATGACTAAGCCAAGCTTTAAATTAATGAGATAGTTAGGTTGCATGGGGTTCGTTTGTCTATCATCTCAGATAGAGGTCCTCAGTTTACCTCTCATTTCTGGAAGTCATTTCAGAAAGGTCTTGGTACTCAAGTTAATCTTAGCATAACTTTTCATCCGCATATGGATGGGCAGGTAGAGTGTACAATTCAGACCTTAGAGGACATGTTGAGATCTTGTGTGATCTATTTCAAGGGTAGTTGGCATGATCACCTTCTTTTTATAGAATTTACCTAAAATAATAATTACCATTCCACCATGCAGATGGCCCTTTTATGAGGCATTGTATGGGCGTAGATGTAGATCTCCAGTTGGTTGGTTTGAAGTAGGTGAAGCAACCTTAATAGGGCCAGATTCAGTTCATGAAGCTATGGAGAAGGTGCAACTAATTAGAGATAGACTTAAGATAGCCTAGAGACGCCAGAAATCCTATATGGATGTAAGGAGAAGGGAACTAGAGTTCCAAGTTGATGATTGGGTTTTCCTAAAAGTGTCGCCTATGAAAGGGGTGATGAAATTTGGCAAGAAGTGAAAGCTCAGTCCTAGATATGTAGGCCCTTACATGATATTGACAAGGGTTAGTAAAGTGGCTTATGAGTTAGAGTTGTCAACAGAACTAGCAGCAGTGCATCCGGCTTTTCACATTTCGTTGTTGAAGAAATGTGCGGGTGATCCAACATCTATTGTACCTTTAGAAAGTGTGGTTGTGAAGGATAATCTCACTTACAAAGACGTACCAGTTGAGATTCTTGATCGTTGATGAGTCCACAATTTGGATTTATTTAGGGCTATAATTTGATAGAATTAGTGTCCTCAAATGCATATTTTGTCTCAATATTTGATGAAAATCCTTAAGTTTTAGGTATTTGGAGTTTGAGGCAAAGCATGCACACTACTTGGCAAGAAGAACAAACCGGCTGAAAAGAACGAAGAAATGAAGGCCTGAAGATCACCGAGCCCAGTTGGCGAGTCACCGAACTGCCTGGAGATCGCCTTTTGTTCCATTGCGCTGAGCCCTGATCTTAGGCAACTTCTAAGAGTGTGAG
Source organism: Solanum verrucosum (assembly GCF_900185275.1). Lineage (NCBI taxonomy): Eukaryota > Viridiplantae > Streptophyta > Magnoliopsida > Solanales > Solanaceae > Solanum > Solanum verrucosum. The sequence goes on from NW_026020059.1 coordinate 3,420,038, forward strand.
CCAATTTGACATATGCCTCTTTTGTGACCTACCTTGTGAGTGTGTGAACCGCTTTTGAACACCCCTTGAGCCTTACCTTTCGTTGGAAGAAACTTGATGGAAATTAGACCTTTCTTTATCCATCACCCATAATCCTCATGAAGTTGTGGTTAGTTGAATAGCCAACTTAGGCCAAAGCCTAAGTTAGGGGTGTGGTGAAAAGATAAGGGCAAATCAAGAAGTGCAAGGAAAGTCTCCTCTTACCCATGGTTTTAAGAAAAATGGAACCTCTCCTAAAAATAAAGAAATTTGTGGAATAAAGTACAAAAGAAATGGGGTTCCCAAACAATCCACGGAAAGTGAATAATAGGATGACTTATGAGCACTAAAGAAAATGATGAAGGAAAAGGAAAGGAAGTGTTGTGAGCACCACATTTCGTGAGGATGAAAGTCACTAAGCTTAAATGACCATACCTTTGCACTCATCCCCATTACAAGCCTTGAAAAGACCTTTTTGATCTTGAATGAGCTGAAACAAATGTTGACTGGAAAATACGGGCAAACCTATGGGTAAAATTATGCATTGTGTTTCTCTTTGTGACTGTTAGCGTTGCATCTGATTCCAAAGCTTTAAACTGTGAACCATTGTGTGAATATGGAATCATTCCTTGTGTGAGGGCATTTGAACACTTTGGTTGAGCTTGAACTTTCATTTGAAGTAAGTATTGTGAGCATGAGATTCTTTGATATTGGTGAGTCACAACTTGAATCTTTGAGTGCACATTTGATCTTTGCATAAGTTAAATTGAGTCTTGTGTAGCACTGTTCGAGACACCTTTTTTGAACGGCTGAACTTGAGTTTGCTTAAGGACAAGTGAAAGTTTAAGTTGGGGGTTTTGATGAGTCCACAAATTAGACTCATTTAGGGCTATATTTTGATAAAATTAGTATCCTCAAATGCATATTTTGTCTCAATATCTGATGAAAACTCTTAAGTGTCATGTATTTGAAGTTTGAAGGAAAACATGGACACTACGTCGCAAAAAGGAGCGAAAAGGCTGAAAAGAATGAAGAAATAAAGGCCTGAGGATCGCCGAGTCCACTTGGTGAGTCGCCGAAGGGTCTTACTTCGCCTTTTGTTCCAGTGTGCTGAGCCAAGAAGGAAAAGATCAAGTCGGCAAAAAAAGGGAGCAGTCGGTGCATCGCCGAGAAGTTCCGCGAAGCAGTACCATGTCGCCCAATGACCCAGAGCACAACGATGCTGAAGGCTGGTGCAAGATGACGATGAACTACACCAAACGGCGAATCGCCGAGTTGATCGGCGATTCCGACTAATGACGCTGAACGATCCGCTGCAGCACAAATCTGTGAAAACTATAAATACTAGTTAGAGTTGTAGTTTTAGGTGTCGAACAATTACTATAATTTTCATATAGAATAGTACTTTTTGATATTTTTGCTCTAAGTTTGAGAGGGTTTTGAAGAACTTGAACATTCAAAGGGTTTCAAGTCCAAGAATTTGGACTTGGGTCTTGTGGATTCTTCACTCTTTGCTTGTTTTAAGACTTAAATCTTCATACCCATTTGAATGCAAACTCATATTGGTATAAATTTCTATCTCTTTTACATGTGTAACTAAAACCCCAATTCTTGGGGTGTGATTTTGTGAATATGGGTTAGATTATCTGTTGGGTCTTGCTTGTTGATGATTTATTTGTTGTTTAGATGTGATTTCGTTTAGTAGTTGTGGTGGAACTTAATGAAATTGTAGTTGTAAATACGATTTCACCTTTGTGTTTTCGGCTTGCTCGAGAGAGAGGTCGTAAAACTAAGACTACTAAATTGATGGCCGGTGGGAGTGAGTCGACATGAAGTTCAACTCGAGAGAGTGAACCCTAGTCAAATTCGCACACACTCAGCTCGAGAGAGTGAGTGGGCCAAGGCGGAAGTTGTTCTTCATGCGACAAGTGGGTGTCCGAGAGGAACCCATTTGATTCGGGTAAGTTGCTCGGGAGAGAATTTATCTCTTCTATAGTCTAGCCTAGTCACAACTATTCAACATATTTGTTGTCAAAAACATGTATCCAATAGTTTAGTTTTTCCCGTGTTCCTATCACATCCCAAGAACCCCATCTCCTTGATTAGTACTTCTTGCATTCTTGCTATTTTTGCTTACTTGTGACAAAACCCCTATCTTTAATTGACACTCTTGTGTCGCCCTTTAATTTACAATGTTTTTAATCGTTAATGTCTTTAGCTACGACTAGTTAGAACTAAATTTTATTTTTCTATTAATTCTCAAAACCACTCTCTTGGGAACGATCCCAACCCTTGGTTGGGTTACTAAATTATTGTACGATCGTAGACACTTGCATCAGAAGTTGTGTCTTGATTACGTAAACATCAAAACCTATGGGTGAAATTATGCATTGTGTTCATCTTTGTGAGTGTGAGCGTTGAATTTGATTCCGAAGCTTTAAACTGTGAACCATGGTCTGAATATGGAATCATTCCTTGTGTGAGGGCATTTGAACACTTTAGTTGAGCCTGAACCTGCATTTGAAGCAAGTATTGTAAGCATGAGATTCTTTGATATTGGTGAGTCACAACTTGAATCTTTGAGTGCACAATTGATCTTTGCATGAGCAAAGTGAGTCTTATTGTGTGCATTCATGATTGATTCTTGTGTAACACTGTTTGAGACACCCTTTTTGAATTGCTGAACTCGTGTTGCTTGAAAACAAGCAAAAGTTTAAGTTGGAGGTGTTGATGAGTCCACAATTTGGACTCATTTAGGGCCATATATTGATAGAATTAGTGTCCTCAAATGCATATTTTGTCTCAATATCTGATGAAAATCCTTAAGTTTCAGGTATTTGGAGTTTGAGGCAAAGCATGGACACCACTTTGCAAGAAGGAACAAGGCGGCTGAAAAGAACGAACAAATAAGGACTAAAGATCGCCGAGCCCAGTTAGCGAGTCCCCGATCGGTCTGGAGATCGCCTTTTGTTCCATTGCGCTGAGCCCTGAAGGAAAAGGTCAAGTTTGCGATGAAATGGAGCAGTCGGCGTGTCGCCGAACAGTTCCGCAAAGTAGTACCATATCGCCCAACGACTCAAAACACAAAGAGGCTAAAGCAGAAAGGCGATGAAATCGACCAAACGGCGGATCGCCGAATGTATCGGCGATCCCGACTAACTTCGTTGAAGGGTCCTTCGCAACACATTTTCAAACACTATAAATACTTGTTTAAATTTCTACCTTAGTATCATATCACTATTATTATTTGAACATTTTACAGTTTTTGAGAGAGTTGAAGTTTAGAGGGTTTCAGAGACTTTGTTCTAAGACCTTAAAGATTTAAAGGGTTTTAACTCCAAGAAATTGACCTACGGCCCGTTGGTCCCATCCGTCGGTCACTTCGACAACAGTTAAATCGGGGGTCTTTTGGCCTTTTCCTATTTCATTGGACTCCTAAGCTAAGTCGTTTAGACCCTAAATTATGAGGTTTTAGTCCGTTTAAGCCTATAAACATAACTAGAACTTACCTAAGTCAAATCATTAATCAAAACTTAGAGAAATTAGAACTTGAGAGGAGAAAAGAGGTCAAGAACCCTAGTTTAAGAACGCAGCAAGATTCCATCAGTTCCAGCCCCGAAATTGAAATATTTCTCCGTGGAATTTGTCACCAGGTATGTGGGATTTCACTAGTGGGTTCCTTTCGCCCATTAGGTTCCTAGATTTCAGTCGGATTCTTGATTCCCTTATCATGACTAGACCTAGGGTTTCTAGAACTTCAGCAGATTTTCATGAATTAGTTATGTACATGTTCCAAATCAGATTATCATGTTATTACTTCGTTTTTGCATGAATTTCAGAACCCTAGCTATGTATTTCTTTAGTTCTTGAATTACACATGCTAGGTCAGATATTTCAGTTATTTCAGATATACATGCCTCAGTTTTGAATATGTCTTTATCAGTATATTATTGTGCATTCTCAGTTTGCATGTCAGTTTGAGCTATCCAGTATAATACATAAATTTAGTCATAATGTGTTAATCACTTAATCTATTGGAGTAGCATAATACCGAGTTGGACTAGGGTTCAGCGTACCCATATAGTCCCAGAACTACGAGCCACGTAGATTGTAAGTCCCTTCTATAGGCATCATTTTAGTGATCACGCCAGTATGCCTCTATACCTTTGGCAGGGTCTACTGGGTCCTCTCGATGGGCCATATACATCGGACTCTACACTTAGCTCATGTGATTTTATTGTTGGTTATTAGTAGCTTCCACAGTTCAGTGAGACTCTATTGCATTGACCACATTTTCAGTACAGTCAGTATTCAGTTTCAGCATGTTATAAATTTGGTCATTGCATCCAGTTAGTTCAGTATCTAGTATATATATCATGTTCAGATTATATTATTGCTTTATTGCTTTGTTTAGTTATGTTGTTATTCAGCTTTACTCTATCCTGCATGCTCGGTACCTTTCAAGTACTGACGCATACTCTGCGCTACATCTTCTCATGATGTAGGTCCAGGTCCTCAGCAGTCAGATCACGCGTAGATCGGTTCCCGATCTTCAGTTCAGCAGCATCAGTGGTGAGTCATCATTCTTTGAGGACTAGTGACATGTTTATCTTTATCGCTTTTAGCTTTAGTTTCAGTTTTGCTAGATCTAGTTGGGGGATGTCCCAACATTTCTAGTCAGTTTAGAGGCTTATTTAAGACATAGTTAGTTTCAGCCTTAGTCTTAGAGTTTGATTTCTCTATTGTATTCAAACTCTCAGCTTTTATATATTCAGACAATAAATGGGTATTCTCCCTATCATTTTCAGTATATCTTATGATTTAGCTTCCGCACAGTTTTATTATTAAGTTTATCTTTAGTATGCTTATGATTGTGCGAGCAGGGTTAGCTTGGAGTCACTCGTGATCCTGGGTCCCGTGTCCGCGTCCAGGGGTAGCGTCGGGGCATGACACTTTAAGCCCAGAAGGTACACAACAACAAACATAACCCAACCTCCCCCCATAAGACTGGTGCATGAAACAATAACTAATTATGTTGGTGATAGGTGATACTTTTAAATGTTAGTATGAAAAGAAAGTTATAAAATCATCGGTTCCAAGTGCCACATAACCAAGTATATACGCATACCTACTACCCCCTGAAACACTAGGTTGGACCCATGTGGACACCCTTCCTTCTGTTCGGTGGGTCACATGGACGTAAGGACCCATAAGGGGTTCAGAAAGTCAGTATATATTACATGGTGCCTATACAAGACCTCCATAATATATCTATCACAGTACTGGATCTGCTGTGTCATGGTATCGAATATGTATTTAACTAAATCATCATAGAAATTGTCGGCAGTGTTCCTGACCGATCAAGTAAAAAATGAGAACATCCTCGATGCCTCTTTTATCTCAAAAGCCTATTTATCAAAGTGGAAAAGATGGCACGAGTCCTATCAAAACTAGTTTTAAAGAGTAAACTGTAGAATCATACTTTCTCGAAAATAGTAGTGAAATTCAATGTGTTTACTAGGATCATACCACAAAATATGAGAAAACGAGTATCAACGCAATGCATGTCATCACTAGCATCAAAACAAATAGTAGCTAAAAAACCAATGTACATTACCAATACTACCTTACTCATAGAGCATAAAAAACTAACCTGAAATCCAGTTGGTTCACGACCAAGGCCTTGGGTCCAACAATGTACCAACAATGATACCCAAACCTGATTACCATAACTCAAGAAATGAAGAAATTTATATAAAATCTAACAACCAAAAAGGGTAACTCAAAAATCATAGGCTTAACCTGAAAATAGTAATCAAGTGACACTAGAGCACAACTAATACCAACATATGGTTTATAACAAGCAACTAAGGTTCCATGCACTAATGGAGTACAAACCATAACAATTTCTATACAACGCAGCCAAACTAACTATAGGGTCACTAAACACACATTATGAGGAACTTTGATCACAAAATATTGTAACGCTTTAAACATCAACTCTAAAGAGAATGACAACACTAAACTAAGTCGTACCAAGGACTTACCAACCTAAGCTAAGGATTCCACAATACTAAATGAGCCTGAGGCTCTTACGAGAATGATGAAAATGGGATAAGGAAGTAATTCTAAACCCATTAGATATAATCCTAATCCATGTGCAATCTATACTAATCATTATCTCATGGAGTACAATCTAAAACAAAGTGGACCGTGGCCTATCGAAAAATTGAACTACAATCTCAAATCATCCACAAGTTTCTCGCCTCATCTTTATGTCCTCTGAATTACATGAAACTATCAACATCATAAAGTATGCGTTACTACGAGAACAATGTTACCCATATTGGTATAGTGTAACTCAGGCCTAAATCAGCTAAAAAAAATAGGCATGTTTGACTTGTTAATGAAATTACAAAAATAAACCTATTACTAGATCCTTAATATCTCAAGTAACTTGTGCCAAAAGTTGAGCACCATCCACTCAAAAACCTAAACAAAATAGTCCCACAGGATCAAAATTCAAGAATCACCATTAAACGGGAAAGAAAGGTTTAGGGGACAAGATTTACCTTATTTAAGATCCCACCCCCCCAACTCAATCCCAATGACCCAAATGCGAAACTCCAGTAATTCCCAATAATATGCACCGAAAATGAGCTTAAACGAAGCTCTAGAGATCAAGATATTGAATTCAGAATGTTGCACAATGAACTAATTTTGAGATTTAACTACCAATAATGGCAACTGATACGGCGCATCACGCCCCTACCACTAAAGAGGCGAGGCTCACACAAGCAGCCTGTTAAAGTGGATCCCTGACTGCTTAAGTGGCCACCGCCTAAGCTAATCCAGGTCGCTAAAGCAAAATCCCTTAGCTGGCAGGCCTCGCTAAAGTGGCACATTTTTCCGTTAAAGCGGCTAGCTTAAGCAGCCAGAGCTGCATGAGCAACTGCACCAACATACTACTCTATCTAAATGAGCTAAATCCCAATAAACTCTACTTGGTTTCTCGGGATTGGTTTAAAAACTAGTGCATGAAAATAAAATATGCCACCCCCACTAAAATTGAACAATGAACTAATTTCGAGATTTAACTACCAATGATGGCAACTGATGCGGCGCCCCTACCATTAAAGAGGCAAGGCTCACACTAGAAGCATGTTAAAGTAGATACCTGACTGCTTAAGCGGCCACCGCCTAAGCTAATCCACGTCCGCTAAAGCGACAAGCCCTTAGCTGGCAGGCCTCGCTTAAGTGGTACCTTTTACGTTAAAACGGCTACAGCTTAAGCGGTGCCAAATCATCATGAGCAACTACACCAACATAATGCTCCATCTAAATGAGCTAAGTCCTAATAAACTCTGATTGGGTGCTCGGGATTGGTTTAAAAACTAGTGCATGAAAGTAAAATATGCCACCCTTTCTAAAATTGATATTCTGGACTCAATGGAAATGTCAAAACTTCCAAAAAAGGTCGTCTCAACAAAAAGTGGGTCCCACACCTAAGCTCCATTTTAAGCCAAAATCTACAAGATAGCTCAAAATAAGCCTAGAAGCCTCGTAGCCCACACCAAAAGTCCTTGAAGACTAAACTTGACATTCTAGAGCTAATAGAACTATCAGAATCACATTCATAGGTCGTTCACATAAACTTTTGACTGGAGTCAATAGTTCAAACTTTATAAGAAACAAAATAGGAAAACTTGCATGATAAGATTAGAATGAACTATCTGATGACTGGACCATCAGTCTCAGCAAGTCATAAATGATTTGGGTTCACTATAAAAAAGCTCTTAACACTGAATACCCTGGATAATGAGGGAAATGACTTGAAGAGTCTTTACATATATGCTAACAAATAAGGGGTTGCAAGTTAAACGATTATACCTAAGTTTACAACTAGTCTTACAATAGAAAATGGACTAGACTGACTATATTGAGTGAATTTCCACCATTATCGACCTTGGAAGGTCCATAATTATCATGACGTGGTACATTCAGATTCTACTGTCTTAATTTAAGAGTATATATAATTGAATAATAGACTATATTAATAGCCCTTAAAATAAGTCTTATTGCAATTTATTTGTCTCGTAATCAACATTTGATTCCTCAAACACATGTCTCTCAAAGTTGTGATATGTGTTTGTTTTGTAAATACACTCATCTCATTGAAACAAAATTAATTAACAATGGTCACCAAGAACCAAAAACCCAAAAGCTCTAAGCATTTCAAGGGAGATTACAAAGGAAGAAGAATCTCCAATGTGACTATTATGGACCTTCCAAATGTGATTATGGTGGAAATTTTATCATGATCGTCAATCAAACCCGCTTTTCGATGTAAGACTGTTTGAAAACTTTGGTATCATCTTTTAACTTCCTACCCTTTATTTGTTAACATGTATCACACAACATCACCTAATTTTCCCTAATTATGGTTTTGAATAGTCATTCCTACCCTTGGCTTCTAGAACTCAAAGCAAATTATGATTATTATTCTTTCCCAAGTAATAAAGTCATTGATTTGAGGCCTAGTTAGCACCTCCCTACAGTGGAATCGACAATGTATTTAATTGGTTCACACAATGGGTTCATTTGTTTGTTGAATAGTCATTTAGTAGCTTACATAAACAATCCTCTTTTGGGTGAGTATTTGATAAGTACATCTCCATTTACATTATATATAGGTTCACTCCAACGGCTAGTTCGACTTTCACTAATTACTAAATATTAAGTAGGTGTAAGAAATAATATTAGAAAACAAAACTAGTATTATCTAACAGCTAGTTAGACTTCAATAATTACTTTTAATTAATGAATCTGCCTAGTTACTTGTGGAAATTAGAGTAGCCCTTATAGTCATTTTAGCTTGAAATAAATTTCCACAATCTTGGAGCACACTATATATGAAAGTCCATCCATTCCATAAGACCAAAACCCCTAAAACTAGCTAGCTTCTTTTTTGTTCAAACTAACTGACAGCCATGGACACCAAAAGCTTTGAGATTTTCATGGGACATTGCAAAGGATAACGGATATCTCATGCCACGAGGATTATGGACCTTCCAGTGCAGATTATGGTCGAAATTCTTTCACGATTGTCAATCAAGTCCATTTTATATTTTAAGATTGTTTGTAACTTTGGTATCATCTTTTAACTTCCGACCCTTTGTTTGTTAACATGTATCACATGTTAACAAATAAATGGTCGGAAGTTTAAAAAATTTACCATATTTTAGAAACAGTTTTACAAAATAAAATAGACTTGATTGGCAATCTTGAAAGAATTTTGATCATAATCACCATTAAAAGGTCCATAATCCTCGTTACATAAGATATGCTTTATCCTTTGCAATGTCCTTGAAAATCTCAAAGCTTTTGGCGTCCATGGCCGTTAGTTAGTTTGAACAAAAAGGAAGCTAGCTTGTTTTTGGGGTTTTGGTTTGATGGAATGGATGGAGTTTTATATATAGTGTGCTCTATCGTGATGTGTACATTCAGATTCGATGCTTTAATCCAGGAGAGAGTGATAGATATAATGTTAAATGAATAAGGGATGATAATTAATATCCCTTAAAATAAGTGGTTATAGTGATTTGTTTGCCTCTAAGTCGACATCTAATTCCTCAAACACATGTCTCTCCATGTTGTGATATGTGTTTCATTTATAAATACACCCATCTCACTGAATCATAATTAATTAATCATGAACTCCATGAACCAGTATAAAAAAGTCTCTAAGCTTCTTGAGGGAGATTGTAAAGGAAGAAGAATCTCAGATATAACCATTATGGAACTTCCAAATGTGATTATGCTAAAAAACTTATCATCAATCGAACCAATTTTCTGATGTAAGAATTTTTGCAAGCTCTGGAATAATCTATTAACGTCCAACCCTTTATTTGCTAAGATGCATCATACTAAATCCCCAATTTTTCTCAACATCTTTCTTTTCAATGGACACTCAAACCCTTCACTTCTAGAACTCAAACTAAATTATGATTATTATTTTTTCCCTAGTAGTAGACTCATTAATTTGAGCCCTAAATTTCACATCTCTCCAATGGCATTGAACATGTCTTTAATCGTTTTGTGTAATAGGTTCATTTGTTTGTTGTGGTCATTGTGTTTACATCAATAATCCCTTTTTGGGTGACTATTGTTTGGAAAAATACTATAATATTGATATAGGACAAGAATTAAAAATAGTATCTAAATTATCACAAATATTGTGTCATGGCAAGACACTACCTTGAAAGTTATTACAGCTAGTCTCCGATGCAAATCGTTAAGGCCAGTTACTCCCCAAGGTTTCACATCTCTTCCAAATACATGCACTGCTAGAAGTTTGGAGTTGCACAAATACAATTGTCGAGAGATTGACAATAGAAATGATCACTATTTGAGATAATAAGAGAATTGGTGAAAGAGAGTGTAAATGAAAGAGAGGCTTTTGTTTCTCTTATGTATATTTAACTCACAAATCATACTCCTTAAATAGACATATCATTTACGTTTTTATCCAACAAAAGAAAGTAGAATTAATGAAACCAACGTTACTCTTGCTTTAGTGATAAATTTGTCATAATGCAAAGTAACTTCAAGTCTTCTAAATAGTTCATATAATTTTTTCGACGTTAAGAAGTTGTCACTTGAATAAATATGAATCATTTATAAGGAAGTAACCCTCCCATTTCAAATATACTTACAGCTTAGGAATGTTCATATAAATTATTAAAAGAGATAGTTATAATATGTTGTAATTTGCATTAAATAAAAAGGAATGATATCCATAATCCCCCCCCCCCCCCCCAATTAATGCAAAGATAAAGAATAAGAATAATTTCAGGGCAAAAGAAAGGAATCTGTACTTAAGTATCAATAACTTTCAATTTGAATTGTCACGTAGTGAAACGAGGCAACAAAAAATATCCATTAAATGAGGTACTCTTAAACTATATTGTCACGACTCGAGCCTACACCCTGGACGTGGCCGGCACTCGAGAACCATTGTTGGTCCCCAAGTGAACCCCCATCCTCGCTAACTACAAGTGAAAGACTAACTCAAGCATACAAAGCTTACAACTTAATAGAATTCATTGAACTCAATTACAAAATCTTTAACTCAAAAGATTAACTCTGAATAAAATAGTATATTCAACTCACTAGAAATAGGCAACTCAAGTCTTTTAAACATTTAACAAGATAAATGAAACAGACTTTTAAACTCTATTGTCTGTCTATGAAGCCCTTAAATGACAAAGATGGAAGTCGGAACAAGACCCACTCCATTTTGACAAAACTGAAAGTATAATTGGAATCCTCCGAAAGCAAGGAGGCTCACCATAGCCATTTGGCCTGTATCATTTTATGATACAGAAACAGGTATTCAGGGTCATCAACAGAAGCTTAATTGGGAATAGTTAGTTCCCATATATTCAGATTGGAAAAAGAACTCAACTCTGCTCTTTCTCAAACTCAGTTGCTCAAGTCTTAAAACAAGTTTGGAAAAATTTGTAAAAGACTTCTCAAAATAGGGTTCATGCTAAATTATGGATGCAAAAGACTCAATTCGAGGTTTTCAATAACCATACATAGAACTCAATACTTGAAACTCAACAAATCAGAATGCAAGAACTTCAGTAAGACTACTCATTTCAAGAATGCTTAAGTCAGAGGTTCATGCGGAATTATGGGTATGAACAACTCAACTCAAGGACTTCATGGGTAACATGTAATATTTCCATGATTAGGAATATAATCTAAAAAGTGTTAGGAGCTCAATACTCAAGACTTAGATCTTGAATATACTACTCCTCTCAAAGATACTCCATTTATGGAGTTCATGTAGAATTTATGGACATGAACGATTCGACTCAAGGGTCTACCTAACAATATGGAACTCGTCTATATGACTCTTATCATTCTCATACCTACTTCGTCAAAACTTATCTCAAATCAATAGTTGATCTCAAAGGATTCACAATTGAACTCAAAGACTTTCTTGAACTCTACTCTTAACTCTCTCTTGAATTTGAATTATGGATTCAAGAGTTATGATTCATGATAAGAAGGATCTCGTAATGATAATGTAGACTCATGAATACATTCTCTTCATTCTCATACTCACTTGCTTGAGTTTTGAAAAGTAATTTAAAATTGAAGAAGACTCCTCAAAAAGACTCAAAGGGACTTTCTCAAAATGTTCGAAAGAACTCTCAAGACGTAACTCTTTAACTCTACCTAGAATTTGAATTATGAATTCAAAGTTATCATTCATGTTAGGAATGATATTTAAGTGTTTAGAAGTAGTTTAGAGTAATTAGAATCAAAAGAGAGTGAATGTACTTTTTAAAGGGACTCAAACGGGACAACCAATGGAAAATGAGTGGGGAAGGCGACCTTGGCGTACTGATGGCGTGGGGCACCAGCTCCTAAACTTCAGAGGAACTATCTTGGCGTGCCATGCCAGCCCTTCTGGCATATCTGTGGCGCGTCGCGCCACCATTCCCCTTGGCAATTTCGATGAATTTTTCTACTTGTTTTCTGACCTAAATTCGACTAGAATCAAATGGTTTCTTCCCCAATCACTTAGAATCAAATACTCAACGTATCTACACACTAATCCACTCAAATCACTAACTTTCATCTCAAGAATTCATCAAAAACCCAACAAAACAAGATTTAGAATGAATATCAAGAACTCAATATATGCAAACTTATGGATGAAATTCATAAAAGGAACTCATGATTGATGTGTGGGTGCATGAACCCAACACTATGACAACTTACATACCTCTTAGGGATCAAACCCTTGAAGAAACAATCCTCGATTCGCAAAAAAACTCCAAGAACGCCTTGACTTTTCTCTTTTTCTCCTCATCTTGAACTCTTCTCAAAACACTAAGTGTATATTGGTTTTGGAAAACTGAACCAAATCAATTTAGACCCCTAATTAATTACTAAAAATGAATTAACCTGATTGGGTAAGGAAAAGACCAAAATACCCCTTTTAAATCCAGATAACTTTCTTTAATTTAACAATGTGACTTCAAATAGTCATATCTCCCGCGTACGAGCTTGAAAATTAGAAAACTCAACGGCGTTGGGAAGAGGATTCCAAGAACTTTTATTTGATATCTCATGGGCCACCTAACTCATCATATACTGAAAGTTATGGTCGTTTGAAGTTGACCTAAAACTTAAAGGAACTTAGGAATGACTTGAATGAATTCCCTTTAGTTCTTCTTGGAACTCAAGATGCTACATTTAGTGACCTTAACATTCAAGAAATTTTAAATTCCTTGGTAAAATCCTACTCACAACGAAGGATAGTTCGAGTCTTAGTTTAAAAACAATATGGGTTGTTACATATATGGACATGAAGTAATTTTGAACAAGATAGACATAAGTTGAGACCCCCAAAATACATAGCATATGCTTGATTTTATGCAAACTCCATAATACCAAGAAAGTGATTTTTATGGTCATGCACACACACTGGATCTCATGAGTGCTTTTGAAAGATGTCCCAAGTCTGTCAGAAAAGGTGACATGCCTTTACACTCACATAGGTGATTCCATCAATACTATCCCAAATATACCACCTTAAGTCTATGGAATTGTTAAGAGCAAAATAAGCTCAACCTTATAAAATACTATTTTACGTCATAGGGATAAAAATGTAATATATATTAAGAACTTATAAGTAAGGCTAGGCATAATATGGTTCGAAACAAAAAAACTGATCGAATAAAAAAGATTTAATTTCAGTTACGATATTTAAATTTGTTCGGTCTATTTCAATTTTAAATCCTAAAAGTTCAGTTATTTGGTTCCATTTTTGGTTTTTAGCTATTTAAAATCGGTTAAACAACTAAATAAATTGTTTATATACTTATAGGCTGTCTTATTCAGTTACTCACTAATTCTCTAGTAGATGCTTAATTTGCCTAGCCCAAATATTAAACTTCCCAATTTGCTCGACCCTATTAGCTAATTCCCAAATGTGAGATACAAAAATCCCTAAATACTCTATAGTTGACACTCGACAGTCAATAACAAAATATAACTCACCTGTCATCAACCTTCACTATCTCACTGTCGCAGGCTACATCTCATCTCTCATAGTTGTTGGCTCGTCGCGCCATTGACCATCGACTTCTCAAATCGCAACTCACCTTTCCAGTCTCACTCAATAGTTAACACTCACCATGTAGCTTCATATTAATTTACCCTATTTTCTATTATTCTGCTCTTTTGTTCTTGGAGTAGTTTTTCCTATTTGATCAAGGCTTATTATTTATGCAATTTGGGAGATATAGGTGCGAAATTTACTTTGTGTTATAGTTGAAGAGCTGATGAGTGGTAGATTTTCACTCATTTAAGGTACATTTATTTCAATATTTAGTGTCCTGAATACCTGATTTTTTCCTATTATGATAAAATATTGATGATTTGCAGTTATGAAGGCAATTGGACAAGACAAGGATTTATATTGGAAACAATGAACAAATATGCAAAACGAAGTGCAAACTATACATTGTTAATCGCTTAACGAGAAGGGTAGATCACTTATTGAGCACGACCTCACCCAAAATGACAATGCATAACATTTGTGTCTATCAAGTCAGGTGGGAAAAGTACAGTAGATAAGGCGATGCGCCGAATGGGAAAGGCAACCTTGATGAAAATCGCCTAAAGCGATAGTATGAAAAGTAAAGATCACTCAATTGCATGGAACACAATCTAAAACGAAGTGGACCGTGGCCTACCTGAAAGCCGAACTGCAATCTCGAATCATCCACAAGTTTCCGGCCTCATATCTATGTCCTCCGAATTCCATGATACTATCAACATCATAAAGTACGCATTACTATGTGAACAATGATGCCAATATTGTTATAGTGTAACTCAAGCCTAAATCGGGTAAAAAATAGGCATGTTGAACTAGTTAATGAAATTACAAAATTAAACCTATTACTAGGACCCTAATACCACAAGTAACTTGTGCCCAAAAGTTGAGCACAATCCACTCAAAACTCCAAAAAAAATAGTCCCACAAGATTAGAAGCCAAGAATCACCATTAAAGGGCAAAGAAATGTTTAGGGGACAAGATTTACCTTATTTAAGACCCCCCCCCCCCCCCAACTCAATCCTAATGACCCGAATGCGAAGCTCCGATAATTCCCAACAATATGCACAAAAAATGAACTCAAACGAAGCTCGAGAGATCAATATATTGAATTCAAAATGTTGGATAATGAACTAATTTCGGGATTTAACTACCAATGATGGCAACTGATGTGGCGCCCATACCACTAAAGAGGCAAGGCTCACACTAGAAGCCTATTAAAGCGGATCCCTGACCACTTAACTGGCCACCGCCTAAGCTCATCCACGTCAGCTAAAGTGATAAGCCCTTAGCTGGCAGGCCTCACTTAAATGGCATATTTTCCGTTAAAGCGGCTACAGCTAAAGCGGTGCCAGAGTCTCATGAGCACTGCACCAACATAGTGCTCCAGCTAAATGTGCTAAGTCCCAATAAACTCTTCTTGGGTGATCGGGATTGGTTTGAAAACTAGTGTATGAAAATAAAATATGCCACCACAACTAAAATTGAACAATGAACTAATTTCGAGATTTAACTACCAATGATGGCAACTGATGTGGAGCCCCTACCACTAAAGAGGCAAGGCTCACACTAGAAGCATGTTAAGGCGGATCCCTGACCGCTTAAGTGGCCACCACCAAAGCTAATCCACGTCCGCTAAAGAGAAAAGTCTTTAGCTGGCAGGCCTCGCATAAGTGGCACTTTTTCCGTTAAAGCGACTACAACTTAAGCGGTGCCAGAGCCGAATGAGAAACAACACCAACATAGTGCTCCATCTAAATAAGCTAAGTCCCAATAAACTCTGCTTGGGTGCTCCAAATTGGTTTGAAAACTAGTGCATGTAAATAAAATGTGCCACCCCCACTAAAATTGATATTCTAGACTCAATGGAAATGTTAAAACTTCCAAAGAAAGTCATCTCAACAAAAAGTGGCTCCCACACCTAAGCTATTTTTTAAGCAGAAATCTACAAGATAGCTCAAAATAAGCCTGGAAGCCTCATAGCCTACACCAAAAGTCCTTTTCAGACAAAACTTGACATTCTAAAGCTAATAGAACCATCAGAATCGCATTCTGAGGTTGTTCACATAAAATTTTGATTAGAGTCAATCGTTCAAACTTTAAAAGATACAAAATAGGAAAACTTGCATCATAAGATAAAAATGAACAGTCTGATGACTGGACCATTAGTCCTAGCAAGTCCTAAATGACTTGGAATCACTATCAAAAAAGCTATTAACGCTGAATACGCTAGACAACGAGGGATATGACTTGAAGAATCATTACATATATGCTAAAAAATAAGTGGTTGAAAGTTAAATGATTATTCCTAAGTTTACAAATAGTCTTATAATAGAAAATGGACTGGATTTACTATATTGAATGAATTTCCACCATTATCGACCTTGGAAGGTCCATAATAATCATGATGTGGTACATTCAGATTCTAGTGTCTTAATTTAAGTGTATATATAATTGAATAATATATTATAATTAATGGTCCTTAAAATAAGTCTTATTGCAATTTGTTTGTCTCGTAATCAACATTTGATTCCTCAAACACATGTCTCTCAAAGTTGTGATATATGTTTCATTTGTAAATAGACTCATCTCATTGAAAAAAAATTAATTAACAATGGTCGCCAAGAACCAAAAACCCAAAAGCTCTAAGCTTTTCAAGGGAGATTACAAAGGAAGAAGAATCTACATTGTGACTATTATGGACCTTCCAAATGTGATTATGGTGGAAATTTTATCATGGGCATCAATCAAACCCATTTTTTAATGTAAGACTGTTTGGAAACTTTGGTATCATCTTTTAACTTTCTATCCTTTATTTGTTAACATGTATCACACAACATCACCTAATTTTCCCTCATTATGGTTTCGAAGAGTCATTCCAACCCTTGGCTTCTAGAACTCAAAGCAAATTATGATTATTATTCATTCTCAAGTAACAGAGTCATTGAGTTGAGGCCTAATTAGCACCTCCCTACAGTGGAATCGACAATGTATTTAATTGTTTCACACAATGGGTTCATTTGTTTGTTGAATAGTCATTTAGTAGCTTACATAAACAATCCTCTTTTGGGTGAGTATTTGATAAGTACATCTCCATTTACATTATATATAGGTTCACTCCAATGGATAGCTAACGACTAGTTAGACTTTCATTAATTACTAAATATTAAGTAGTGTAAGAAATAATATTAGAAAAAACATCTAATATTATCTAACGGCTAGTTAGACTTCAATAATTACTTTTAATTAATGACTCTGCCTAGTTACTTGTGGAAATTAGAGTAGCCCCTATAGTCATTTTAGCTTGAAATAAATTTCCACAATCTTGGAGCACACTATATATGAAAGTCCATCCATTCCATAAGACCAAAACCCCAAAAACTAGCTAGCTTTTTTTTGTTCAAACTAACTAACAGCCATGCATGCCAAAAGCTTTGAGATTTTCAACGGACATTGCAAAGGATAATGCATATCTCATGTCACGAGGATTATGGACCTTCCAATGCTGATTATGGTCAAAATTCTTTCACGATTGTCAATCAAGTCCATTTTATATTTTAAGATTGTTTGTAACTTTGGTGTCATATTTTAACTTTCGATCCTTTGTTTGTTAACATGTATCACATGTTAACAAATAAATGGTCGGAAGTTAAAAAAAATTCCAGATTTTAGAGACAGTTTTACAACATAAAATAGACTTAATTGGCAATATTGAAAGAATTTCGATCATAATCACCATAGGAAGGTCCATAATCCTCGTGACATGAGAGATGTTTTATCCTTTGCAATGTCCTTGAAAATCTCAAAGCTTTTGGAATCCATGTCTGTCAGTTATTTTGAACAAAAAGTAAGCTAGCTAGTTTTTGGGATTTTGGTCTTATGGAATGGATGGACTTTCATATATAGTGTGCTCCAAGATTGTGGAAATTTATTTCAAGCTAAAATGACTATAGGGGCTACTCTAATTTCCACAAGTAACTAGGCAGAGTCATTAATTAAAAGTAATTATTGAAGTCTAACTAGCCGTTTGATAATATTAGTTGTTTTTTCTAATATTATTTCTTACACCTACTTAAGACCAAAACCCCTAAAACTAGCTAGCTTCCTTTTTGTTCAAACTAACTGACAGCCATGGATGCTAAAAGCTTTGAGATTTTCATGGGACATTGCAAAGGATAATGGATATCTCATGTCACGAGGATTATGGACCTTCCAGTGCAGATTATGGTCGAAATTCTTTCACGATTGTCAATCAAGTCCATTTTCTATTTTAAGATTGTTTGTAACTTTGGTATCATCTTTTAACTTTCGACCCTTTGTTTGTTAACATGTATCACATGTTAACAAATAAATGGTCGGAAGTTTAAATAATTTACCAGATTTTAGAGACAGTTTTACAAAATAAAATAGACTTGATTGGCAATCTTGAAAGAATTTCGATCATAATCACCATTAAAAGGTCCATAATCCTCGTTACATAAGATATGCTTTATCCTTTGCAATGTCCTTGAAAATCTCAAAGCTTTTGGCGTCCATGGTCGTTAGTTAGTTTTAACAAAAAGGAAGCTAGCTAGTTTTTGGGGTTTTGGTTTGATGGAATGGATGGAGTTTTATATATAGTGTGCTCTATCGTGATGTGTACATTCAGATTCGATGCTTTAATCCAGGAGAGAGTGATAGATATAATGTTAAATGAATAATGGATGATAATTAATATCCCTTAAAATAAGTGGTTATAGCGATTTGTTTGCCTCTGAATCGACATCTAATTCCTCAAACACATGTCTCTCCATGTTGTGATATGTGTTTCATTTATAAATAAACTCATCTCACTGAATCATAATTAATTAATAATGAACTCCATGAACCAGTATAAAAAAGTCTCTAAGCTTCTTGAGGGAGATTGTAAAGGAAGAAGAATCTCAGATATAACCATTATGGAACTTCCAAATGTGATTATGCTAAAAAACTTATCATCAATCAAGCCAATTTTCTGATGTAAGAATTTTTGCAAGTTCTGGAATAATCTATTAATGTCCAACCCTTTATTTGCTAAGATGCATCATACTAAATCCCCAAATTTTCTCAACATCTTTCTTTTCAATGGACACTCGAACCCTTCGCTTCTAGAACTCAAACTAAATTATGATTATTATTTTTTCCCTAGTAGTAGACTCATTAATTTGAGCCCTAAATTTCACATCTCTCCAATGGCATTGAACATGTCTTTAATCGTTTTGTGTAATAGGTTCATTTGTTTGTTGTGGTCATTGTGTTTACATCAAAAATCCCTTTTTGGGTGACTATTGTTTGGAAAAATACTATAATATTGATATAGGACAAGAATTAAAAATAGTATCTAAATTATCACAAATATTGTGTCGTGGTAAGACACTACCTTGAAAGTTATTACAGCTAGTCTCCGATGCAAATCGTTAAGGCCGGTTACTCCCCAAGGTTCCACAACTCCTCCAAATACATGCACTGCTAGAAGTTTGTAGTTGCGCAAATACAATTGTCGAGAGATTGACAATAGAAATGATCACTATTTGAGATTATAAGAGAATTGGTGAAAGAGAGTGTAAATGAAAGAGAGGCTTTTGTTTCTCTTTGTATATTTAACTCACAAATCATACTCCTTAAATAGACATATCATTTATGTTTATATCCATCATAAGAATGCAAGAAGTTATAATAGAATTAATGAAATGAAACATTACTCTTGCTTTAGTTATAATGTGTCATAATGCAAAGTAACTTCAAGTCTTTTGAATAGGATATATATTTTTTATGAGGTTAAGAAATTGTCACTTGAATAAATGTGAATCATTTATAACGAAGTAACTCTCCCACTTCACATATACTTACAGTTTCAGAATGTTCGTATAGATTATTTAAGGAGAGTTATAAGATGTTGTCATTTGCCTTAAATAAAAAGGAATGATATCCATAATCCCCCTACCCCCACTAATGCAAAGATAAAGAATAAGAATAATTTCAGGGCAAAAGAAAGGAATGTGTACTTAAGTATCAATATCTTTCGATTTGAATTGACACGTAGTGAAATGAGGCAACAAAAAATATCCATTAAGTGAAATAATCTTGAACTATATTGTCACGACCAGAGCCTACACCCTGGACGTGGCCGACACTCGAAAACCATTGTTGGTCCCAAAGCGAACCCCCATCCTGGCTGACTACAAGCAGAAGACTAACACAAGCATACAAAGCTTAAAACTTAATAGAATTTATTGAACTCAATTACAAAATCTTTAACTCAAATAAAATAGTATATTCAACTCGCCAAAAATTGCAATTCAAGTCTTTAAAACATTTAAGAAGATAATGAAACAAACTTCTCAAACTCTATTGTCTATCTGCGAAGCCACTAAATGACAAAGATGGAAGTCGGTACAAGACCCACGACATTTTGACAAAATTGAAAGTACAAGTGGAAACCTTCGAAAGCAAGTAGACTCACCATAGCTAACTCGAACTGCAAGTGGTATCAACGAAGCTTCTGTTGATGACCCTGAATACATGTATCTGCATCATAAAATGATGCAGGCCAAATGGCTTCAGTACATGGAATGTATGAGCATTTAAGGGGAATTCTAAGGCATAAACATAAGCTTGAACTAATGGAAAATAAACATACTTACCTCTTCTCAACTCACTTAACTCAACTCAAAGAAACATAGTTCAACTCAATGATAAGATTTTCAACTTAGTAAAATAGGGCTCAACTCAATAATAAGATATTCGACTCAATGAAAAATAAGGCTCAACTCTATAATACGATACTCAACTCTGGATACTCAAGAAATAAGCAACAATAAAATATGCAATATATGGAAAGCTTTTAAAACAACCGATCACAACTCAATGTATTGAAAAATACAATAATAACTCAGTTTGTATATAAAATACAAAATAACTCTGTGTGGAAGGTTCTCTAACCGACAACCATCACTATGAGCTATGTGATGATACATGTCTCGCCCACGTTGCCAGAACTGTCCTATACTTTTCCAGGGTATAAGATCTACTCACTAAGTGGATCCACTAGTCTATGCTAAAAATCATTACGGAATCATATAAAAAGTATGATTCTTTTTACCCACGTTGGCTACATGGTTTATGGGGGCTGTGAGTTATCTGAACTCTCCCCCATATCGGTGCTCAATACTACTCCCAAAATATAACTAGCTCATATGTTTAAAAACATAACTCTTTATCTGGTTTGAGATTATTACTTAAAAAAATTTCTCTTAAAAGAGGGGGTACTCAAAGATGCTCAAAAGCTCTTTTGGAAATCTCAGTTTCCTCATATTTTAAATGTGAAAGCATTTACTCTTGAGAATACTAAGTTCCCATATATTCATTTTGGAAAAAGAACTCAACTATACTCTTTCTCAAACTTAGCTGCTCAAGTCTTAAAACAAGTTTAGAAAAATTTGTAAAACACTTCTCAAAATAGGGTTCATGCCGAATTATGGACGCGAATGACTCAATTTGAGGTTTTCAATAACCATACATAGAACTCAATACTCAGAACTCAACAAATCAGAACACAAGAACTTCAGTGAGACTACTCATTTCAAGAATGCTTAAGTCAGTGGGTTCATGAGGAATTATGGGCATGAACAACTCAACTCAAGGACTTCATGGGTAACATGTAATAGTTCCATGATTAGGAATATAATCTCAAGATGGTTAAAATCTCAATACTCAAGACTTAGATCTTGAAGATACTACTCCTCTCAAAGATACTCAACTTATGGAGTTCATGCGGAATTTATGGACATGAACGATTCGACTGAAGGGTCTACCGAACAATATG
Organism: Solanum verrucosum; assembly: GCF_900185275.1. Taxonomy (NCBI): domain Eukaryota; kingdom Viridiplantae; phylum Streptophyta; class Magnoliopsida; order Solanales; family Solanaceae; genus Solanum; species Solanum verrucosum. Next base: position 3,442,040 of record NW_026020059.1, read on the forward strand.
GAACTCGTGTATACGACTCTTCTCATCCTCATACTTACTTCCTCAATACTTGGCTCAACTCGATAGTTGATCTCAAAGGATTCACAATTGAAATCAAAGACTTTCTTGAACTCTACTCTTAACTCTCTCTTGAATTTGAATTATGGATTCAAGAGTTATGATTTATGATAAGAAGGATCTCGTGATGATAATGTTGACTCATGAATACATTATCCTCATTCTCATATTCACTTGCTCGAGTCTTGAAACAAGTTATTTAAAATTGTAAAAGACTTCTCAAAAAGACTCAAATGGACTTTCTCAAAATGTTCTAAAGAACTCTCAAGACTTAACTCTTTAACTCTACCTTGAATTTGAATTATGAACTTAAGGTTATCATTCATGTTATGAATGATTTTTAGGTGTTTAGAAGTAGTTTAGAGTAGTTAGAATCAAAAGAGTGTGAAGGTACTCTTTAAAGGGACTTAAACGGGACAACCGATGGAAAATGAGTAGGGCAGGAGACACTGGCGCACTGCTGGCGCGGGGAACCAGCCCCTAAAATTTAAAGGCACTATATTGGCATGTCACGCCAGCCTTGCTGGCACATCTGTGGCGCGTCGCGCCACCTTTCCCGTAGACAATTTCAATGAATTTTTCTACTCGTTTTCTGACCTTAATTCGACTAGAATCAAATGATTTCTTCCCCAATCACTTAGAATCGAATACTCATCGTATGTACACACTAATCCACTCAAACAACTCTCAAATCACTAACTTTCATCTCAAGAATTCATCAAAAACCCAATATAACAAGATTTAGAATGAACTTCAAGAACACTTATCAAGAACTCAATATATGTAAACTAATGGATGAAATTCGTAAAAGGAACTCATGATTGACGTGTGGGTGAATGAACCCAACACTATGACAACTTACATACCTCTTAGGGATCAAACCCTTGGAGAAACGATCCTCGATTAGCAAAACAACTCCAAGAACACCTTGACTTTTCTCCTTTTCTCCTCTTCTTGAACTCTTCTCAAAACCCTAAGCGTATATTGGTTTGGGAAAACTGAACCAAATCAGTTTATACCCCTAATTAATTACTAAAAATGAATTAACCTGATTGGGTAAGGAAAAGACCAAAATACCCCTCTTAAATCCGGGTAAATTTCCTTAATTGAACAATGTGACTTCAAACAGTTATATCTCCCTCGTACAAGCTCGAAAATTTGGTGGCGTTGGGAAGACGATTCCAAGACTTTTCATTTGATATCTCATGGGCCACCCAACTCATCATATGGTCGTTTGAAGTTGACCTAAAACTTAAAGGAACTTGGGAATGAATTCTCTTTAGTTCGTCTTGGAACTCAAGATGCTACATCTAGTGACCTTAACACTCAAGAAATTTTAAATTCCTTCATAAAATCCTACTCACAATGAAGGATAGTTCGAGTCTTAGTTAAAAAAAATCAGGGTTGTCACATATATGGACATGAAGTTTTGAACAAGATAGACATAAGGTGAGACCCCCAAAACACATAGCATATGCTTGGTTTTATGCAAACTCTGCAATACCAAGAAAGTGATTTTTATGGTCATACACACACGCTGGATATCATGAGTTCTCTTGAAATATGTCCCAAGCCTGTCAGAAAAAGCGACCACGTCTTTACACTCACATAGGTGATTCCATCAAGTCGATCCCAAATACACCACCTTAAGTCTATGGAATTGTTAAGAGCAAAATAAGCTCAACCTTATAAAATATTATTATACGTCATAGGGATAAAAAATGTAATATATATTAAGAACTTATACGTAATGCTAGGCATAATATGGTTCGAAACAAAAAAACTGACTAAATCAAAAAAAGATTTAATTTCAATTACGATTTTTCAATTTGTTCTGTCTGTTTCAATTTGGAATTCTAAAAGTTCAGTTATTTGGTTCGATTTTTGGTGTTTAGCTTTTTTAAATTGGTTAACCAACAAACTAAAACTGTTTATATACTTATAGGTTGTCTTATTCAATTACTCACTTATTCTCTAGTAGAGGCTTAATTTGCCTAGCCCAAATATTAAACTTCCCAATTTGCTCGACCCAATTGGCTAATTCCTAAATGTGAGATACTAAAATCCCTAAACTCTCGATAGTTGACACTCGACAGTCGACAACAAAATATAACTCACATGTCATCAACTTTCACCGTCTCACTGTCGTAGGCTACATCTTATCTCTCATAGTCGTTGGCTCGTCGCGTCATTGACCATCGACTTCTCAAATTGCAACTCACCTCTCCAGTCTCACTCAATAGTTAACACTCACCATGTAGCTTCATATTAATTTATCTTATTTTCTATTATTCTGCTCTTTTGTTCTTGGAGTAGTTTTTCCTATTTGATCAAGGCTTATTATGTATGCAATTTGGGAGATGTTGGTGCAAAATTTACTTTGTGTTATAGTTGAAGAGTTGATGAATGGTAGATTTGCACTCATATAAGGTACATTTATCTCAATAATTAGTGTCCTGAATACCTAATTTTTTCCTATTCTGATAAAATGTTGATGATTTGCAGTTATGAAGGCAATTGGACAAGACAAGGATTTATCTTGGAAACTATGAACAAAAATGCAAAAAAAAGTGCAAACTATACATTGTTGATCGCTTAATGAGAAGGGCAGGTCACCAATTGACCACGACCTCACCCAAAATGACAGTGCATAACATTTGTGTATATCAAGTCAGGTTGGCAGACTACAGTAGATAAGGCGATGCGTTGAATGAGAAATGCGGCCTTGAAGAACATCACCCAAAGAGATAGTGTAAAAAGTAAAGATCACTCAATTGTATGGAGCACAATCTAAAACAAATTGGACCATGGCCTACCTGAAAGTTGAACTGCAATCTCGAATCATCCACAAGTTTCCTGCCTCATGTCTATGTCCTCTAAATTCCATGATACTACCAACATCATAAAGTATGCGTTACTATAAGAACAATGATACCAATATTGGTATAGTATAACTCAGACCTAAATCGGGTAAAAATAGGCATTTTGAACTTGTTAATGAAATTATAAAATTAAACCTATTACTAGGACCCTAATATCACAAGTAATTTGTGCCCAAAAGTTGAGCACAATCCATTCAGAACCCCAAAAAAAATAGTCCCACAAGATTAGAAGTCAAGAATCACCATTAAATGGCAAAGAAAGGTTTAGGGGACAAGATTTACCTTATTTAAGATCCCCCCCCCCCAACTCAATCCTAATGACCCGAATGTGAAGCTCCGGTAATTCCCAACAATATACACAAAAAATGAGCTCAAACGAAGCTCTAGAGATCAAGATATTGAATTTATAATGTTGGACATTGCACTAATTTCGGGATTTAACTACCAATGATGGCACCTGATTTGGCGCCCCTACCACTAAAGAGGCAAGGCTCACACTAGAAGCTTGTTAAAGCGGATCCCTGATTGCTTAAGTGGTCACCGCCTAAGCTAATCCACGTCCGCTAAAGCGATAAGCCCTTAGCTGGCAGGCCTCGCTTAAGTGGCACATTTTCCGCTAAATCGGCTACAGCTTAAGCGGTGCTAAAGCCGCATGAGTAACTACCCCAACATAGTGCTCCAGCTAAATGTGCTAAGTCCCAATAAAATCTTCTTGGGTGCTCGGGATTGGTTTGAAAATTAGTGCATGAAAATAAAATATGCCACCCCCACTAAAATTGAACAATGAACTAATTTCGAGATTTAACTACCAATGATGGCAACTGATGCGGCGCCCCTACCACTAAAGAGGCAAGGCTCGCAATAGAAGCCTATTAAGGCGGATCCCTGACCGCTTAAGTGGCCACCGCCTAACCTAATCCATGTCCGCTAAAGCAACAAGCCCTTAGCTGGCAGACCTCGCTTAAGTGGTACCTTTTCCGTTAAAACCGCTACAGCTTAAGCGGTGCCAAATCCGCATGAGCAACTACACCAACATAATGCTCTATCTAAATTAGCTAAGTCCTAATAAACTCTACTTGGGTGCTCGGGATTGGTTTGAAAACTAGTGCATGAAAATAAAATTTGCCACCCCCACTAAAATTGATATTCTGGACTCAATGGAAATGTCAAAACTTCCAAAGAAGGTTGTCTCAACAAAAAGTGGGTCCCACACCTAAGCTATTTTTTAAGCAAAAATCTACAAAATAGCTCAAAATAAGCCTGGAAGCCTTATAGCCCACACCAAAAGTCCTTTCAGTTTAAACTTGACATTCTAGATCTAGTAGAACCATCAGAATCGCATTCCGAGGTCGTTCACATAAAATTTTGTCTGGAGTCAATCGTTCAAACTTTAAAAGATACAAAATAGGAAAACTTGCATCACAAGATTAAAATGAATTGTCTGATGACTAGACCATTAATCTCAACAAGTCATAAATGACTTGGGCTCACTATAAAAAAGCTCTTAACGCTGAATAAGCTAGATAACAAGGGATATGACTTGAAGAGTCATTAAATATATATGCTAACAAATAAGGGGTTGAAAGTTAAACGATTATACCTAAGTTTACAAATAGTCTTATAATAGAAAATTGATTGGATTGACTATATTAAATGAATTTCCACCATTATCGACCTTGGAAGGTCTATAATCATCATGACGTGGTACATTCAGATTCTAGTGTCTTAATTTAAGAGTATATATAATTGAATAATATACTATAATTAATGGCCCTTAAAATAAGTCCTATTGCAATTTGTTTGTCTCATAACCAATATTTGATTCCTCAAACACATGTATCTCAAAGTTGTGATATATGTTTGACTTGTAAATACACTCATCTCATTGAAACAAAATAAATTAACAATGGTCGCCAAGAACCAAATACCCAAAAGCTCTAAGCTTTTCAAGGGAGATTACAAAAGAAGAAAAATCTTCAATGTCATTATTATGGACTTTCCAAATGTGATTATGGTGGAAATTTTTTCATGATCGTCAATCAAACCCGTTTTTCGATGTAAGATTGTTTGGAAACTTTGGTATCATCTTTTAACTTCCTATCCTTTATTTGTTAACATGTATCACACAACATCACCTAATTTTCCCTAATTATGGTTTCGTATAATCATTCCAACCCTTGGCTTCTAGAACACAAAGCAATATATGATTATTATTCTTTCTCAAATAACAGAGTCATTGAGTTGAGGCCTAATTACTACCTCCCTACGGTGGAATCAACAATGTATTTAATTGGTTCACACAATGGGTTCATTTGTTTGTTGAATAGTCATTTAGTAACTTAAATAAACAATCCTCTTTTGGGTGAGTATTTCATAAGTACATCTACATTTACATTATATATAGGTTCACTCCAATGGATAGCTAACGGCTAGTTAGTCTTTCATTAATTACTAAATATTAAGTAGGTACTAAATGACTATTCAACAAACAAATGAACCCATAATATTAGAAAAAAAACTAATATTATCTAACGGCTAGTTTGACTTCAATAATTGCTTTTAATTAATGACTCTGCCTAGTTACTTGTGGAAATTAGAGTAGCCCCTATAGTCATTTTAGCTTGAAATAAATTTCCACAATCTTGGAGCACACTATATATGAAAGTCCATCCATTCCATAAGACCAAAACCCCTAAAACTAGCTAGCTTCTTTTTTGTTCAAACTAACTGACAGCCATGGACACCAAAAGCTTTGAGATTTTCATGGGACATTGCAAAGGATAACGGATATCTCATGCCACGAGGATTATGGACCTTCCAGTGCAGATTATGGTCGAAATTCTTTCACGATTGTCAATCAAGTCCATTTTATATTTTAAGATTGTTTGTAACTTTGGTATCATCTTTTAACTTCCGACCCTTTGTTTGTTAACATGTATCACATGTTAACAAATAAATGGTCGGAAGTTTAAAAAATTTACCATATTTTAGAAACAGTTTTACAAAATAAAATAGACTTGATTGGCAATCTTGAAAGAATTTTGATCATAATCACCATTAAAAGGTCCATAATCCTCGTTACATAAGATATGCTTTATCCTTTGCAATGTCCTTGAAAATCTCAATGCTTTTGGCATCCACGGTTGTCAGTTAGTTTGAACAAAATGGAAGCTAGCTAGTTTTTGGGGTTTTGGTCTTCTGGAATGGATGGACTTTCATATATAGTGTGCTCCATTGTGATGTGTATATTCAGATTTGACGATTTAATCCAGGAGAGAGTGATAGATATAATGTTACTTGAATAAGGGATGATAATTAATAGCCCTTAAAATAAGTAGTTATTGTGATTTTTTACCTCCGAATCAACAACTAATTCCTCAAACACATGTCTCTCCATGTTGTGATATGTGTTTCATTTATAAATAAACTCATCTCACTGAATCATAATTAATTAATCATGAACTCCATGAACCATTATAAAAAAATCTCTAAGCTTCTTGAGGGAGATTGTAAAGGAAGAAGAATCTCAGATATAACCATTATGGAACTTCCAAATGTGTTTATGCTAAAAAATTTATCGTCAATCTAGCCAATTTTCTGATGTAAGACTTTTTACAAGCCCTGGAATAATCTATTAACGTCCGACCCTTTATTTGCTAAGATGTATCACACTAAATCCCCTAATTTTCCCAGCATATTTCTTTTCAATGGACACTCGAACCCTTCGCTTCTAGAACTCAAACAAAATTATGATTATTATTTTTGCCCTAGTAGTAGACTCATTAATTTGATCCCTAAATTTCACATCTATCCAATGGCATTGAACATATCTTTAATTGTTTTGTGTAATAGGTTCATTTGTTCATGGTCATTGTGTTTACATCAATAATCCATTTTTGGGTGACTATTGTTTGGAAAATTACTATAATATTGATATAGGACAGGAATTAAAAATAATATATAAATTATCACAAATATTGTGTCGTGGCAAGACACAGCCTTGAAAGCGATTACAGCTACTCTCCGATGCAAATAGTTAAGGCCAGTCAATCCCCAAGGTTCCACAACTCTTTCAAATACATGCACTCATGGCTAGAAGTTTGGATTTGCACAAATACAAATGTCGAGAGTTTGACAATAGAAATGATCACTATTTGAGATAATAAGAGAATTGGTGAAAGAGAGACTTTTGTTTCTCTTCTGTATATTTAACTCACAAATAATACTCCTAAAATAGACAGATCATTTAAGTTTTTATCCATCATAAGAACGTAAGAATTTAAAGTAGAATAAATGAAATGAAACATTACTCTTGCTTTAGTGATAAATTTGTGATAATGCAAAGTAACTTCAAGTCTTTTGAATAGGATAATATTTTTTACAGGGCTAAGGAATTGTCACTTGAATAAATGTGAATCATTTATAAGGAAGTAACTCTCCTATTTCACATATACTTATAGCTTAGGAATGTTCATATAGGTTATTTAAGGAGAGTTATAAGATGTTGTCATTTGCCTTAAATAAAAAGGAATGATATCCATAATCCCCCTCTCTGCACTAATGTAAAGATAAAGAATAAGAATAATTTCAGGGTAAAAGAAAGGAATGTGTACTTAAATATCAATGTCTTTCAATTTGAATTGACACGTAGTGAAATGAGGCAACAAAAATATCCATTAAGTGAAGTACTCTTGAACTATATTGTCACGACCCGAGCCTACACCCTGGACGTTGCCGACACTCAAGAATCATTGTTAGTCCCCAAGCGAACCCTCATCCTGGCAGACTACAAGCGGAAGACTAACTCAAACATACAAAGCTTACAACTTAAGAGAATTCATTGAACTCAATTACAAAATCTTTAACTCAAAAGATTAACTCTGAATAAAATAGTATATTCAACTCGCTAGAAATTAGCAACTCAAGTCTTTAAAACATTTAACAAGATAAATACAAACAGACTTCTCAAACTCTATTTTCTATCTATGAAGCCTCTAAATGACAAATATGGAAGTTGGGACAAGACCCAGGACATTCTGACAAAACTAAAAGTACATTTGGAATCCTTCAGAAGCAAGGAGGCTCACCATAGCTATCTCGAACTGCAAGTGGTATCAACGAAGCTTCTGTTGATGTGCCTGAATACTTTTATCTTCATCATAAAATGATGCAGGACAAATGGATTCAGTACATGGAATGTACGAGCATGTAAAGGGAATTCTAACGCATAAACATAAGCTTGAACTGATGGAAAAGAAACATACTTACCTCTTCTCAACTCACTCAACTCAACTCAACTCAAAGAAACATAGTTCAACTCAACTCAGAGAAAATAGGGGCTCGACTCAATGATAAGATTTTCAACTCAGTAAAATAAGGCTCCACTCAATAATAAGATATTCGACTCAGTGAAATAAGGGTCAACTCAATAATAAGATACTCGACTCTAAATACTCAAGAAATAAGAAACAATAAAATATGCAATATATGGAAATCTTTTAAAACAACCGGTCACAACTCAATGCATTGATAAATACAATAATAACTCAGTTTGTATATAAAATACAATATAACTCTGTGTGGGAGGTTCTCTAACCGACAACCATCACTATGAGTTATGTGATGATACATCGTCTCGCCCACGCTGCCAGAACTGTCCTATACTTTGCCAGGGTATAGGATCTACTCACTAAGTGTGTAACATCCGACAATTTGAAATGAATATGAAGAAGCTTGAAATTGGAAGTAGTCATTTTTGGAAAAAAAATTCAGAATCTGTAAATTCGGCCAAGTGTGGAAATCAGTGAGTTTTTGGCCAACTTTGAGCAGTCATAACTCCTAGCTCAGGATGATCCAGGAGTAGTTCCATTTATGTTTGGAAAGCCCTTGGAACGATCTTTCCAACGCCACCAAGTTTTCTCGATTCCGAGTTCGTATGAGCGAGTTATGCCCTTTGAAAGTTGGGCAGTTGGCAGGGAGTCCGTCCGGGAATTTAAGGGCATTTTGGTCTTTTCACAAATCATTTCTTTTGAGGTTATATTATTGTGTTAGGCTGATTGTGGATCATTTTTGTTCCATTTTAAAAGAGTAAGAGTTAGGGTTCTTGAGTGAAGAAGAGAAGAAGAGAGAAAGAAGAGAGGAAGAAGAAGTGGGAGCTAGGGTTGTGGATGCAAGACGTTTTCTTCATCAAATTTCTTGGGGAATCTTAGTAAAGGTATGGGAGTTCTTTATCTAGGGCAAGCTATCACCCTAGAGCCAATTTCAAATGGTTTTCAACTTTTCCAAAGTTTGTGAAAAAGCCTAATTTCTACTCAAACTCATGGGTTCTTGCATGAAATGATTTCAAATGATAAGTTATGATATTATTGATGTTTATTTGATGTCTTAAGATGAAAAACTCCATGAATCCTTGTATTCTACAAAACCCCAAAATGTGTTTATGAAGTGGGTCTATTTCTATAAATTCAAAGTTGATGGAATTATGTGTAAAGTGAATTGTATTGATATCTCTTGTGTTGTTTAATGTTTATTCATGATTAATTGTTGATAATGGGTGAATTAAGGGTGGTAAGCCTTATGAGTGAAGTATTGGTGATTGCTTGGATTTTTGGTGATTTTGGCTATGGCTTTGAATTATGGTAAGAAAGCTTGAACTCTCTTTATTGAATTAATTGTTGTTGGTAGGTTGAATCCACCTTTGGTGGAAGTGTTATATCTTGTTCTTGTGTGGTATTATTGTGAATTGTAGCCATGAAGGCATTGGGGAAGTTGTTGCATAATGTTGGAATATTGTATTATTGTGAATTGAGGCCGTGAAGGGCATTATATGAGTGTTATTGTATTGTTATATTATTATATATGAATGAGGCTATATGTAAAGTCCTATATGAAGCTATATGTAAAGTTTTATGTGAAGCTATATGTGAAGGTATGATGTGAATGAGTTTTATATGAAGCTATATGTGAAGGTATGATGTGAATGAGTTTTATGTGATCTTGTGATGATCCTATGTAAAGTGGATAGCATTGTGAGTTAAAGTATGATTTCTCATGATGTATATATGAAATGATGTTGGATTATGAAGTATCCTTAAATGAAAATGTTGTGACTTGGTTGGTAGACTAAAGTGTCCCTCCTTGTTACTTAAAGTCTTGAATGCAAGAATGTGTGAAATGGGCAGAACTAAGAAATGGTGCCCTTTCTATAAATGCTAAAAGAGGAATTCTAGGCCAAGACTTGAATCGGCAAAACTAAGAAATGGTGCCCTTTCATAAGTCTAGCTTTCCTAATTAAATGTAAAACCATGAAATCGGTAGACCTAATGGTGGTAGCCCTTCTCATGTGTGAAATGATGAACCTTGGACCGGCAAGCTTAAGGCACCCTTAATGAAAAATCGGTAGGCCTAAGGCACCCTTCCGGGGGGATTTAATGAGCTATCCTTATGAAACTTGATTGGCCATGACTAAGAAATGGGGCCTTTCTTGGGAAGAGGTACTATGAGTTGGTTGAACTAGAAAAGGAACCTTCTCTAAGTACATATGTGATTGAATACTCTATGGGAAACAAGGCTAGCACCGAGTGGATGTGGTTAGGAAGGTGGCCTAGTTGAGTATGAGATTAGGCACAATGAACTTCCTTGGACATCCCCTAAACCATGTGCCTACATGGGTTGCTTACTAGTTCTACCTTTGGCAAGTAGAACAACCTCCACGGAGTAGGATAGACTCCAGATTCCATACCTAGCTAGTATGGTCTATGTCGGTTATGCCTATTCCCATCATGTGGGATGCGCACTCTAGTTATTGGATAGGTTCTACAACGTGTAGGTAGTAGTATGGGATGCTATCTACACATGGCACGAGTAGGCTTTGAAGATACTAAAGTGAGTTCCCTAAGTCTAACGACTATTATGTGAAAGTCCCCTTATGTGCTTGAATGTCTCCAAAAATGGTTTCTTAAAGAATGCTGGTCTATTGATGTTATATTGTAATGGTAAATTTCCTTATTTATGGTAACCCTTAGGAACACTTAGGTGTATATGAAGAGATTGTATGAGCGGTCACTTCATGTTTCACTTAAGTGTGGTTTTGGGTAACTTGAGATAGAGGTCAAGAAATTATGAAAAGGCTTACTTGTCAATTATGTTCATGTGTTGTACATTGGTACTAGTTGTGCATGATGGCTTGTGATATGAAGCATGATAAGTGGTAAGTTCACATTTGGTGGCCTTAGGATGATGCTTTAGTGTGGATGGTGGTATGGGACGCTATCCATACATTGCACAAAGTGTTGTCCAAGGGTTACTTGAGGTGGATGGTTTAAGGTGAAGGAATGGGTTATGTGTGGAGTATGTGCTAACCCCTTTCTTTCCCTTTTTGACTAAAGTGTAGGGATTTGGAGATGGTGACATGTCATGGCTATTTGATAGGTTTCTAAGTGTTGAAGATGAAGACTTGGTGAGTCCTCATATATTCGAGGACAATACCCCATATGTTCTTTTATGTCTTTTTAGTATTGTTTAAGTTGTGTATGGGATTGGTCCCGAATTTTGTACTCTAAAGTATTAGATGGTTTTGAGACATCATGTATAAAGTCTAGAAAGTCTTCCGCTTGCTATTGTTTCTTTTTATGAAATGTTTTCTTGGTAAAGAAAGTTTTAAATTCCTTATGGTTTTAGTGTCTATGCGATGAATGAATGCTAAGAGGCTTGTATTAGACCTCTTCGAGGTCGAGTACGCCAGTTACGACTAGGGGATGATCCCGGGTCGTGACAAAGTGGATCTAATAGTCTATGCTAAAAATCATTAAGGAATCATCTAAAAAGTATGACTCTTTCTACCCACGTTGGCTACATGGTTTATGGGGGCTGTGAGTTATCTGAACTCTCCCCCATATCGGTGCTCAATACTACTCCCAAAATATAACTAGCTCATATGTTTAAAAACATAACTCTTTATCTGGTTTGAGATTATTACTCAAAAAAATTTCTCTTAAAAGAGGGGGTACTCAAAGATGCTCAAAAGCTCTTTTGGAAATCTCAGTTTCCTCATCTTTTAAATGTGAAAACATTTACTCTTGAGAATACTAAGTTCCCATATATTCATTTTGGAAAAAGAACTCAACTCTACTCTTTCTCAAACTCAGCTGCTCAAGTCTTAAAACAAGTTTAGAAAAATTTGTAAAACACTTCTCAAAATAGGGTTCATGCCGAATTATGGACACGAATGACTCAATTTGAGGTTTTCAATAACCATACATAGAACTCAATACTCGGAACTCAACAAATCAGAACGCAAGAACTTCAGTGAGACTACTCATTTTTTGAATGCTTAAGTCAGAGGGTTCATGAGGAATTATGGGCATGAACAACTCAACTCAAGGACTTCATGGGTAACATGTAATAGTTCCATGATTAGGAATATAATCTCAAGATGGTTAAAAGCTCAATACTCAAGACTTAGATCTTGAAGATACTACTCCTCTCAAAGATACTCATCTTATGGAGTTCATGCGGAATTTATGGGAATGAACGACTCGACTCAAGGGTCTACCTAACAATATGGAACTCGTGTATATGTCACTTCTCATTCTCATACTTACTTCCTCAAAACTTAGCTCAAATCAATAGTTGATCTCAAAGAATTCACAATTGAACTCAAAGACTTTCTTGAACTCTACTCTTAACTCTCTCTTGAATTTAAATTATGGATTCAAGAGTTATGATTCATGATAAGAAGGATCTCTTGATGATAATGTAGACTCATGAATACATTCTCCTCATTCTCATACTCACTTGCTCAAGTCTTGAAAAAAGTTATTTAAAATTATAGAAGACTCCTCAAAAAGACTCAAAGGGACTTTCTCAAAATGTTCTAAAGAACTCTCAAGACTCGAATTTGATAAGTGGTAGATTTTCACTCATTTAAGGTACATTTATCTCAATATTTAGTGTCCTGAATACCTGATTTTTTCCTATTCTGATAAAAGGTTGATGATTTGCACTTTGAAGGCAATTGGACAAGACAAGGATTTATGTTGGAAACAATGAACAAAAATGCAAAAAGAAGTGCAAACTATACATTGTTGATCTCTTAACGAGAAGGGAAGATCACCAATTGAGCACGACCTCACTCAAAATAACAGTGCATAACATTTGTGTCTATCAAGTCAGGTCAGCAGACTTCACAAAAGATAGCGATGCGCCAAATGAGAAAGGTGGCCTTGATGAACATCACCCAAATCGATAGTGTGAAAAGTAAAGATTGCATGCTCAAAAGGTGAACTAAGGTGGTACTGGTGATTCACCGAATGGGAAAGGCTGACTCAATCAAGTTCGCCAACTAAGGTTCAAACACTCGAAGCCTAGAGTATCAAAAGGCGAGCTGAGGAAAGAGAGGCGATTCGCCGAACGAGTTCGGTGAGCCCAACTAATGTCACCGAGTTAGTCGCATAATGGATTTTGGGCCAAATTTTGGGAAAGTATAAATAGCCCAAAGGGGAGAGAAATGATATACAATTTTCTAGAATAGAAAAATACCAAAATAGAGTGTGTGAAGAGTAGAGAGAGAAAACACTTCACCTTTGAAGAACATTTTTCTAGCTTTTGGGGTTTTACAACTTGGTGTTTGAATTTGATAAATTGAAGTTGAATCCAAAATGGATTTACTTGTAATTGCTTGATTTTAAGTTTCCCATTGTTGCTTTCATGGAAGGTATAATCTATTTACTTTCTATAATGAGTGGCTAAAACTCCAAGATTTAGGGGTGCAAATATGGGGTTGAGTGTTGATTTAATGTAGTGGGTATTGTGATATGCTCTGTTTTGCTGTTTTTCTTACATGAATTTGGTCTAATTATCATAGGGTTAACTTATGGGTTAAGGTTGCAAACTTAATTCCTACTTCCGATCTCCGCTTGATGCTCGAAAGAGATTGAATGAAGTGGGTAATTAGTCTGATACTAGCAATTTAGGTTTGATGTTAGAAACTTGCTTGAAAACAGAGGTTATGTGTCGGATTTATTTGCCCTATTCTTAAAAGAGAGAATAGAGTAAGGTATTGAGTTGTTTAGGTTGGAATTTAGATGAGACCGAAATGATATTCTATGCATAGATGCTTCAATATCAAACGATGATTAGCGTCAATGAAGATTACTTAGCCTATTTATGAATGTTCATCACTATAGAGCAACACAATTACCCTTATGTGGCATTGATTCCCAATCCCCGCACCCCTTGATTGTTTGTCAACTCTTGATTTCTTCGTTATTTTAGTTTAATTGCGCTAATTGATAACCAAAGCTTTATATTAAATTGGTGGAATTATCCACCCACTTGCTCTTACTATTGCAAATGAGTGAATTTAAAGTCCAAATTTCTTAATAGGAATTCTGCACGATATACCATTCTCTGTGGGATTTGACCCACACTCTTCGTTGGGTTTTTTATTTACTACGACTGTTGTCCCATTTAATTAGTTTTAATGAGGATATTTGAGCGTTATCAAGAGCATATGGTGGAATTGTAGTCTTTATAGTTAATTCTTTGTTTAGTGAGGATATTGTCATCTTGCTAGTTTTTCACAAAGGTTTAGGACGGAAGTCAGTTGTGCAATTGTGCTTATGCTTATTCCATGTTGATGGCTTGTGTTGTGCATTTGTTCAATTAATCTCACAAACCAAAAACCGAACTGAAATAAACCAAACCAAAATTTTTGAAACTGAACCGAACTGAATTTATTTTAGTTTGGATTAACATTTACCAAACTGAAACCCAAAAAATCAAATCGAACAAATCGAATACCCAGCCCTACATAAAAGGATTTGTTTGACCACAAGTGGTATTCACCATATTACCTCAATCTGTGGGCATTAGTCACATCCACCTCGACGTTTCAAGGGTTACTTTCCTTGCCAAACCCTTGATTAAAGGATCCGCTAAATTTCTATCGAACCTTACATATTCCAAGGAAATAACACTCTGTTTTAATAACTATTTAATTGTACCATGTGTGATGAACATGTGTCTTTTTTCGATTGTACACATTATTTTTGGCAATCCCAATTGTTGCATGTGAGTCATAATGACGAGAGACTGATAAAACTTGTATGCCCCATTATTATACATCTACCAAAGGATTTCTCAGCCATTCAGCTTCTTGCCCTCCAACTTGGGAGCAATGAATTTAGATTTCATGGTAGAATATGTTATACAAGTCTGGTTAGAATACTTCCATGAAATAGCACCTGCACCGAAAGTAAACACATAGTCACTGGTGGAGCCAACTTAATCATTATCAGTTAGTTTGCATCACAAAACCCTTATATTTCAGTAGGAAAATTATTAAAATTCATATACCAATCCATAGTACATCTCAAATACATTATTCCAGTGCTCATTACTAGGATTATGAGTATATCTACTCAATCTGCTAATACCATAAGCTATATTAGGCCGAGTATAGTTCATGAGAAATATTCTACTACCAATTATTTTAGCATATTCAATTTGAGAAACACTAGATTCTTTATTCTTTCTCAGGTGTATGTTAGGATCATAAAGAGTTCTAACCAGAACTACATCAAAATAAACAAAAAAATTCAACATATTTTCAATACAATGAGACTATACAAACAGAAACTATTAATAGTTCTTTTAATTTATATCCCCAAAATCACACCCATAACACCTCGTATCTTAGAAAAACCAAAAATGCAAATTTCAGAAGTTGCAGGTGCAACCCACGGTTTCCACCCACGGACCATAGGGTGACCCAGGCCCATGCTAGTGGTCCGTGGATGGCCACCTGCGACCCTTCCCGAGAAACTCCCAGAAATCTTTCTAAGTGTCGACCCACGGTCAGACCTACAGATCGTAGGTCGGGCCACGGACCGTGGTCCACTTTCGTGGATCAGACCCCCAGCTACAGCCTCTCAGTTGCCAAATGATGGTTGACCAGCACGGACCGTCGGCCCAGCCACGGTCCATCGGTCCCGTCTGTCAGTTACCCCGACAACAGTTAAGTTAGGGGTCTTTTGGTCTTTTCCTTATGTGTTGGACCCCTAAACTACGTCGTTTAACCCCTAAACTACATAGTTTTGGTCAGTTTAAGCCAATCAACCTTATTAGAATCTACCCTAACCAAATTATTCACCAAACCTTAGAAAAAATAGAACGCAGAAGAAGAAAGAGTTGACCAAGCCCTAGTCCAAGAACACAGCGAGTCTTCATCAGTTTCATCCACAAAATCGAAAGATTTCTCCGTGGAATTCGTCACCAGGTATGTGGGTTCCTTTCACCCATTAGGTCCCTAGATTTCAGTCAAAATCTTAATTCCCTTAATATTATCTAGACACAGGGTTTCTTAAATGTTAGAAATTGTTGGGTTTTAGTTGTTATAATGATCCAAATCAGATTATCATGTTATTGCTCAGTTTTTTTGTATGATATTCAGAACCCTGGTTGTATATATTCGTTTAGTTCATGAATTATACATGCTAGGTCAAATTATTCAGATTATTCAGATATACACATGCTTCAGTTTACAAATGACACATTATCAGTCATAATTGTTAGATTCTCAGAGTTTGCATGACAGTAATTGAGCTATACATTACTTCATCATTTCAGTCATAACATTGCTTATTTAAATTCTAATTGGGAGTAGATTAATACCGAGTGGACTAGGGTCAGTCACCCTCAAATCCTAGAACTATGTGCCCTGTAGGTTGTAAGTCCCTTCTGTGGGCATCATTTTAGTGATCACGCCAGCATGCCTCTATACCTCTGGTTGTGTATATTGGGTCCTCTCGATAGGGTGTATACATCGGACTCCACATTTAGTTCATGTGGTTTGATGTCAATTATTAGTAGTTCCCACGGTTCAGCCAGATTCGATTGCATTGGCCATGTTATCAGCTTTAGTTCACACTTCAGTTTCAGTATGCTATAAACTTGGTCATTGCATTCAGTTATTTCATGTTCAGTATTCTCAGCTTAGTATCATGTTTATCTCTTATCATTGATCAGATATATGTTTTGATTCAGTTATGATTCTTGTTCAACTTTATTCTATCATGCATGCTTAGTACCTTTCAAGTACTGATGCATACTTTGCGCTACATCTCTTCGTGATGTAGGTTCAGGTCCGCAGCAGTCAGATCACTTATAGATCGATTATCGATCTTTAGTTCAACAACATCAGTGGCAAGTCTTCATTCCTTGAGGACAGTTGACATGTTATCTTCCTTTGCTTTTAGTCTTTAGTTTTCAGTATTTTCTAGACTTAGCTGGGGCATGTCCCAGCACTTCTAGTCAATTAGAGGCTTATTTCAGACATAGTTAGATTCAGCTATAGTGTTAGAGTTTGACTTTTCATATTTATTCAACTCTCAATTTCTTATATTCAGATTTAGTATATGGGTATTCCACATCATTTCATATTATCTTATTATTTAGCTTCCACACAGTATTTCTTTACTTCAGTTTATTTAGAATGCTTATGATATGCCAGCAGGGTTATCTTGGGGTCACTCGTGATCCTAGGTCCCATGTCCGCGTCCAGGGGGTAGCCTCGGGGCATGACAACACCTGTTTTCAAGGTCTGTCATTTCAAACTTGGAAGACAAAAATTTCTTAGTCTTATTCATAACTTTCACATTGGGGCCAAGTATTAACATGTCATCTATATATAATCATATAATCACTCAATTTGAACTTATCACTTTGTAATAAACACATATATCAGATGAATTTACAACAAAATCATTAACCACTAATGTGACATTAAACTTTTCATACCACTACTTAGATGCCTGTTTTAGTCCATACAAGAACTTCCTTAATTTTCGTACTTTATCCTCTTGTCCTGGAACCACAAAATCCTAAGGTGAGTCATATAGATCTCTTCCTCTAAATCACTATTTAAAAATTATGTTTTGAGATCCATTAGATCTACCACTAAATCATGAATAATAGCTAAAGCAATAAGAGTCTTAATGGTCACTATATTAGTCTCATGAGATAAGTATCATAATAATCAACACCTTTCTTTTTGTTAAAACCCCTAATCACAAGTCTAGACTTATATTTGTCAACTATACCATTAGTTCTCAATTTCTTCTTAAATATCCACTTGTTGGATATGGGTTACAACCTTTAGTAAGATCATACAAGTCCCAAGTGTGACTAGAAATTATAGAGTTTAATTCACTTTTAATACCCTCTTTCCAAAATATCACATCTACCGATCTCATTATTTCATCATAAGTCTTAGGGTCTTCTTCAATTAAGTAGATAGAAACTAATTCATCATTTAAATATCAATATCAAATTTTTGAGTCAAGAAAGTAGTGATAAAATCAAGACCAAAGTGAGTCTCCATTCTACATATTTTACTCCTTCTAAGTTCATTTTCATGCTAATTAGAAATGACATCAGAAAAAGGAACAACATGAGAATAAACTAACATAGATATAGAATTATTATTTTGCACATCACTAGACACATTATTTTTCAAAGGAAAAATATGCTCAAAATATTTCGCATCTCAAGATCAACAAATTTATTGATCATTCAAAGCCATGAATCTATATGCAGTACTATTTTGAGCATAACCAATAAAGATAGTGTCAAAAGTCTTAGAACATATATTCACTCGTTCAAAATCAAGTAGACCAACCTTAGCCAAACACCCACACACGTTTAGAAATTTCATGTTAGGGGAAAACTGTCATGATCCAATCCACTGTGAGAGCACCCACTCTTAAACCCCTGATGGAAGAACATCTTTTTCTTAACCCTCCCTAGGAGCTCCCACCCATTTTGCTCCCTTGGTGACTCGAACTCGCAACCTTCGGGTTGGAAGTGAGGGGTGCTTACCATCTGAGCAACTGCTTCTTGTCCGATGGAAGAACATCTTGTCTACTAACAAGTAATAAACTAAAAAAATAAAATGAAAAAGTCTTCCTTAATTAAAAACAAGTTTGCATAACCAAAAACCCATTATCATAACCAATCGCGAAAGAACCCCCTAAAATCTGAAAGTCATGTAAGAAAATATATTCATGTAGTCTAGAATGCGGGAATGCAACCCCAAAACAACTGAAGTCGAAGTTCAAAAAATGGACTAGAAAGAAAAGAGGAACTCATAGTAGCTCAAAATAAGCCGTCTCAGAAGAAGCTGTCTCAAAAGAAGCAGCTCACCCTTGAATTTAGTAAATTTTAGACTCACAACTAAGGTCGCGTAGCAGCTACCGAAGCATGCCCATTATTTAACAAAGAAATAACAAGTGTAGTATCAATACACAAAATCGACAGGTTACTCGTACGATCACTAGCCAATTCCCAATATATGAAATATAAACAGAAAACCGAAACGAAGTAAAATAAGACAATACACAAATATAGCCATAACAAATTGTTCAACAACATTACAATAAACATGTCCTGGTTCATTCATTGAACCCACACACAAACAATCATATCTACTAAGCGTGGTACCCGATCCAATAGATAAGAAACATGTGCCATGCATGGTACCTGAGCCAACCGAATAGATATTTGTACCATGCGTGGTACCAGAGCTAACCGATATATGTACCAGGTGTGGTACTCAAGCCAACCGTCAGTATGTACTAGGAGTGTACCCGATCTAACCGATAAACACACTTCACACGATCACATTCACAATAAATACAAGCATACGAGTAATCACAAGTAAATAGGACAAATTCATTGCATGAGTGTAACAACAATGATCATTTCAAATTCCTCCCTTTTCAATTCCCTAACCACATATTGTACAAATATTACTAGCAAAACAATTAATCATGCACATATGACGTAATAGGGAAACAATTCAATAATCACCTACCTCTAATTAAGCCTGAAAGCTCTACTCAACACGCGTCTTCCCCTTGTTATGAAGCCTAGCTTTGCTTTGGTCTATAAACAATCAATAAAACACAAAATCATACTAAAATGGCCTAATTACACGTGGATTATATCCTAATCCCAGACCCCAGGTGTCATGACCAGAAATCAGGTCATGATGACGCCTACTATAAACCATCAATAGGCAAGTCAAAACCCAAAACTTGTGGAAGATAACAATTTTAAAGAAAATAATAACCATAAATAGAAATAAAGACAAAAAATGGGCTCCCATATCATAGATATGTAAATACGATACTAGATATACAAAACGGGCTCGAAAGTGACCGAGAAATACAACTATACACAAGAACCAATCCTCGAACCTGATGTCACTAAGACATGAGCATCTAAGTACAAATGGCTATATACATCAAGTTTGTCTAATAAAAATACAAAATACAGAGACATGTACAAAAGAATGAAAAACAACAAGTCTCTGGATGCCAAGAGATCACCACAATTCGAGTCTACAATGGCCACCGAAGATCAAACACTCACTAAGGGTGGCTAGTACTGTGCATCAAAAAAAAGATGTTGAAGTGTAGTATGAATACCAAATGGGGTACTTAGAAGACATCATATGTCGACCGAGTTCAGAAAGGTCATATATATAAATAGAAAGCATGATGGTACTAGCAAACCGATTAATGGATGCGAAGTAGAGATAATCAGCTACCGAGAATAATGAGAGGATAATACAATTTAACTAGCATGAAACACTCAAATACAGGACAATCACAACCAAACCAATCAAAACAAGGTGACGTAACGTAAGGTGGCCAAATTAATAAAATTAGAAGCCCAAAAGTAACCTCGAGTCGCCCAAAATAATACCTCAAATTTGTCAACAGATGAAGTGCAATAGAATTGTAACCCAAAACTCAGTCAACGAGCCGCTCGGAGTACCTCCTCAAGCTTTTCAATGGAAATAAATAGTTTTTCAATTTATCCCAAAAACTTTATAAAACCAAATAATTGCCACAAATCCAGACCTCAAACATGAAATCAACAAGTTATAAATTATTTGTCATTTGAGCCATAAAAACTTCGAAAGTAGTGCATTTCCCATAAAACTTAGTTTTCTCTCTATTAAAAACTATAATCCAGTCTTTTGGAGTTCAAGAAGTGGAAACACTTAGTAAAAGACATTTAAGTTCCTCAAATACACCTTTACCCACATTTTCAAAAATAGACAACTAAATGTAAATATCATACACCTAATTACATACCAAAAACATAACCAACTCAATCACATTACACATCAAGTCGAGTAGCACCCGTCATAGTACAAAAGTACTAATCTAGAACTCCAACTTATCCAAGTCCACAATATATAACACTTAAGCGAAAAAGCTCGAAATACAACAAAGACACACGATCGTACCAAGACAAAGCAACATGTCAAAACCTACATTTCACGCCACCTAGTAGCATTCTAAAGATTATATCACGACAATCAAAATAAAGGTTTAACCTAAACTAAGGCTTATTGACTAAAGCTAAACCAACTAACCTAAAAATGGCCAAAATAGAGTCTATAGATCATGAAAGCTTAAATTTCAATTCTATAGACTTTCTAATGATCAGTACAATAAACCAACTAAGCCAAGTAAAAAATAAGGAACCATAAACTACCTCGAGGTTGAAACCTCACCCAAACTTCTATTTCAAAGCTTTTCCTTTCTGAAGGGTCTCCGAATGATGCCTCACTAAAAAATTAGTGATGAGAACATCAAAACAAACAAAATGATATCCACATTGAAATTAATGATTTTGAAATGAAAATTGGGTGAAAATATGATCGTGAGACACGTGTGTGGAATCACAAAATTGACTCATCACAAGGTCCAACTAGCTTTAGGAACTTGTGCCCTGAAAATGGGCACTAATAGAGCCTAAAATATCCTTACCAATTTAATCTCATGAGGGATCAAAAATGGTAATTTAAGAGAGAATTTGATGGAATTTATAAGTTTATAGGAAGAATTATTGTAACACCTCTGATTTGAAAGGAAGGAAAAATGCAGATTTTCTTAGTTGGCGTGTATGTATCTACGAACCCCACTTATGAATCGTAGGTGGAAATCGTAGGTAGTATGATAAATGATTTTTAAATGTCAAGTTCCAGTACCTTTTTTATGGTTCACCAGGACAGTTCGTCATCCTATGTACAAGTCCTAGGTAGGTCTTGTAGGTGAGTCCCAAACTTAGTGAAATTTTGAGGGTCAAAGTTTTGTAGATTGGATGACATGTACGGACTGTAGAAAGACCAACAAACTATACATGAGATTCATTGAAAGTGGGTAAATTTTGGTGTCCTAATAACCCATCTACTATTGACTCGTACGGTCCGTCGAAGGACCTATGGATCGTAGATCAAACCATAGATGGGGTCAGACAGTTATTTTAAAAGAAGGGGTTTTGGGTCTTTTCCTAATTATTATAACTCAATACTATGTCGTTTTACCTTCTACCTTAGACCCTATATAAACATTTTGACCCTCGAAATAACCAAATTGAACTCATTCTCCTAAAATCCCAAAAGTTGACCACCTCCCAAATTCTCTCAAGTCTAAGGAAGAAGAAGGGCTAGGGTTCCATTAAAGTCTCCAAATTCTCCATTTGTTCTTGGGCTTTGGTATTAAGGTATGTGTGAATTCACCCATGGAGTCCTTTTCTCCACGAGGTCCCTAAAAATTTCAAGTCTCCACTTCAATTTTCTAATTACCAAATTAGGGTTTCAATTAATGGAATGTGGGTTTCTTCCCATTATGATTTCTTATAATCAATTAAGTACTCTAATGCATTGTTTGATGTTAATCTATGATATATAGTTGAAATTGCACTTGACCATGCTTATCAACCATGATCTTATTAAAAACCCATGAACTATGAAATTATGGAGATATGCATGCTTTTATGAAGTTGTTTTAAATGAGTTAATATTACTTTGAGAGCGATGTTGCTGATTGTGAAAGGTTATTCTCACTTGAAGGATTATAGGGTTGAAAGGTTTTCTCAACTAAACTTAATCAAGATTTAGGAGCTATTCTAGTGAACTCTAGCTCTTATTGGCCACTTGATTGTACCTTTCCATGGATAATAAGATGAATATGACTAATGACTATTTCGTGGGATTTATGCTTAGCACCGAGTGGACAAATGATGATTACCCATGTCCCAAAAGTGTGTGCCACCATAGGTTGTTTTAGATAGACCTTAGCTAGTGGATCCACTTTAGTTCAAGCCTATGGTTCTTACCTTTTTTGCTGTAGGATAGACACTGGATTCCATGTTATAGCTCACATGGTCTACGTCGGTTAATGGCAAACTTCCCACAATAATGAACTAATGTTACTTACAGAAGTATCTCCAATGTGTTATAAAGATGTTTAGCTTGCATTGACCATGATTACGACTTATGTCTTCTAACTTGTTATTTTATGATTTAGATTGGTCATTGCATGTCATGTAAAGTACTTTTTAGCATGATTTCATAACTCTTATGTTTTGCTATCATACTTAGTACATTTCATGTACTAATGCATACTTGTGCCTGCATTATTTCACGAATGTAGGGTCCGACGCTTCCATTCTGCACACTTGTGGCTAGTTGATTCTATTGAGTTTTGAAGATTGGTGAGTCCTCATATTCCGAAGACCGAGACTCTTTACTATTATATGTCATTTTTGTTTTAGACTCGATTGTGATGTATGGGTTATATCCCAATCACTTTCCTTATGATGTATTAGATGGATTTGAGATTCATGTTAGACATCCGCTTTTTGCCAAACTCTTGATGATATAAAAATGTCTTTTGAACTCTTTAAATTTTATTATCTTGTATGATACATGCTAAATGGCTTGTATAAGGTCTCTTGGGGGTCCTATATGCCATGTTACGACTAGGGTGTACTTTGAGTCATGACAATTATAGACCCCAAGACGTGCCCATGCAATTCCCTGACGGAATCCCACAATCTCCCATTGATTTCCACTTTAAGAAACTCTCCACATCATCTAAGTACTCTAATTGTTTTAAGAATTCATGCAGAAATTTGAGATGGGTTGTTATAATTGTTAGTCATTTAACTCCACAAACATGGGGCTTGTCTGTAAATGAGGAACTTCACCCATGATCGTGGGGACCAAGGCATCAGACCTCCAGGAACTCAGCCAAGGTCCAACAAACGTGGAGACTAGTGCCTTGAACCTCTACGAATGCGACACAAGTCCTAAAAACTCAGAGAACTACTCTCTGAACCTCTGTGAATGTGGAAAAAGGACCGTGAAGCACTAGCTACATCAGCTCAATATTAAGTTGGGAAACTGCCCCGATGAGGTCTCAGGATTCATTCGGAACCCCACAAACGTAAACAAAATATGCTACCCTACTAAAAATGATGTTCTAGATTCAATGGAGTGGATAAATCAACCAATTAGAGGTTGTGTTGTTAGAATATTAATATGAGTCAACACTTACAAGGAAAACACGACAACATAATGATAAATGCCACAAAATCATCTTGATCACCTCGGGGTCTAAACCATAGGTCATTCTAAACCAAACTCGACATTCTGGAGCTAATCGCTCTAACCAAATTTTCACCCAAGCACATTTACCTAGAATAGTGACCGATCAGATAGGAATTGCAATTCACTGTTCAAACCTTTTACACATAGACAGATCCTCTCCTCCTTAGTGCCCAACATTTAGGTAGCATAGAGAGATAAGGCATGAAACTTAGCCTCATAGGCTTCAACAAACATGCTACCCTACTCAAGTTCTAGAAATTCATCCTTCTTTTGATCTCTGAGGGTGTGAGGTGCATACTTCTCTAGAAAAAGGGCATGAAACTAGGTCTAAGTCAGCCGAGACAAAACAGACGAACAATACTCCATATGAGCCCGCCATCTCTTCTTAGTATCCCCCTACTGCTGAAAAGTTACAAACTACACCCCATGTTTCTGCATAATTTCCAACCTATGAAACCTCTCATATCAATCCAAAATGAACTCAAAAGCATCCTTATTCGCAGCACCATGAAATGGCGGAGGCTTCAACTTCAGAAACTTGGTCAATAGCTCATGCTCAATATTGATCATGATAGGGCCTAGTATCGAACATAAGGACATAATAGAACTCAAAACTTATATATCCTTGAGTGATAGTAGCAATGAGATGAACACCTAGCGACTGAGTAGCCAACAAAATAGAAGTGGATCTAGTTGTTGCTATCCTATTCAAGTAGGCCAACACCTACTTAAAAAACCTCAGAAGTCATAGGGCCCTGCTCTCCCAACATGTGTTTCCATCTTGGGTTCAACACACTCCTCAACATGAGCCCGAGGTAGGGTAGGGGTCATTTGTATCGTCCCAACCGTTGTTTGAGCTCCAACCTTGGCGGGTGTTGCTCTTTTTTTGCCCAACCCCTTTCTCTACACTTGCACCTTCATTGCCCTCACATTGTCGGTTCTGCAGCTGGAGATAGTACCCTCACTTTGTTACGCATGGTGTTGACCATTTGCGGACAAAGAATAAAGGAATTCATATACCAATTTGGATCGCCAGATAACAATTGGAATCAAGTTATAGCACAAAAGAAGAAAGTAGATATATAATTTACTAAAGTCTTGTAGCCTCTCAAAGAAAAGTACAAATGTATTCGTATCATTCACAAGACTCTACTAAAACTATTTTGGTACAACGAGATCAATGAACCTAGGGGTCTGATACAACCTTTGTCATGATCCAACCCAATATATGAGAAGTGGGTGAGTTAAAGGTCGAGTCCAATTTTTATATCCAAGTTGTATGTTTCTTTGATTATTTGCATGATATTATGTGATGAATTCGGATCGATCGATGATGCCTACCAGTATGTATTATTTGCATTGATACTACTTTTTCTATGCCACTTGACGTAGTATGGTTGCAGGATTCAGTAATATTTCTTATGTGAAAGTGATGATGATCTTCAATTGCTTCTACTTCTCTTTCCTTATGATGAGAGTTGTGTCTTAAACTCTCTCATACATTATACTCACTTAGTAGTTCTTATACTTGTTTAGACTAGTTCCTTGGGAGGGTTTGCGGTTAATTGTATGAAGATGCTTCTTATATTTGAGTTTTATGTGTATTTCAAAGTACTAAAGAGATTTCTTATGTTTAATTAATTTCCACATTGCTATTTTAAAATTGGATGGTAAGAATTCTCCTATATAGGTGTTAGAGTAGGTGCCCACATGAACCGATGAGTTTGGATCGTGAAAATAACATAATTTTCAAGAACAATAGCAAAACCATCAAACAACAATCAAACCACCAATGAACAACCAAATCACCAAAGAACAATCAGAGAGATTGTTATTTATTTAAGAATACACATATGTAATAATGAAATATGTAAATTACTAACACATTTTTAAGTTGTTGAAGCAACTGCTACATCAACCTCAACAGTTGTGTAAATTTAATCACACAAGTTCCTAAGTTGTTGTAATAAGAACATATTTTTTAAGTACAACAACCAAACCACTGTCACAACCCAGGGATACCCCCTAAATGTGACATGATGTAGAAGATCCCGTGAGGCCTCATACAAGCCACTTAGCTTTCATAACATAAGGTAATATAAATGATGCGGAAAATTAAAACATTTTTCAACATAATCAAAGTCTTTATAAAACGAAATGGAAGTCTAATACACTTTGTCTCAAATCATCTAAAACATGAATATATTTGGGGCACATCCCATACAATAGTTCAAAACATAAAATGAAAAGACATAAGGAAAAGGTGGTCAAATCCTCGAATGTTATGAGGACTCACCAATCTTCAAATCTTGCTCTACTATGATCCTAGCCATGGGGATGAGAGTCGATATCATCAGACCCTACATTTGGATAAGAAATGTAGGCAATAGTATGGGTTAGTACAAATACGTACTAAATATGATAGCTTGAATAAACATCAACATAAGCATAAAAGTTAAACAACATAAGTCATAAGAATAATCAATGCACATAAAACATCATAACATAAGAGGAATACTTCCTTAAGCAACCTCAACTTGTCCTTTATCAAGACTTGGATCACCCGCCTCTAGTCTTACATCTCATTGAAGGCAACTCTAGCAACAATCCAAGCTAATCATCCATCATAAGAAGTAAATCTCATCTTAAAACATACTTATGATACTTTATTAAAGTAACCTCAAAGCATACTTAGACAAGGCATAGGAAATCCTCTATTAATCTTATTCGTCATAGAAGGCAACCTTAAGCCATCATTCAAGCTCATCACCTATCATAATATGTTTAGCTTATCTTTTATAGACAGGGGGAAATCACCCCATTGCCTTTCTATAATGGCCCATGGTTAGTCGCATCTTGCCTTCCATAAAGGCTAATGGGTAGTCGCATCTTGCCTTACTTATATGGTCATAGGTATTCGCCTTTATGTCCATCTTATGGGATCATAGGTATTCGCCTTCATGCCCATCTTATGGGATCATAGGTATTCGTTTCCATGCCCAACATCATATGACACGGGTATTCACCTCCATATCATGTTATATAAGATACGGGTATTCACCTCCACATTATTCTATAAGGATCATAGGTAGTCGCCTCCATGTCCTTGCTATAAAGGCTATTGGGTAGTCGCCACTTGCCTTGCTACTTTGAAATCATGCAATAAGGGTAGTCTCCTCTTTACTCAACATCACACGACATGGGTAATCACCTTATGTTTTCTAACTTAGAAATATAGGAGATCACTCTATATTATTCTCATATGGAGGTCATCACCTCAAGCCTCGTCAATTTCATAGTCTTTTAACTTAGATTCATTTTAGATGAGTAATCCTTTCAACCTAGAATCATTCAATGTGAGAAAACCTTTCACATTCATACACACATAAGGAATCATGTGGGTAAATCTCTTCCACAACAATCCTATCTAATCATCAACAATTCATGCTTAAGCTTTACTCTCAAAGCCCTAATAATCATAATTCATCATACATGCCTCAATCTCAAGACAATTCTAATCATAAGTCATCATATGTGCTTCAATCTCAAGCAATTCATGTTTATATACTTCAATCTCAAGCAATCTATAATGCCCTATATCAATCCTATATGAATACATCTAAATCCTCAATTTCCCCTTTCATGGAGTAAAACCCACATACATCAAATTCATCTTAGAATCATGGGTTAGGCATGTGTACATGTAAATTCACTCAAAAATCATTGAATCTACTCAATTCAAGTATAAACAATCATAATCCACTCATTTGGATCAACATTCATCAAGACCCACAACATAGGAGAAAACCCTAACTCAAATTGGGGAATTTCTACCTTTTCAATTGGGGAATCTTGGGGGCTCTATGGATAAAATGAATATATGGATGAAAAACCATCATACCTTGATAACAAAGCCCACAAATGCTTGAGGATTGGAGACTTGACCTTGATCCTAGCTTGAACATTTTCTTCTTCTTCAAGTTCTAGAGAGAATTATTTGAGAGAAGAACATTGGGATTTCTTTTAGGTTCTTGAGAGAATGAGTCTTAAATTGGGGGAATTTTAGAGTAGAATGCTTATATAGGTCTTTAGATGAAGGGTAAAACGACATAGTATCGAATTAAGAAAATTCTGAAAAGACACAAAGGACCCTAACTTAATATTGACGATGTTGCACGCTAAGGCTCGCCTAAGGGCACTTGGCGACTTGCCAAGTGAGCCCTTGGCTCACCTAATTTTACAGTGTGTCAACCTAAAAGGCAGACCACTTTGGCGATGGGGGAGGAACTTTGGCGAGGCGCCGACTGGAACGACGAGCCCGACCTAGTTTGCCTAAATTTCCAGAATCTTGGGCCATGGAAATAGGACACTAGGCGATGGTAACTCCACTTGGCTAACCGCCAAGTCACTCGGCGATGACACTTCACTTCGTTGAGTTGGCTAACGGAGGAAATGTTTTCCCTCAATAAATCAGAGGTATTACAACCACCAAACAACCAATGGGAGATTATTATTTATATTTATTTAAGAATACACATGCATGAAATAACAACAAATTATGTAAAATCCACAACAATAACAACAAATACACTATTTATTAGGACATGCAACAACAAAATATGTAAAATTCACAACAATAACAATAAATACACTATTTATTAGGGCATGTAACAACAAAATATGTGAAATTCATGATTATTTTTTTTTTTAAAAAAAGAAGAAACCTAAATCACCATTTTCACTTCAAAAACACAAAATCCTAACCATGAGGAGAAAAGAAAAGAATTTTACATGTAAAAATTAAAACTCTAACTTTAGTGCGGCAATAAAGATATACAAAGATGAACAGAGAATGATAAAATGAAAAGATATTATAGATTTATGGTGGATTGTTGTGGAGTTGTTGAGGGTTCTTGAGAGAGAAGGAGGTTGAAAAGTGAAATGCTGAAATAAACGGACAACAATGGGACACAATTTTGAATATATTTGAAAAAGAAAACCATCATTTTCAGTTGGGGTGTTTTTATATTTTATTAAAGTTTAACAAGTTTTAAAAATTACATTTCACAACCATTTAAACTTAATTAGTAGAAGCTTTGACTTAAACTTAGTCAACTTGTCACTTTTTTTAATCAAGAACTTTGTTGTCACCCGTTACTCAATTTTCTCACGTTTCTAATTATAAGGAATTGCATTTACATATTTCTTTAGATGTCCAACAACTCTGTCTTCATTAAACGACTATACTACCGCTATGCTTTACCAAAATGTATGCTCCTAAAACCTAAATATTTCCTTGTCCTACTTTAATTGAAAATTAGAATACTGAAACATAATCTTTCAATAGAACTTCACAATCTTTCTTTTTTTTTGTGTGGGGATGAATTCTTGTTTTAAAATTATTATTAAAAAGAAAAACAAAACAAAATTAACACGTCCAATATTAAGATGAAAATAGTCCAGAAAAAAAAAAAAAATTTGGGGTATAAACGTAATAAACCAAAAAGTATTGGGTATTTAAGAAGAAGAAAACATTTTGAAAAGACACTCCACTGCATCCCGCCGCTAGTTTTTCTCTCCGGCGAGTGGGAGAGGAAGTTATGCTACGGTACCCAACGACTGCAAGGACTCTGAGAAATCTGATGGAAAATCCATCTCAGACTGCTGCCCAGCAAAAGGTGCATTTTCACTATAACCACACTGATTCGTGTAAGTTCTCCAGATGGACTTCCAGGTAAATTTCCCATAACACTTCACTTTTTCTCCTTACTTTTTCAGAAAATTTCTGAGGATTCTTAAAATTATAATTTTGTTCTGAAATGGGAATTTAATTGCTAATTGCGAGGTGAATAACGTTTTTTGGTTTCTTTGCTTCCAATTGTATTCAAGATTGATTATTTTAGTTCTATATTGGATTTTAATTGCATTCAACTATGTGGGCTGTGTTTGGTTCTTTCAGTGGATTTATTTGATTGCTGGTTCAACTGGACTGCTACCTTTCCAAGAGGATTTTGTCAAATGCTGGTTGCTGGGATGTGGTTTTAACTGTATAATGTTGTATTTATATAAAATAAAAAGAATGTACTGTGATGGGTATTCCATATATAGTGGCGTACACAGTTTTTTCTGTAAGCGGTATCCACATTTAATTAAAAAAGGTAAACAAATGAGCAAACCTTAGAACAGCCTTATATTAACGGAAAAGACGGTTATTGTATTAATAAAAAAAGCATGTCATATAGATTACACGTCTTGTATTATTTTTCATCTAAGTTTGATGAAAATGAATGTTGGATTGGCTTGTGTATTTGGTATCGTTTAAGAAGGTAAGCCTCACTCGCAACCTAACTTTCTAGAAGATAAAATGGTGAGGCATTTAACTAAAATTAGATGAATGTTCCAGATCCCATACTGATATTCGAACTCTCAACTCTAAGTAGATAAGCAAGGTGCTTTACCAGCTAGGCAGGGAGCTGTTTGTGAGAAGCAATGTCATATATATATCGGATGATACCTCTTAGCATTTCGTGCGTCCACCCTTTTGCATATAGCTACTTCTATGATTTATATGCACTTTAGCCAGTGGCTTATATTTGATTTGACAGGGAATGTTACGAGTTCATGTATGCAAGGCAGTGGCACAAAGTTGTTGACTTTTATGCAGACATGGTGAAAGGCCATACTTCATTGTCAGGATTATTTGGAAAAGAGGTACACTTTGGCAAGCTTTGTAGTTGAGCATAAACTTGTTGTTTGTATCTCCATTGCTTTTGTATGTACTTATAAGTTATTTGGAACGGGAATACTGTGAAGAACTTTCCCAAGAGGAGCTAACAACATATCCAGTGTAATCCCACAAGTGGGTCTGGGAGAGGAGGATGTATGCATACCTTACCTCATCGAAGTAAGACTTCAAGAAAATATAACAACTAAATAGCACAACACAAAGCAAAAAAAGCAATAAATAGTACCACACATAGAACAATAGGAGACTACGCAATTACTAAATACTACTACCAATAATGAAAAGAGGAAAAGGAGGCCGCCAGCTACTTACTAACCTTCTACCCTAATCCTCAATCTCCATGCCTTCCTTTCTAGGGTCATGTCCTTAGTAGACCGGAGTTATCAATACGCTTAAAATACACCTTCAGTTTTGATGTATGTGGTTGTATATATTAATAGTAACCCACCTAAATTTGGGCTTGAATCCCATAGAAAATATGGGAAAACTTTTTTAGTATACGTATAGGTACTTTGGGTTACAACTATGCACTTAGTCTCGTGCACTACCACTCAGTCTCTTCCGAGTTCATGAATGATTTATCTACATATGATGCTTCCACAACTATGAGTTATTGACAATAAGACCGGCCGAATATGCCAATAGATTCAATTATGTCTAATCTAAATGTATCAAACAAAGGTTAACGCTTTGAGTTCATGCAAATCTTTTTCTATCAAATCCTAACCCGCACTTTTGGGTCAGATAAGATATTATGACGTAGGTTAATGTTTCCAATCACTAAGCCTTTTAATTAAGAACAAAAAGAAATTTGATATCTTACAACCCTAGTAGCATATGGTCACACGAAAAGCTTATGAACTTTTACAATCTTATTAGGTTTCACAATCTCAGTAAAGGATTTAGGTACTCATACTTATAATAAATAATAAGAATATAAATTGAAAGAATGCATTAACTTTCTAGGAATCTTGAAAGCTTGAACAATGTTGAAGACTTTATTGAAGAATTAAGGAAACTGTAACTTGGATGACAACAACCACAATTATGCTTAACCTACGGAAAATTGTCGACTCTTTCAATAGAAGCCTAACATGTCTATTTATAATGTTCCAAGAAGTAAGTATCCTAAATAATAAGGTAAGTCCACCGACAAGCTTTGCAATGCACTTCATGATCGTCAAATGCTTTACGGTTTGTGGAATCTGCCTTGCGCTGTCGGCGATTGCCTTTTAGTTTTTTCGGAGCTGCTTTGTGGAATACTTCTGCAGGCGTGAATTTATTTCATGATCCGTCTTCTTCAGTTTGCAGGTTCTTTTGCAGTGGCAATCTCCTTCTTCAAGTTTTGGTTGTCAAACAAGTCTATGATTGTATTCTGCTTCATATTTGGACCTTCCTCTGCAGGATCTTGGATACAAGTCCTTTGAATCTTTTCATGCTCTGATTTGTGCACTGTTAATTGATCTGCGGTCAAGAACACGACCGTAAATCACCCAAAAAAATTCGCTGTGTTTTTTACTTTTGGCCATTTAGACATCAATTTCCTTCAAAACAATAATCTAACATAAAAATCCAAGAAAACATTATAAACAAGTCTAAGAACATTCCAAACACTAAGGAAAGGATGGAGAATATGTGCTTAATTTTAGGCACATCAGTTGTGCTAAGTCATGTCTAATCACCTCCCCCAGTTCTTTTTCGACCTACCTCTCCCTGTCCTAACTCTTACTACAACCAACCTCTCACACCTCCGGTGCATCCTTGCACCTTCTCTTCACATGCTCGAACAACCTCAACCTCGCTTTCCTCGTATTGTTCGTCACGGAGGCCATTTCCACCTTGTCCTGATAAACTTTATTCCTAATCATATCTCTTCTAGTGTGCCCCATATCCATTTAAGCATCCTCATTTCCACTAGATGTAGGCTTTCTTGACTGACTAATATTCTGCCCCATATAACAATGTTGGTCTAACCGCCACTCTATAGAATTAACCTTTAAACCTTGGCGACACATTCTTACCACAAAGTAGGCCGAAGGGGAGCCTTCATTTCATCCACCTTGTAGTGATACGGTATGCAACATCATCATCAATCTCCCATCTCCTTGGATTATAGACCAAGATACTTAAAATTTCCATTCAAGAGGAGCTAAACTAAGAGGGTGTTTGGATTGGCTTAAAAGTTCGTCAAACCTACTTATAAGTCAGTTTTTTACTTTTGAAAGTGTTTGACAAATATAAAAAATAACTTGAAATAAGTTGAGAATGACTTAAAATAAGTTAGGAAGTGTTTGACAAGGTCAAAAATGACTTAAAATAAGTCAAAAACCAAAAGTAGGTCTCCCCCTACTTTTTATTTTTTGACTTAAAAGTCATTTCAAATTGACTTTTTATTTTTGACTTAAAGACTACTTTTTTTTAAGCCAATCCAAACGGGCTCTAAGATTTATTTCCATAAAGATTTACTCGAGATAAATTCAAATACTTTATGGGTGTGATACTATCAAAACAAGTGTTTCTTTAAATCTTAAAAGCTTCTACTCATTTGGTTCAAAAGGTTTATCTTTCCAATGCAATTTTGTTCTTTCTCTTAATTATAAAATTAAGTGCCTTATTACATGTTTCTACTTTGTCATTTATCTCATTTTGTGTACTTCTTATGCAAGTTTTTTTAGAACAATATTTAGTGGTATAGTACACTTACAGGTCGTTTGGTAGGATGCATTAGAAAAAATACATGCATTAGCTTTGTATATTACTACTACCTTGTTCGGTTTTTCAACCTATTTATGATTAATTTATTAGTTATGCGCTCTATTTGGTACTATGCTATGCATAACTAATATGTAGCAAACCATGGTATTAGCAATGCAAAGGTTCTTAATGCATACATTAACATGATTAAATACATAATTACCTCTCAAAATTAGAAATTTTTCCACATCATATCTACCATATTTGTGGAGGACATTTTTGTGAACATTTCTTTTTAGGAATTATGCAATGCATGTTGTTTTTAATACACCACACCAAAAAATGCATAAGAAATAATCTCAGCATAACTAATACTACATTACTAATGCCATCATTACTAATACATCTTATTCAAGACTTCTCTTATAAAATTAAGTGCCATATTATATGTTTCTACTTTGTCATTTATCTCACTTTGTGTACTTCTTATGCAAGTTTTTTTTAAAACAATATTTAGTGGTATAGTACACTTACAGGTCGTTTGGTAGGATGCATTAGAAAAAATACTACATGCATTAGCTTTGTATATTACTAATACTTTGTCCGGTGCACCTTTTCGACCTATTTATAACTAAGGTATTAGTTATGCATTTTATTTGGTACTATGCTATGCATAACTAGTATGTGGCAAACCATGGTATTAGCAATGCAAAGGTTCTTAATGCATGCATTAGCATGATTAAATACATAATTACCTCTCAAAATTAGAAATTCTTCCACATCCTATCTACCATATTTGTGGAGGACATTTTTGATAACATTTCTTTTTAGATATTATGCAATGCATGATATTCTTAATACACCAAATCAAACAATGCATAAGAAATAATCTCAGTATAGCTAATACTACATTAGTAATGGCATCATTACTAATACATCTTATTCAACACAAATCTTATACACCCTATCAAACGACCCCTTATTGTATTTATACTTATCTTGAAAATTTCCACCTCAGACACCTGCTGGCCATGAAGATGCTGAAATTCGAGAGGACCATGAGAAATCTGAGTTAGTGAATATTCCAGTTAAAGATAAGAGCAGAGATAAGAGCGGTAGATGGGCGAGAGCAAATTTTATGATTGTCCTTTCTTACCATGGTGGTTCTTTTGATGGATGGCAGAAGCAGCCTGACTTGAATACCGTCCAAGGGTAAGTATTTTCTAACATAGCCATTCATATAATGAATGAAGTGAACATATGCTCTATGGCCTTTCATGTGGAAACTATCTGGAGTTCATGATAGTTTTCGACATGACATTCTTTTAGCAGTATGTATGCTCTCAGTTACTTTATAGTTGTGCATGATAGTCTCAATGGTTAAGTTGAAGTTGATGGATTTCTTATGACATCTTGAATGAGCAATTCTGTATCTTCAGGAAATGACTTCATTTTGCAGTGTTTGGTTATCTTACGGAGACATGGATATGCTATACTCAGCATTGAGAATTGTTTCTTAAACTAGATTCTTTTGGCAGATCCCAGCAGAGTTATAAAAAAGGAATTATTTAATGATATAAAAAGAAAGAATGTAAAAAACCATAGATCCTCATAGAAGACATCCATTGCAAGAACTCCAGAAATAAGGTCACGCAGAAACATACAGAGGTGGTGCTGGACTTCTGGCTGCCTTATTTGGAGCTCAGATCATCTAATTGGATCATTCATACCAGGTCCAAAGGGATCTTCAGCAAAATTATCATGCATGTCTATTTCTCTTTTTAACGTGATAAAAGCTGATTTTATTTGAGGCTAATCCAACTGATAACTTCTGTTGGATATGGTATTCATGTGTATTGTACTCGGTTTTATTCAGATTAGTTGAAAGATCTCTCGGTGAGTTTGTTGATGAGAAGAAGGCTCAATTATTAAAAGATAAGAACTTACCATTAGAAGCATGCGCTTTAGTTGCTGGACGTACAGACAAGGGCGTTTCAGCCTCTCAACAAGTTTGTTCTTTCTGTAAGTCACCTTGCTTGGTGTACATCCTTTCAGTTATATGAATCAGTTTCCAATATTCACCTTTTAATGATCACTGTTGTTAAAGGCACGATTCAGCACTGAATGTAGGTGCAGTTTGAGCTGGGCGCTTCTACTCGCTTCAGTAGTGCTTTTGTGCAGACACTAAGGCACTTTGGTGAGAGTGTCAGCGTCCCATGAACTCCTCTTGAACAGGGTAGTCTAAACACTAAATATAGCTCACGAATCGACATATCAATAGTTAAAGAAACGTAATAGTTGAATATGATATAGTGATTTGGTCATTAAATCGGAATTGAAACATAAATTTTCATCATTGCATTTTAAATTTCTTGTTTATGTTTATTCTTGTATTCTTCATGCATTGCAGATTTACTTTTTAATATTTCTTCAACTCTCCTTTCATCACTAAAGCACACACTTCAATTGCAGTGCATGCTTAAAGCTCTAGCATATCTTGGCTCTAAGAGTGGGATTTTCTCTTTCTGATTTTCCCACCAATTCCTTAGATCCCTAGTCTTTGAGGTAAAGGAAATCTTCTAACTATCTAATTCTTCGAAGAAGAAGGCGGAGTTAGCTTTCCTTTGCTATCAATAATAAGGAATACCAGGCTGCTGTTAAGGTAGTTCACTCGGCTCAACAATAGAAGTCCCTCTAGTTCAGTCAACTGCAGCTAATTTGACTCACTCTTCTTGAAGCTCTTGTGAAATTGTTTCTGTCCTTAGCTTTCCTTCTTTCTTATGGTAACTAGGCCTGGCAACATCTTTGCTAGTCTTGTCGGACTAGGAGCTCTACTAGCCTTGAATGTGGGAAATTGTTTTATTTATGAAAGAAAGAATGGCCTAGGGAGATAGAGGTAGTAGGAAATCCCTTCAAAGGGAAAATGATTCATTTAGAAAAATATTCGATACCAAGTAAGAGTGCACTAGCTGGTCGGTGTGAATGATAAAGGCGTAAGTTGCATTGCTATACGCTTCATCTTTGAAAACACTATTTCTTGATGTCTGTGTGCTTCACTTTTTATGCATCTTGTTTTATGCTTGCTCTATCAAGGATATGATATCGACTTTAATTTAGCAGTTAAGTAGTTTTAAACTTTAAAAGAATGCAGTTTACTGTCTTGTGAAGTTTGGATGCAATTCCTCGATTTGTTAAGGGTATAATTTGGTGTTTCGCATTAATTTTTTCTCCTACTTCAAATCAAGACGGCCACTTGCCCATATATATGATTTTTTAATCATTAAAAGTCGTGTCATTGATGATTCAGCAAATAGAAGGTGCTGTAGAATATGTAGAAAGGAACAACACTACAGCCTATGAAAAGAACTCAAACAATCTACTATGACTTTTGTGTCATGTTGTCATTTGAAATAGTCATGTTAGTTGTTACACAAAAAGTAAAATAAATAATAGAGATGCATTTGTACTGAATATTAATTACAGATTCACTTTATTTCAGAAGAACTCTGGCGTTCTTTTTACCCCTCCCTCGGAGCTAACCCATTTTTCTCCTTTGGTGACAAAAAACCATAACCTCAAGGTTGGAGGTGGAGCTTCTTACAATCTTACCACTTGAGGAACCCTCTCTTGTCAAAACTTAGTGTTCTTTTCCTTCTAAATGGTCCATAAGACAACTGAGGGGATGACATTTTTCTTCTTTCCCATCCCTTTGAGATACCAACCTTGCAACAAGTCCTTGTTGTTCTCCGCATAGTCTAGTTGACACCAAAGATGTTCCGGACCCAAATTTCTTGGTAAATGAGTAGTGGATGAAGAGGTGATTTATGTCCTCATTTTGACTTGCAACAAAGAACATCTACTTCCAATGTTGACTCCCCTCTTTTGAAGATTCTCATGAGTTAGGCATGCTCCATGAGTGACTAACCAAGTGAAGCAATCCACCTTCAATGATGGCTTACTCCTCCAAATACACTTCCAAAGCCAATAGGGAATGATGGCAATGAATCACTTAGAAGTTTGTAGCAATTTGTGACGTAGAAGTTGCCTTTTGTGTGTCCTTTCCACCTAAGGGACTCTTGTCAGTGAAGTTTCCTATTCATATGATTTTGGGATTGTTACGTCTCATGCTGCAGCTAGTACGAGTATTACTAAAAATACCCTCTAGCTATATATGTTGAAATCTTTTTTAACTCTAAAATAACCCTTGGACCCAATCTTTCTTTTTGCATTTTGATCACATATCAACAGGTGATCTGCCCTTTCTTGCCTTACTATCATATTGCATGGCCTGACTTTGCGAAAAAAAAGTTCATGTGTTTAGGTCCATACTTAAAGAATTCATAAACTATGGAAAGGCCCTTTGAATACTTTTTCAAACATTCTTTATAACAAAACCACGGAGAATCCAACGTGAGGTGTCATGGTGTATGTTATTTGCAGATAACATAGTTCTGATTGACGAGACTCGCCGTAGAGTTGATGTTAAGATGGAGGTTTGGAGATAGACCTGGAGTCTAAAGGTTTCAGGTTGAGTGTAACCAAGACAGAAAACTTGGAGTACATGTTCAGTGACGTTATGCCTGAGGCTGGAGTGGAAGTGAGGCTTGATGCACACGTCATCCAAAAGAAAGAAAGCTTCTAAGTATCATGTGTCTATTATCCAAGGAAATGGGGAGATTGATGATGATGTCACACATTTTATTAGTGCATGGTGGATGAAATGGAGGTTCACATCTGGAGTATTGTGTGATAAGAAAGTACCACCTAAATTTAAAGGCAAGTTCTACCGAGTGGTGGTTAGTCCAACTATGTTATATGGAGAGGAGTGTTATCCAATCAAGAGTTCTCATGGTCAAAAGATGAAAAGTTTTGGAAATAAGGATGTTGTGGTGGATGTGTGGGCATACTATGAGTGATAAAATTACAAATGAAGATATCTGAGACAAGATAGGAGTGGCTACGATGGATATAAAACAATATAGCACGAAGAGTATATAGTCAGTACTTTTTTTTTGATAACCGAGAAATCCGTCTGTGACCCGCTCTTTGGACCAATCACAGCCTTCTAAACTCGGTGGATAATGGGGCCGCCCCTCTAATATGTAGTCAGTACTTTGAATGTACTGAGTATGTGAAATATGCATGATAAGACTAATAAACTGAACATGATAAGTTTGAAGTGTTGAGCTGAATAACATGAACTAATGCAATTACCAAGTAGTAAAAACATGTAATTAGTGAATGCTAAAAATTGATATAATTGACTACAAGGTCATGCAACATCTGAGAATGGACTGTGGGAGATACTAATAACCGACATATAACCATGGGAGCTAAACATGGAGTTCGATGTATAATCCCCAGAGGGCCCAATATACCTTGCTAGGTCATGGAGGCTGATCTGAGCTAATGTGGTACCACCAAGCTGATGACCATAAAAAGGACTAAGGAGTCGGTCCTGATGTGATGGGTGACCCTTATAATCCTATTGTGACACCTAGTTCTAGGACTTAAGAATTGCTACTAAAGGTCTCAGTCCTAACTGACGGGTCAGTTTTCATCCCTAAATCCGCCCAGTGCTAAGTAATTCTTCCAATTGAATGTAAGTTGATAAACTTAATTATACTAGTAACTGAATAGCTCATAAACACTAAAACGGATGTTGAACTGATAGACACTTTATTTGAAAGCATCTTATACATGTAGAATTGATATATTGAGTATTTAACTGATCATGATGAATTTCTACTATTCTTACTAGAAATCATGCAATTTAGTTATCATAGTTTCAAGACATGATTTTCCTATTCTAAGGGATCATGAGGATAACTATATATGTATACTGAAATATAAGTAAAACATGTAATTAAAACGACATAGTGCAGGGATTAAAAGAGTGGGAAAAGACCAAAAGGACCTTGAAGAAAAAATGACATCAGCAGATTTCATGAGGCCATCTACGGTCCGTGGTTCCATCTACTGATCGGAGATCGTGTCTGTGGAAATTAGGCTAAAATTTAAAATTTTGAAGTTTGATTCACGAGACCCATCTACGACCCGTAAAAGGATCTACAATCCATGGTTTGAGTTCGTGAAACTCAGTCTGGTTTCCCAATCTCTCATCTTGATTTAAGGACGTCATTTACGGTCCGTGGTTCATTCCACGAGTCGTAAAGACCATCTGTAAAAATCTGAAACGTTTTCCTGTTTCTGAACTTAATCTATAAACCTCATCTATGACCTGTGGTTCCATCTACGGTCCGTAGATGCTGCTCGTGGATTCCTGTTTTCTGCAAAATTCTCAACTTCTCACGATCGAATCTGAACTTAGAATTTCTGAGGTGTTACAGTTCAGGCATGTGAGGAGAGACACAATTGCCTTTATACATAGGTGTGAGAGGTTGACTATGGATAGTTTCAGGAGAGGTAGAGGTAGACCAAAGAGTATTGAGGAGAGGTGATTAAATAAGGCATGACATAGTTGCAACTTACTGTGGACATGACCTTAGATAGAATATTGTGGAGGACACGGATTATGGTAGAAGGTTAGTAGGTAGTGGATTTTAATCTTGCTGATTCTTTCATACTGGTAGTAGTAGTATTTATCATCTCGCTTCTTATCTTTCGATTTCTGTTAATATTCATTGTCTCTTGTACTTCGATTATCACACTATTTTGTTGCAGCTACTGGTCCTTTTTTCTTTAGAATGCTTTGTCATGCTTCCTATAGTATTTTGCCATTATTTCTTCTTTGATCTGTTTTGATATGTCTTTCATTGAACCAAGGTTCTATCGGAAACAAAACCTCCATCTCCCAAGGTAGGGGTAAGGTCTACGTACGCTCTACCCTCCCAAGACTCCACTTGTGGGATACACTCCACTTGTGGGATACACTGGGTTTGTTGTTGTAGTCTTTTCTATTTATTTTTAAAAAAAAAAAAACAATTCTCAATGCCCTTTTGAGGTAACGAAGAGTTAAACTACTCATTTGGCACCCAGTAAACTTATTTCATTCTGCTACTAGGGTTTCAAAGCTTTCTTTAGCTCTAGTTTCTATAAATACCTTTTCAACTCAAGAAATGCTTAAGCTATTTAGAATTTGAGTTTGTCATAAAAATAGTTTTCTAGAGTTTGTCTCTATAACTAAGTAGCCAAAGTAGGGCATTGTGCAAGAGCAACTTGAAAGTACTTTACTTCGGTCCCAGTTTTGAAAGATGTGACTTTAGGGCTTGTCATTAAACCATGAGTACATTCATATCCAAAAAGTTTAATGTTCAACTTGTGAATTTTTGCCCCCTTTTTTTTGAGATAAGAATATTGGTTCACTTTTATGTCTAGACACTTGGCGAAAGGATGTTAAGATTGAAGATGTAAAAGCTGCTCTTGATAAGGCAGCACCAGGAAAGATCAGGGTAGTTTCTCTCACCAAGGTAACTGATTATTTGGTTTATTGTTTTTTCAAGCATGAAGATGCAACTTGCTTTTTTGTCATCTGTTGGGGAAAAAATATTTCAATCTTTTCTGGTTAAATACTGCTGTTACCATTTGGGTTTTCATTTATTTGGTGAATGCCCACTAAAGTTTTAAAAGTTGCTTTAAATAATTTATGGTTCAAAGTCATGTGGAAAGGTCGTTCTAGCTGAAAAGCTGTCTAAATCCCGTGGGTAACTGAGCATCGTGTAATCGCGGGGAAAAAAGTGAGAACAGAAGTACTTTTTCCATTTATGCATGCACGGACAAAAGGCTGATCAACAAGACGAGAAGCCTTCAACTGAGAAGTGGAGTTGAAGGAATATTCCTCTTTTCAACTTTTGTCACCCACTCACCCTTGTCACATTGTTATTTCCATCCATGACAAACAAAGGAAAGCTGGGAAGAATGGTCAATATTTAGGTTCTGCATTCTGTTGTGGGACAATTCTCATAATCTGCTGTGCTGGACTTACCAGATCCTTTTTCCAAGATACCCATGGTTGTTCTACTAGTCCTTATGCTTTCTGAAATGAATTTTTGAGTAGAAATTTCTGTTTTTGGTTTTTGTTTTTCCTCTTCTCGACAGCTTGCATGGTCTCTTCATCACTAGTTCTAGTCAGTTAAATGGTGTTTTTAGTCCTGGTTATGCATAAAGGGGGTTTCTTGGCTATCCATCTTTCCTCACTAGTAATTCAAATCAGTAAAAATTTCATTTGCTAAGCATGGTTCCACTGCTGCCAAATTGTCATTTAGCAGGCTGACACTCACATGCACCAATCTCCTATAGGATTTGGACTTTGGAGTATGATTGGATTTTCAATTTGTGAATAGCTAATAGTTTTATTGCAATCTTTTTGGGTTTATTGGGCAAATTGCACATGTGTTTCTTTCAGACAATTTTGTTCGAGAGAATCAGTATGTTTGAAGGGAAAGCACCATCTGCCTTCCCGGTAAAATCTAGAATGTCTTTACTTGTTGAATTTATGTGTAGGACGGCTTTTGGAAATTATGTTGATAGCAATTTCGGGTTGTTAGACTCCCTGCATAATTAAAGGGATTCAGTCCATCTTTTTGTACACAAAATCTGTACTTGTTGCTACAGAAATCGATAGAATTTTTGCTTTACTTATCAAAATAAGGCGTACTACCATCCACATATTGTTGGTTTCTCCTTATTCTTTTTTATCTATGAATAAGATGTAACAACAAATAATTTTTTCCTGCTATAGGTATCCCGGGAATTTCATCCCAACTTCTCAGCAAAATGGAGACACTATTTGTATATATTCCCTATTGATGATGTATTAGGCGAAAAGCAAGGGGGTCAAATCTGGATTGACGGTAGCACTGATGTTCATCAACAGAATGAATGTGGTAAAAGCGATGTTGACAAAAGTAACGTAAATGAAATCAATGATGAAAATGACGAGCTGGTGCATGGAAATAAACCAACCAAGTTTGAAGTAGGCAAGGTTAACCGGCTTTTAGGTCACCTTGAAGGGAAGCTTTTATCTTACAAAATGTTTGCACGAGATACTAAAGCTTCAAGGAACATGTAAGAATTTGTATTTCAGTATGGTTCTTTTAGCAATGATTCTTTATCCCTGTGAGAAATATATGAGAAGAATATTATTGAATTGTTGTGTTGTTAACATTATTACATTGAGACCCTATTTATAGACCCTAGAATACAATCCTTTCCCAAGTAGGATACTATTTAGTATTCCTATTTCTATTTCTATTACTATTCCTATTCTAATAGGAGTGTATAAACCTATTCTTATTCAAATAAGATTGTATAAACATCAAATAGGATTGTATAAACATATTCCTATTTTAATAGGATTGTATAAACCTATTCCTATTCTAACACTCCCCCTCAAGCTAGTGCATACAATTCATGTACCTAGCTTGTTACAAATGTAATTAACACGAGGACTGATGAGGGGCTTGGTGAGATATCTGCAAGTTGATCACTCGACTTCACAAAATTGACAATCAATCTCAATGTGTTTGGTCTTCTCATGAAATACTGAATTTGATACATAATGCCGATAAAACACTGAGTGATAAAATTACAGTGTTGGAACTTCCCAAGCCAAGCTTGCAAGGACTGTTTCAGACCATAGAGTGACTTACGTAATCAACATACAAGGCTACTAAACTCCCCCTGAGCAACAAAATTAGGTGGTTGCTCTAATAGACTTCTTCACAATGCAACGGTCGTTGTAAGTGCTCAAAATCTAGTATAAAGTATATGGATCATGTTGAAATCAATAGACGAGTCGATATCAAACAAGTCACCGAAAAACTGGCCAGAACATGCTCATATGTCGGAGTATTAGATTTGATGGCTAAAAGTGGTCACAATCTAAGAAATAAAATTACATGGGTAGGGTCAGAATGATGCCACAACCCAACTAGAAAATAGAAATAATATAGGATAGTTCGAATTGATGGAACAACCCTATTGAAAAAGAGAAATAATATGGGTAGGGTCGGAATGATGGCACAACCCTGCTGAAAAAGAAAAATTATACGGGTAGGGTTGGAATGATGGCACAACCCTACACAAATCAGATTTGAGGAGTCACTAGAAAGACGAATGAAACTATGCAAATCAAATTTGAGGAGTCACTGAAAAGACACATGATGCTATGCAACTCAGATATGAGAAAATAGTTCGGAAAAATCCACGGTACTACACAAATTAAATATGAAAAGTAGTTCGGAGAGATGCACAGTGCTACGCAAATCAGATATGCAAAAAAAAGGTAGTCACCGGAAGGATGTCACGGCGCTACACAAATTATATATGAAAAAGTAGTCACTGGAATGATGACATAGTGCTACATAAATTAAATATGAAAAAGTAGTCACCGGAATGATGACACAGTGCTACAAAAATTAAATATGAAAAAGTAGTCACCGGAATGATGGCACGGTGCTACACAAATTAAATATAAGAAAGTAGTCACCGTAATGATGGCACGGTGCTATACAAATTAGATGTGAGAAAATAGTCACCAGAAAGATACACGGTGACCCAACTTTTGCTAACATAATTGTTGGCCAGATGGGCGGCATATATGAGTAATAGCCGCCCGCCGGCAGCGGAAGCTCTTAGATTTTCTACCAAGATCGTAGAGGCTCTGATACCATGTGAGAAATATATGAGAAGAATATTATTGAATTGTTGTGTTGTTAACATTATTACATTGAGACCCTATTTATAGACCCTAGAATACAATCCTTTCCCAAGTAGGATACTATTTAGTATTCCTATTTCTATTTCTATTACTATTCCTATTCTAATAGGAGTGTATAAACCTATTCCTATTCAAATAAGATTGTATAAACATCAAATAGGATTGTATAAACATATTCCTATTTTAATAGGATTGTATAAACCTATTCCTATTCTAACAATCCCGTTATAGACTAAATCACAGATGATGTTAAATTCTGTTGATCTTCGAACCCTACAAGTTTGACATCGTAATATCTCATTCTAGATGTTTACTGAATGACTAGTATTACTGAGATTTTTGTGGATGAACTGCACAAGCTTTTGATCTTTTGAGTAGCTACCTTATCATTGCTAGCTCCTAATTGAGTATATTCATGTATGATACACTCTTGATCTTTATTC
The DNA here is from genome assembly GCF_900185275.1 of Solanum verrucosum. Lineage (NCBI taxonomy): Eukaryota > Viridiplantae > Streptophyta > Magnoliopsida > Solanales > Solanaceae > Solanum > Solanum verrucosum. Next base: position 3,487,014 of record NW_026020059.1, read on the forward strand.
CTATCTTAGCTTGTTGGGGGCTCCATGTTCATTTCCTAAGAATATTCCATGTAGGCAGCTTTTGTGATTTCTTTTGTTATCAATATTACATGTTTATTTCATGGTGTTGGATGTCGCATATTCTTTGGGTTTTTTAGTTCTTTTACAATACTATTTCATGGATATATGTCCTAATTTTAACTCGAAAAAGGATTTGGCTATTCTACATAAGGTTAATAATCATTGTGTTTTTTTCTTGATATAGTTGAAACAAAGAGAACAATGCAAATAGGATCATGCACTTAGGCATTGTAGTAGTATTATTGTTCTGGTTGTCATCCTCTTCATCTTAATTATTGCTAAAAAAACCATTAATAATATTTGAAATTATTACCACTACTATTAGTAAAACACTAGTGTTATTGTTATTGGAGTTGTTATTATGATTGTTTACAATTCGTGATGATCCTTGTTCATGGAGAAGAAATAATAATAACTTAATACAAAAGACCCAAAAGGTGTCTCTATGATCAGCTTCTAGCATTAAAAAGTGCAGAAGAGAACTACAACTGATCTTACTTAATCTATAAAAAGGGAAAAAAAGATCTACAGCTTTTCTTTATTACTTTTGGTTGAGTATGGATGATGGATACAGTTACATGTTCTTGTAATTTGCTTATTACCTCTATTTTGTCCATATTCCTTGTATCACACTTCACAGATTACATTACTTTTTGTTGAGAGAAATATTACAGATTACATTACTTAAGTGAAGTTTGTTCTGTTCAAATTTGATAAAGGATCTCACTTAATTACAAAGAAAATGATAAAGGATCTCCAATTCAATCGTTCTGACAAGAAGCATCATCTAAGTTAAATCATTTTAGCTTTGGATCATTGATTATCTCCCTAGAAAAGTAAAATGAACTCACTGAAGAAAGAAAAGAAAAATGCACTTTTGTGATTTTCAAACACCAAGCCATAGAAGTAGCATGCTCAGCTATAAAGTTAGGTTTCTGTTGTATTCAACCTTGATGGTAGACTGATCATCAGATTTTTGTATCATTATGAATGTTGCAGTGGTCCACCAACAGAGTGTTTTGTCTTCCATGCTAGAGCAATTGAAACTTCAATACCGTGTGCAAAGGTATCAAACTGTTACTTACTTCTAAGCTTGTTGGTTTTGCTGTTTCAAATTGTGGATTTTCACATGCTTCATGTTGAGAACACGTGTCTTCATATGCTTGAAGATCCATGTTCTTTCATCTGAAATAACTTTTAGAAATCTGCTTTATTGTAGTGTGGCTGTTTAGGATCTGATGAATATATTTTTGTGAAAATTTCATAAATAGCTAAGAGATGAAACTTAATTAGCCTCCTTAGCTACAGTTTGCCTAATTATGCTTCATAGCTATAGTTTCAGTTGCTATGGGTATTTCCGTTTGTATATTTCGCTTGCATTTGATATTTTATACAATTTGGTTTTCAAAATTTTTAATGAAAATGGGCGGTAATTTCGGTTGGAAAAAGGAAAACAATCCAATAAATCACGGTCATGTGAGGGGATTGAATTGTAGAGATAAAAGGAGACTTGTTAAAAGTATGGTGTTTGATTGGAAAGCAGACATTTATTGTTTCCAAGAAACAAAGTTGGAGGGGGACATTACAGTGTTAGTAAACCAAATTTAGGGAAATAGATGGATCAACTATGAGTACTTGGAGGCCAGTGGAACAAGAGGGGGTATATTGATGATGTGGCATAGCAGAATATGGAAGGGAGAAGTTCTCTAGATTGGTTCATAGACCCTAACTTGCAAGTTTGAAGCTCAACTCCAAAACTTCTCTTGTCATATTACTGGGGTGTACGCACCAAATTGCTACATTGAAAGAAGATCAGTATGGGAAGAGATTGGTGAAGTCAGAGGTCTGTTCCAAGGGCCTTGGGTTGTTTGTGGTGATTAAAATGTTAGTAGGTTTGTGTCAGAAAAAAGGAGTTGTGTTAGAAGAACAATAGGGATGAGGGAATTTTCAGATTTCATTGAAGATATGGGGCTAATTGATCTTCAAATGGAAAATGCAACATTCACCTGGTACAAAGGGGACAACCATGAAGTAGCTTCCAGAATAGATAGAATCCTGTTTTCAAAAGAATGGGATGAAAGCTTCAACGACTTGAAAGTAATCCCACTTCAAAGGATTATTTCAGATCATGTACCATTAGCTCTACAAGGTGGGACCTGGAACAAAAATAAAAGGTATTTCAAGTTTGAAAATTGGTGGCTAGATACTGAGGGGTTCACAGATAGAGTCAAAGACTGGTGGAACAAATTAAATTTTGGGGGGAGACCTGACTATGTATTGGCTTGCAAAATGATATCCCTTAAGAATAAACTTAAGGAATGGAGCAGAGAAGTTCAAGGAAATTTAGGCATACAGAGAAAGAAATTGTTAGAGAAGTTGGCAGATTTTGATTTTGTGGTTACAACCAGGCCTTTATCAGAAGAAGAATCCACAAGGAAAGGTGAGGTAATACTGGAATATGAGAATCTAATAAAAAAAGAAGAAATTGCTTGGAGACAAAGATCAAGAACCCTATGGTTGAAAGAGGGGGACAGAAACACTAAGAATTTCCACAGAATTGCAAATGCCCACAGAAGGTACGATAAACATTGATCAATTGGAGGTGGAAGGTGAGATCACACAAGATACAAACAAAATTGAAAAAGAGGTAATTGATTTTTATCAGAGACTTTACACAGAAACGTCCCAATGGAGACCAACTAGCAATATCCCAAACTGTCCAGTCATTTCATCAGAGGAGAAAGAAATTTTACAGAGGAACTTTGAAGAAGATGAAGTATTGAGATGTCTTAAGCTATGTGCAATGGATAAAGCCCCAGGACCTGACGGTTTCACCATGGACTTTTACATTAAATGCTGGGAGATTGTAAAACATGACATAATGAAGGCATTCCAAAATTTCCATGAGCAAGAAGTGCTGGAAAGAAGCTTCAATGCTACTTTCATTGCTCTCATTCCCAAGAAGAAAGGTTCCACTGAGTTGAGAGATTTCATCTATAAAATCTTCTCCAAAGTCCTAACAGAGAGATTGAAAGGGGTGATGGAAAAATTGGTGGATTCTCATCAAATGGCATTTATTAAAGGTAGACAAATTATGGATGCAGTCCTAGTGGCAAATGAAGCAGTAGGCTCAAGAATGAAGTGGAAGAAAGCAGGAATATTGTGTAAGCTTGACATTGAAAAAGCTTATGACCATGTTAACTAGGGATACTTGCTGAATGTTCTGGAAAAGATGGGTGAAGTGGATCAAGTGGATAAAATTTTGTATATCTTCAGTGAAATTCTCCGTTTTGATTAATGGTGCACCAACAGGATTCTTTGGAGCTCAAAGGTGGCCTCAGGCAGGGGGATCCTCTGTCCCCTTTCCTGTTTTTACTAGTGATGGAGGGACTTAACAACATGCTCAAAACAGCTAACACAAATGGCTGGTTGAGAGGTTTTGATGTGGCCAACGATGGAAAGGAAAGTTTAGAGGTAACTCATTTGCAATATGCAGATGACACACTCATCTTTTGTGGGGCAGAAGAAGAACAACTCAGATATCTGAGAGTAATATTGGTCTTGTTTGAAGGAATTTCTGGGTTGCATATTAATTGGAGAAAGAGTTTTCTTTATCCCATTAATGAAGTACATAACATGGAGGCACTAAACATAATCCTAGGTGGACAAGTTGGGGCTCTCCCAACTACATACCTTGGGATGCCATTGGGTGCTAAATCAATGTCTAAAGAGATCTGGAGCAGTGTAATAGAAAAGTGTGAGAAGAAGCTGGCTAGATGGAAGGGTCAATACTTGTCTCTTGGAGGAAGAGTTACTCTAATTAACTCAGTCCTAGATGCTATGCCTACTTACATGATGTCTTTATTTCCCATTCCAGTAGGAGTCACAGACAGACTGGACAGAATCAGAAGGAAGTTCCTATGGCAGGGAAACAAGGACAGGAAAGGTTACTGTTAAATTAGGTCTTAGGCCTAACTCACACCCCAAAAGCTAGCTCAAAGGGAGGAGGATTGCCCAAGCCTTATAAGGAGTCCACCCATCTCATTAACCACCGATATGGGACTTTTGTCATTCTTTAACACCCCACTGCTTAAGCATCTGGTGCATGGGCAATTTTTGATTTTGGGGACCCCAACATCGGATGAGACGGGCCCTGCTCTGATACCATCTTGATCATTACCGATGATAACAATATCATCAACGTAAACAACCAAATAGATACATCGACTTGGTGCAGAATGCCGATAAAACACAGAGTGATCAGCTCCACTACGAGTCATGCCAAACTCCTGAATTACTGTGCTGAACTTCCCAAACCAAGCTCGAGGAGACTGTTTCAGACCATAGAGTGACCTACGCAATCGACATACAAGGCTACTAGACTCCCCCTGAGCAACAAAACCAACTGGTTGCTCCATATAGACTTCTTTCTCAAGATCACCATGCAGAAAAGCATTCTTAATGTCCAACTGATGAAGAGGCCAATGACGAACGGCAACCATAGATAGAAAAAGACGAACAAATGCTATTTAGCCACAGGAGCGAAAGTGTCACTATAATCTAGCCCAAGTATCCGAGTATACCCTTTGGCAACAAGGCGAGCCTTAAGTCGATCAACCTGACCATCTGGACCAATTTTGACTGCATAAACCCAACAACAACCAACAGTAGATTTACCTGCAGGAAGGGAGACAAGCTCCCAAGTACCACTCTTATGTAAAGCAGACATCTCATCAACCATTGCCTGCCTCCATCCAGAATGAGAAAGTGCTTCACCTGTAGTCTTAGGAAGGCAAATAGAGGACAAAGACGACACAAATGCATAATGGGGTGATGATAGACGATGATAACATAAGAAGGTATAATGTGGGTTAGTATTTCGAGTGGATCATATTCCTTTTTGAAGTGCAAGCGGTTGGCTAGGAGGAGGCAAGTCCGCAGTAGGAGCAGGGTCCCGCGCATGACATGAATCATCTGGGACTAGGGTTGAACGTGGACGGCGATGATAAGTTAGTAGTGATGGCACTACAACTGGAGATGTAGAAGTAATCGTAGATTCCTCAAAGGTTGGCACAGGTAAAACCTGAGGTATGGGTAAGACCATAGATACATCAGGATGATCAAAAGATGTATAGTAAGGTTGAGACTCAAAAAATGTAGCATCAGCGGACATAAGGTATCGATGAAGATCATGTGAATAACAACGATACCCTTTTTGAACTCGAGAGTAACCAAGAAAGACACATTTAAGGGCACGAGGAGCTAATTTATCTTTCCCTGGGGCTAAATTATGAACAAAGCATGTGCTCCCAAAGACACGAGGGGGGATACGATAGAGATATGACTGAGGAAACAGTATGGAATGTGGAACCTGATTCTGAATAGAAGAAGACGACATTCTATTAATTAAATAACAAGATGAAAGGACTGCATCACCCCAAAAACGCAGCGGAACATGGGATTTAATGAGGAGAGTGCGAGCAGTCTCAACGAGATGCCTATTCTTTCTTTCTGCTACACCATTTTGTTGAGGAGTGTATGGACAAGTTGTTTGGTGAATAATTCCTTGGTGAGACATAAACTCCTGAAACTGGGATGATAAGTATTCTAAGGCATTATCACTATGAAAAGTACGAATAGAAACACCAAACTGATTTTGTATTTCAGCAAAGAAACTTTTGAATATAGAAAATAACTCAGAACGATCTTTCAACCTAAGACCTAATTTAACAGTTACAATCTGGTTAAGTGGAATGATCTGATAATAGAAAAAAAGTATGGGGGTTTGGGTATTAAAAATCTGCAGAATCATAGCAAGGCAAGGCCCTCAGAATGAAATGGTTGTGGAAATATGCTAACGACGACAAACATCTGTTATAGAGAAAAGTCATCAAAGTCAAGTATGAAGAAGAAAAGAGGTGGATGACAAAGGAAGTATTTTCCCCATATGGAGTGAATCTGTGGAGAACTATAAGGGCCTTGTGGGATGATTTCAAGATCAAAACCAAGGTTAAGGTTAGAAATGGGGAAAAGACAAGCTTCTGTGGAGATGACTGGCATGAGATGGGGATTCTGAGGAATATCTACCCAGATATCCACAACTTAATGTTAAATCAGCAAAGACAATTGCAGGAATGTGGACACCTAATGGGTGGGAAATCAGTTTCAGAAGACAAGTAAATGACTGGGAAATCACAAGAGTTGCAGATTTCCTTAACACTATTGGCCAGTTTAAAGGAACACACGAAGGGGAAGATGAGCTTTGGTGGCAAGGCAGTGACAGAGGAGCCTTCAGGGTAGGCAAAGCATACAGATGGTTGAATAGTCACAATCAACAGAATGTCAACCGGCCCTGGAAAACTATATGGAAAGTGAATATACCCTACAAGGTATCATGTTTTATTTGGCTCCTATCTAAGGAAGTTGTCCTTACACAAGACAATCTGATGAAAAATGGGATAATTTTATGTCCGAGATGCGTTTTTTGCGGAGAACAAGCAGAAATTGTTCGACATTTGTTCCTTCACTGCAAGATCACATGTCAGCTTGGGAGGCTATTCATAAACCTTAAAGGTTTCTCCTGGACTATGCCAGGAAAGGTTACAGAGGCCCTTCAAAGTTGGGAAGAAGTTGGGGTTCTAGCAAGAAGCAGATGTAGATGGAGAATCATACCAGCCAGCATATGGTGGACAATCTGGAAGGAGAAAAATTCTAGGTGTTTTGAGAACATAGAAAATAGTATAGAACAGATCAAATTGAATTGTATCTTGATTCTATGCTTTTGGTGTAATCAGATTCGGTCTAATGATCATGTATCTATTATTGATGTGTTAGATTCATTATAGACATGGGATCATAGGATCTGGATTTACTTGTAAATATGGCCCTAGTACAACCCATGTACTGATCTGTTTCTATCAATAGTCACAAAGTTACCAGTTTCAAAAAAAAATCACGGTCTTGTATCTCGTTAGAGTTTCATACCAAATATGACTTCTTTATACGAACAACACAATTCTGCTTGGGTTCATGAGATCGATGGGAGTAATCCAAAAAATAAATCAATTGATTTCTTTGTTTATTATACAACAGGTATATGATACAATCAATTCACTTCGTCCCTTCTATAATTCCAAATCATTCCAATTAATTGAAATATACAAATCAGTAAATGTATACAAATGCTGAAATTATACAAGTAATAGTTGGAACGTATACTTGCAAATAATATACCAAATACAAAAGAAATAATTGTATATAATTGTTGAAAATATACAAATAAGGTCTGAAAAGTAATGTGAAATGTGAAATATATCGATAGAAATACAAATCACAAAAATACACAAAATAAATTATACAAATACCTCAATAATGCTGAAATTATACAAATAATTGTTGGAACTTATACTTGTTTGATAATATACAAATACAAAAGAAGTAATTGTATATAGTTGTTGAAAATATTCAAATAAGGTCCATCGACCCAAACTCAACATCTTCTTCTTCAGATGTTTAAGAACATGCATAAGTTGTTGCATTTTCACTGGGTCATTGCAGTGTTTGGATCTAATTTCTTGATGATTAACTCCAGATTTAGCAAGAGATCCTACAATTTCTTTGGAACTTTTGAGTTAAACCCAAAGAAAAAGATGAGAAATTGTCCAATTTTTGTGCATGCATTCGTATACCTCGAATGATTCTCTTGGAATGAGTGATTCGCTTGGAAGAAGTTAGTCATCCATGATTTGTATGTATCTATGGAGATAACTGAAATACTAAAAGAAATCAGTGGCATATACAAATACAAATAAAAAACAAAAGATTGAGGCCGTCGGAAGAGAAATAAAAGTAATATTAAAAAAACTGCAAGAAGTTACTTGAAATTGTAGGAGCACTTTGAGAGGGAGACATGAAATTTTTGAAATTTGAAATCTGATTGTGCTTGAGTGAATTAAGGAGAAAAATCAGTAAAAAAAATTAGGATGAGAGAAAGACTTTGTATAATCGGAAAGGGCCAAAACTACCCTTGAACTATAGGAAAAGGTCTAAACATACCCTCCATCCATCTTTTGGTCTAAAAATACCCTTCCATTCACCTTTTTGGCTCACTTTTTGACTCACTTATACCCTTTCATTCACCTTTTTGACTAACTTATACTTTTATGACTAACAACCAACGTTTATTTTGTTTTATTTTTAAAAAAAATTATTATTTGTCATTTTCTTATTAGATAAAATAAAAATCTCATCTCTATTAAATTTTTTTCCCATAATCTATTCAAATAAAAAAATATGTACCTCTTCAAGACCCCAATTTTTTTTAATAAAAAAATCTAGTAATTTTTGTATTTGCTCTAAAAAAAATTTTAAAAAGTTTTTTTTAAATAATTAATATATTATAAGAATATAATAGTGCCACAATATCTATCTTCCTTTTTAAAAAAATAAAATAAAAATTGTTAACTTAATTTTTTTGCTCTGTGATAAATACTTTTCAAAGAAAAAGTTCCACAAACAGTTTCCCTTAAAAATCAACTCATTAATAAAAAAGAAAAAAAAAAGCAGATGGACGGTCGTAGCCATAGGGAAAATTTAAGTAGGAAAATAGAGAAAAATGTGTGTAATGTATTTATGGATAAGCTAATATATTGTTATGATTATGACATAATAAATTTGTTTATAAAATATTAATCATCTATATCATGTTTAGAATCTTGATTTAATTAATTAAATATTTGCCGTTAATTTTTTCTTATGTCATGAGTCTTCAATCTAAGTAAAAATTTGAGGAAATGGAGAGGAGTTGGATCCAAAAATAAATAAATAATAAAAAAACTACAATATTTTTTTATATAAAAAAAATTGGGGTCTTGAAGAGGTATATTGCTTTGGTTTGGATAAATAATGAGAAATAATCTAATTGAGGTGGGCTCTTTATATTATCCAATAGGAGAATGCAACATAATAAATATTTTTAAAAAATAAAGAATAAAGAGAGAATTGTTAGTTTCAAGGGTATACGTGAGCCAAAAAGGTGAATGGAAGGGTATTTTCAGGATGGATGAAGGGTATTTTTAAACCTTTTCTTATAGTTTAGGAGTATTTTTGGCCCTTCTCCGTTGTATAATTGGGAAAAACGGAAAATATGGTAGTATATGTTGGATATACAAATCCGGAAGTGGTTACTAGTAAACAGGATGAAATGTTAGTGACAAGCGGTAATTTCTTACAACTATAGCTATGGTAAATAATTAAGTTATATGTTTGCTTAATCGCGTAATTTTTCCTATATTTTTTTTAACAAGGTAAAGTTCTATTAATAAAAGTACCAAGAAGGAACAGTTACAGCAGACCTACAACGGCCAAAAGCATAACAACTGAATATCACCTATCTCCTCTAGGCAATCTAAATACTGTTCCAATTTCTGTAAAACTCCTTTTACACCCAAAAATAATTATTCAAAAGACTTCTATTTGTAATCTTGGATGCATGCTGTCTTATCCCGTCAAAGAAAATTTTGTTCCTCTCAAACCATACTGTCCCTAAAACACATAGCAGGATTGTTCTCCACACTGCCTTCTGATTTTTTGATGTTACCATGTCTCCAATAAAATCTTTACATTTTGTGGAAAAACTCACTTAATACTACACATATTAAGGAATAGCTCCCAACATTGTCTTGTCGTTTTGCAACGAACGACGAGATGATTGGCAGTTTCTAACTCTTCTTCACGCATGTATCATCTACTACTTGAAATTATTCCTCTCTTTTGTAGATTATCCTGGGTTAAAAAGCTTTCTTTGCTGCTTTCACTTCCATATTACTTTCAGTGGCAAATCTAATGTATACATCCCTTGTTGTTCTGTAACAGAGTATAACATCACTTAACTGTGCATCATCTGAGAAAATTCATCTACTTCCTAGTAATTGAGGTCCTCAGTAAAGATCAGCTACCAGCCAGTACTTGAGTAAAATCTGTTACCCTCCCATTCTTATTAGTGGAACATCTATATTAAGTCAGAAATTTTGATTTGAAACTTCCATTTCCAGTCATAATCAGACCAGAATTGGATATTATTACCATTTGCAGCTTAACTTTACAATCTGTCCATATTCACTCCATAGACTACTAATAGAGCTCCAAACTCTCCCCATTGGAAGAGGATTGGACTGTACAGGGAGTCCATAAATCTTTTCTGCCATATTTGACATCTCTTAGTTGTTTTCATTACTTGCACTTTCATCATTATACCTCCGAAGCCATTAAAATAACAGGGTTTTGTTATGCAATCTCAATACCTTACTCCCAGATCCCCTGGATATTAGTAATTACATGTTGATTAGAGATGGAAATTAGTTTAAGAATAACTTCTTTAAGATAATATGTTTCTTCATTTCTGATCCTGTTCTTTTTTATTCCTGATGCCAACATAGACCCTATATGTGCTTAATTGTCTGCTGAAGATATTGGATTCAAAGTGCTTTAGATATCTGATCTGATAGTTGTGCAGTTTGATTGCTATTAAATCTATTCATTCACTTTTAATCCTTTTCTTTTCTTGAATTGAAATTGTAGGACGGGAGTCATATGAAGACGATGTGCATTGAGTTAGTTGCTAACCGTTTCTTGCGGAAGGTATGGTCGTATTCCATAAATTCTGTATATGTCCCCTCATACTTGTAATTCACATTAACGTCACATGTAAACTCCAAAGTCAAGGTTACACTTACAATAGAGTGTTGAGAATTCCAGAAGGGGTTTGTCCCATATGGATTGTATTAAGAATTCCAGAAGGGGTTTACAAAGTTTCTCTCTCCATCTGTTGTGTTGTTTTAGATGCTTAGATTCTTTCACAACTATCTACTCACACCCTAGTCTATGTAACATAGGAGGTACGTTTTTGTTCCTTCTTTTTGCGGAGTGATTGAAAAAGTTTATGCAATAGGGTAGAATATCTCTCTACTTCTACTCCATCCAAAGAAGGAAGATTATCATTGTGTGTATCTAATACTTCCTTCGTATTATAGATGGATATAGTATTTGGATAGAACCACACACAAAACCCAGTCTGAGCGATATATATATATATATATATATATATATAAAAGAGAACCCTAGGCCCGCCTACGTGGCGCCACCACAAACCAGGAATCCTTTTTAAATTTATTTATTTCCAAAACTAGCCTTCCCCTTTCGTGAAACGTTGCGACTTTTATGAAAAGTTGCGACTTTTATGAAGGGTTGCGACTTTAATGAAAAGTTGTGAATTTTACAAAAAGTTGTGATTTTTATGAAGAGTTGTGACTTTTATAAAAAGTTGTGACTTTTATGAAGAGTTGCGACTTTTATGAAAAGTTGTGCCTTTCCGAAGGGTTGTAACTTTTCCAAAGAGTTGTGACCTTTCCGATAAAGCACAATAAACATTTGTTGGCATTACCCTTTGTTGTCTATAAATAGAGGGATTTCCTCTCATTTTAAAATAACGAAAATTCTGAACTTCTTCTTCTTCTGCACAAATAAATATTTGTGTACTTTGCTCACGTTGAGGGATTACTACACCATTGTATTTGTATCAATACACTGGCAATAGAATCGTTTTATCCTGAGAGGATCTATTCCTTTAAACCTCGGGTACTAGAGGAGAATAATTTCCTTAAAGGGATACTGTGCATTCAGTGGGCTCAATTTTTTCCTTTTTGTTTAATTCTATTGTTACAGATCCTGGTACGTTTTTTTACAGTCATTAGTTTATGCTTATGTTATTAATATAGCACTTTAAGATTTCGGAGGAATGCTTTGCCTTGAGATAAAATGTTATTGACAATGTAAACTATGTATCGAAAATACAAATATTACTGAATAATCATATGTAAGCTTAATAAAAGAGTTTAATCCCGTGCGAAGCACGGGTAATTTACCTAGTTATATAATATATGTACATATGTATGTAATGTATCACAAAGTATTGGTGGATGCAGATTGTATATTGCATCTGCTGACTTAAATTTTTAGATCACTCTCTACTTCCTAACACTTGCTAAAATAGGAATAGCATTGTATAGTCTCCTACAAGAAAAAGGATTATAATGTAGTGTCTATAAATAGGGCTCAATGTAATAACATAGAAAACCCAATTCCATAATACTTTTATCCTTTATTTCTCACATGGTATTAGAGCATTGGTGAGAAAATGTAGTTGTGCAACCAGCTTCTTCCAGGAAAGAATATTTCACACTGTGCTATTTTCCGGTTACCTAAGGGCTAACTCCGTCAACATCCCTTTCTGGAGGTGTTTCCCAAAAACCAACACCACAAGGCAGATCAGCCTCCAGTGACCAAACCTCGGAAAAAATCTCAAGCAGAAGACCTGTCATGCGTCTCCACCCGTCGCTGACAATTAGTTTCCCCACAAAGTTTTCGACCCATGTGCAATTTTCAACCACTTTTTTGGGCAGTCAAAGTTGGTCCAGATGGCCAAGTTGATCAGCTTAAGGCTCGCTTTGTTGCCGAGGGGTATCCTAGAAATTTTGTGTTGATTACAGTGGTACTTTTGCTGCCATGGCTAAAATAACATTTGTCCATCTTTTTCTATCCATGGCCATTGTCCGTCATTGTCCTCTTTATAAGTTGGACATTAAGAATGATTTTCTCTTAGATGACTTTAACGAAGATATTTATATAGAGAAACCACCTAGTTTTGTTGTTCAAGGGGAGTCTAGTAGTTTGGTATGTCGATTGCTCTGAAACAATCTCCTCAATCTTAATTTGGGAAGCGTGATGCAGTAATTAAAGAGTTTGACATGATTCACAGTGAAGCTGATCACTCTGTGTTTTTATCAACATTCTACTCCAAATCTGTGGATTTGTTTCATGTTTATGTTGACTATATCACCGACAGTGATCAGGATAATATCTCTAATTTAAAGCAACATCTCTTTCAACATTTTCGGACTAAAGACCTTGGCACACACTAAGTATTTCTAGGTGTTGTGGTTGCTTAGTCTAGATTACATATTGCTATTTCACAATGAAAGTATGTCCTTGACATTCTTAAGGAGACAAGAATGGTGGGATGTTGATCAATTGATACCCCTATGGATCTAAATGTTTAACTCCTGCCATGACAGTTGGAGACGCTCAGTGATCCTTGAAGATATAGGTGGCTGATTGATAAGTTGAATTATCTACGGTGTCTAGACCTGCCATTTCTTTTCCTGTGATTGTTGGAAGTCAGTTTAAGGATTCTCCCTGGATAGTCTTTGGGATGCATTTGTCCGCATTCTACGATATATTAAGTCAGCTCTAGGCAAAAGAATACTCTCTGAGGATTGTGCATACGTTTTCTTGCTCCGTTTCCTTGGTACCCGAACCGGAGAACTATCCACAAGACCGCTTCATGCTCCAAACTCCAGAAGAAGCTTTCGAAGGTGCATGTACCATTACTTGTACTTGTTATTCCACTAGTGATTTTTGGCAAGATCAATATATAGTGATCAGTTATGATTGCTCAAACTACGGTACATAGTTCCAGTCTGGTCTCCTCTCCCAGGTCTCAGCTTCAGGCTCCCACTGAGGCTGTGATCAGACCATTGGATATACAGATGCTAATTGAGCATACTTTCTGATAGACATTCTACATCTCAATATTGTGTTTTCGTAGGAGGTAATTTGGTGTCCTGGAAGAGTAGAAATAGAATATGGTTGCTCAATCTAGTGCAAAGGCAGAATATCGAGCATTGGTTTGGATCAAACAATTGCTTAGAGAATTAAAATTTAGAGAACTTGTATGTGATAATCAAGCGACCCTTCATATTGCATCAAATCCGATATTTCACGAAAGGACTAAGCACGTTGAAATTGACTATACACACTCTCAGGAGATGTTATTAATAAACTTGTGAAGTCAAGTGTTCAACCTACAAATGTTTTCATCAAGTCACTAACTGATGCTCGTTTAAGTTTCATATCTAACAAGCTTTGTACATATGGCTTATATGCACCACTTGAGAAGGGGGGTGTTAGTATAGGAATAGGAGTAGGATTGTATATAGTCTCCTACGTGGAAAAAGATTATAATGTAGTGTCTATAAATAGAAGTGTGTAATAATGTAAAAAACACAATTCAATAATACGTTCTCCTTTATTGGTCATAACACTTCTTCTTTGCACTACAAGTCTACACAAACAACAACAGAGTGTACGATTCATGCATAGAAGCACAATACACGAAGAGTGAAATAGTAGATGCATTATCAAATAGGTTCCCCAAGTTAAAAAGTAAAACAATTCTAGACAAAGAAAAGATGTGAACATCTACACATGTTACCTGTTTCTAAAAAGGATGTGAACGTCTACCCAAAACCTTAAGAGATAAGACAACAAGTAGAGTGGCCCAAGAGCTTTATAAACTCCAGTGTATCTCATTACACAACCTATATGGGACAATACTATAACTCATCACCCCCTGGCCCCCAGCATGTGTAATTCAATTTTTGGGTTCATGCTTGAACTTTAATGTGAACTTACGGGTGCAAGCATGGGCTTGCCAAATATTAGCTCCTATACTGTATGAAAGAATTTAAACATCCAAAAGAACTTTAATGCAATGAAAATCCTCGCACAATCGATGTGGCACAGCAATATAACTTAACTCAGACAATTATTTGAAACAAGATGAAAAATAAAGAGAAGTGTTTGCCACTTCAGTTACTCTTATGAAGAAGTTGTTAGATATATCATGCTTTGATCTTCCCTCTTTTTTCTCCATACCGAAGGTTAGTTTATATGTAACTGAATAATTGTATAACAGCGGTGGGCATCAGGTAATAACACAAATTGCCCATGTAATGATAATTTATAACTAATCCAAAACATTGTTCTCTAAGACAAGCCTCTGACCAATTTGTACAACTAGTAAGACCCAAAAAGGAAAATGGGTCCTTTTTGTGTTGCCATTCCCCTGATTGCATTCTCGTCTGTGCCCTTTGACAAGGCCCTCATTTTTTATATCAGATACATGATACATAGAAATAAGTTAAAACAAAGATGCATCAACTTATTTTTCACTTTTTTTCGTTTATAATTTCTAAAGGCATCACTATGACGCCAATGAATAATGAGGAAGCTACTGAATGTAAAAAACAGAAGAGGAAGCTATACAGAACTTAAACTTGCCTTGAGAAACATATGAGTCCGCTTTCTTCCTCAGTAACTGCCTCGCCCAATTTCAGCCAAGAGCAGTTTATATCCCCCACTAATTTGTAAATAATTGACGTAATAAAGACAGACCTTCATTTTTCCAAGTTGCTGCCTGTTAGATAAAACTCTGAAGGACCAACAGAGGAAAGTATCGTGAGGTCAAATAATATTAAGCCTTGCGTGTAAATTTCTCTTGCTTACTGTTTGGACTACTTAACTTTGTTGAATTTGGAAACGGCGCATAGTATTTTATCATTCCCAGTGGCGAGGCCATTAAAATTTCTTACAATCAGAGTGAAAATATAAGGTTATGTTCTTCAAGTTGCCTCTGGACCATTCAGATATTTGGTTGTGCTGTTTTCTGCTGTCTGACTTGTACTCACCGAGGTATCAGTAATGATCAACTATTACATGAAAGTTCATTGAAAACATGAGAGTTTGATTTTATCTAGATCTTACAGATAGAGAGAGAGAACCTGATTCCATAGGAACTTTGGGTTCATGTCCTTTAAACTGTTGCAACATGTGTAATTACTTACTATGCTATGCAGATGGTTCGCGTTCTTGTGGCAACTGCAATTAGAGAAGCAGCTGCTGGAGCCGATGATGATGCCTTGCTGAAGCTGATGGATGCCACCTGCAGGCGCGCCACTGCTCCACCTGCTCCACCTGATGGTCTTTGCCTGGTCGACGTGGGTTATACAGATTATGATATAAGACACTGCCTAATTCCTTAAAGTGACAAGGCAGACGAATTGTCAGCTTACAAGCATTTATCTTTCTCAAAGGGAATGTACGAGGAGCGTTCTAACAAATAGCTTCTTTCTCCTGTCTAGTCTCCCCTCTGATTGTAATGTAGCAGTTTTAGCTTGGAACTTGGGATGGCTGCATCAAGCCTCTCAACCAAAACAGAGACTATCATTCACTTCATATTACATTTCCGAGTTCCTGTAGTTTATGCTCTTAAACTGTTGTCTTTTTAAGTTGGGTTGATCTCCACTTCAGTGTTTCAAAGAGTTATCATTTGATTTCATGTCAATGGTTTGTTTCATATTGCAATTTTTACTGAGGGATCTTTTGATTGTACATTTCCAAATTTTCTTTCATTAAGGTATATGATTTTACCCCCTTTTTTCACTTATACAACAAGATAATAGGGATAACAATTGGGGTGACAAAATCAAACTCAATCCGCCCGATCCGGTTAAGTTTGGGTTGGTTATTGACTTACCCATTTCATTAGCTCAACCTATTTCAATCCAATCCATTAAGAATTGGGTTGATATGTAATCCGAATTAGCTCATGACAAATCTTGTCAAAATATTTTTAATTTTTTTTTGATATGTTATATATAGTCATAATAAAGAAAAAAATAATTTATTAGGTACTAAAATAGTTTAAAAGAACAAATAAAACAATTAAGCTTAGTAAAAATTGAGTTGGGTTGGGTTTTGATCTGTTATATAATCCGTTACCTAACTCATTTGATCCAAGCAAATTTGTGTTGAATTGGGTCTTGACCTGATTATTGTCTTAACTCATTATAACCCGTTCAAATTTAACCCAATCTATCCAATTACCACCCCCGGATAACAAAGAGAGTGAAATAGAACTTGATTTGGATATATCAGCTAGTTCATATTTGAGTAATTAAATAATTGCATGGCTCAGACTTTTGAAACCAAAAGATAATGTTACTAATAATAAAAGGGAAAATTTTCAAAATGTCAATATTTTAGTATTTAATAGGATTCTTTAGCCACACTTTCAATATTTATTAAAAATATCAATATTTTAGTTTATTATGTATCTGATTTATGTTTTTATTATCTATCTATATGTAATAGGAGAGGAAATAGTGTCACATGTACGCACCATATAATTTCTAGATTTATTAAATAATAAATACAACAATTTCTTATTTAATATATTAAATCTATCTATATGTAATAGGAGAGGAAATAGTGTCACATGTCAGCACCATATAATTTCTAGATTTATTAAATAATAAATACAACAATTTCTTATTTAATATATTAAATAAAAATAACAATTTAAAAACTGTTTTTAGAATTCGTGCACGTCAAAAACTATTGAAGTGGTCTCTTTTTATGATAAAAAATAAATTGAATATATATTTATTCCTAATAAAATGCAAAACTAACCACGGTTTTCATGTTTGAAATCACTAAAATTTCTCACAATTTACTTTATTTTTTAAAAATAGAATATATAAAATTGTCAGCATGACAAAGAAATCAATAAAATTATAACCATAAAAAACGGAATCAATAAAATTATTACTAATTTATTTCGTTTTTAAAATAATATTAATAATAATAATAATAATTTCAACAAATCAGCATGACAAAGAAATCACTAAAATTATAACCACAAAAACGGAATCAATAAAATTATTACTAATTTATTCGTTTTTAATATAATAATAATAATAATAATAATAATAATAATAATAATAATAATAAATAATATTTTCAGCGTGACAAAGAAATCAATAAAATTATAATCATAAAAAACGGAATCAATAATATTATTACTAATTTATTTCGTTTTTAAAATTATAATAATAAATAATAAATATTTTATTAATTATTATCCACATCCTACAAATTAGCAACAACTGAATATAAACCGTTTATGATTATCATTATCCTTAATGGTAGTATATCAGTTCATACCATTAGTGTTTTCTCTCATTCAAAAACGCTCTTACAATATTAAACAATTAAAGGCTTCTCATGATTGCCTTCCTCATCTACGTGTGAAAACTCAAATTCTCATTTCGTAAGGTAATAAAACATTTTCATTTTTTTTTATCTTCATCAATTGTTACTGTTCAAAAATTAATTAATTTTAACAATTTATCACTCTAATATATCAATATGCATGTGTCTTTCCCAGGAATTGACATTCCTGGCAAATTCAATTAGTAACATTTCTTCCTTTATGTGTTTGTATATATGAATTTATGTATAAAATCCTATAATCAATATAATTTTTCTTAGTTGCTCTTTGAAAATTTATTCTTAGTTATATGAATAAAAAATAAATGATGAATAGGGTTTATGTCTTTTTATGAATTTTATGGATTAGCCTTTATTTGTTTCAATAACACATTTATTTAGCATGTGTATGTGTATAATTTAATGTTAATTTTGGCGATTCAGGATATTGTTGAAATTTGTTGTCTTACTATTTCAATTCAATGGCTATGAAATTTGAATTTTATATTTTTAAAAATTCATAATATCAAACGATGGATAGATACTTGATAACTATAACAAGAAATAAAATCTATACTGTGTTATTGGAGAACTAATGGGCCATCAAAGTAAATTAATATTTTATAAAATTTATGATAATGATCTGCAATTCAATTTTATAGTTTTTAAAAATTTGTATCACTAATTATATGAGTAATATGACCATTTGAGTTTTTATTAACCATCCACTTTACAAGGAAACTTTAACTACATCTTATCCTGTATCTTTAAATTCACGTATTAATTTTTTTTTTAATTTAAAATAATTAACCAATTAAAATGATTAGTTTCCACGAAAATGTTGGAAACAAATAACATGTTAAAAATAAAATTTATAATTAGAATTAAATTTTCTTTATTTAATAAAAAGAAACAAAAAATAATAAAATAAAAATATCACTAAATAATAATAATTAAAAAAAAATAAAATAGTCTGAAAATAAAAATAAAATTAAAAGAAAAATGAACTGAAAAATTGACGTTAATTTTAAAGCAGTTCTTAAAATTAATACATTTAGGGTCGTCAAAACGACTAAAATCATAACATAAAAATGCATTGTGGAATACTCGAAAGCTTCTTTTTTTTAGTCCAGCAAGATGGTAAACATAAAATCAAAAAGCAGAAAGAGAAATGAGACTTTTTTTTTATCGAATTTTCTATTTCATATATTTTATTTGACTTTATATAATAAAATATAAAAAATGGGAATTTTTTCTTGTTGCTTGAATATTAACTATTAAATTAAAATGAAATATTACAACTATAACAGATAAAACAAACTTAAATTAATGAATTTTAAAATGAAAAAAAAAACATTGTCACTTTGATTATATCTTTATATTTTTCCAATTAACTTTTATTTTTTAAAAATACGTCGTGCATCAACATTTTAAATTTTAAATAAATAGTAAAACTGCCCACTAATTAAAAGTAACGGTTCTGAAGATATACTTTATTTTTTAATTATAAAACTGATTTTAAATTTAACTTTTTCAAATTGAGTAACCAACTCACATAATATTATTATATTTATTATTCTAAAATGGCAAGTTGGTTCCTTTTTATATTTGAATTTAAAGTGGTTAAAAATTGCTCTACGCATTACCTTTTTCTCTGTTGCTATTTATATACAATTAAAAAATTCAGAAAATCAAAGACATCAACGTTTTCAGAAATACATGCAGATTCATAATTTGGCACAATTGAATAAAGATACTTTTACTGATATTGCTTTTATCCCATGGCTGCTTTATATTTAGTTTGATCTTTTTCTTCTTCTTTTTCTGATTTATTGAGACTTAACCATATTTTCGCAGATTTTGAGAATCTATTTGGTGTACAATTTTATAGTGTGATAAATTTATTTTTCCTTGCACTCTCAACATAGATTATGTAATTATTATAATTTATTTGTTAATTTGAAATTTAAGATATTCTTATGATTTTTACCACAACTATATTTTGATATTTTAGACTTTCCGTCATTAGACTATATTAGTGATAACATTGATAAGAAATTAATTGCAATAGTTTAATAAATGATGGGGATATTATTATTTGCATATTGATCATAAATAAAATTATTATCTCTATAATACCGATTTATTACAAAAAATATTTCTTCACCCTCTTTTCTTTCTAAGTAATAATTAATTGTTTGTCAACTATTATTTTGTACATTTTTTAAATAAGATATTTTCATCTGTTACAATATTATATATGTATTCTCGGTCAATATCAACATAACCTATTTTATGAATTTCAAGCTTTATATTATTGATTTTTATATGAATAACACTTATCAATGCCTTCAATACACTTTAAATGTGCATTTGTTTATATAATAATCATAAATACTAATTTTTTTAATTTTACAAATAGAATAGATAAACATTTAATAATTATAAATGCTAATTTTTTTTAATTTTACAAATAGAATTTTTAAAAATAAATTGCAAAGATTTATCTTTTAAAAAAAAACAGATGACAATTATATAAACAAATGCACATTTAAAGTTATTAATTAATGGACTAAAAAAATATAGTAACTTTGTTTCCCCACAAACTACGATGATATTTTGAATGAACATTTAATAATTATAGAATTTAATAATAATAATTTTTAAAATTTAACTTTTCTAATTAATACTTCTGAATTTCAGATTTGAGTTAATTTTAAATTGTTTGTAAAAATTTTGAAAAAAAAAAACTTAAATTACAAAAGAGGCAGACAAGGAGAAGATGTAGGCCTGGGATAAAGTGGTGGGGTCAATCGATATTTACATGATTGGGGAAAAGATTTTTATAGTTATCTACCTAACTTAAAAATAATTGGAAATAAATTGTCTAAAATGTAAAATAATAATTATTATTAATTGAATAAGTAAAATTATATATAATGTAAACGTTTTTATTCTATGACTATATATATTAATATAAAAAATAAATTGTCTATGAATTTTAAAATCCTAGAATTTAAAGTTTGTTTTTTTAATGCAAAAGAATCTATATACTCTAATAATAATAATAATAATAATAATAATAATAATAATAATAATAATAATAATAATATAATAATAATAATATTAATATTAATATTAATAATTATTATAATAACAATAATAATAATAATAATAATAATAATAATAATAATATGTGTAAACATTGAAAGAGAGAAAAAAACTCCCTCTCATCAAGTGAGGCTTAAATCATATGCATTGCTCAAAAAGGGACGAATAAGGAATTAAAAAACTATTTCAAATTATAAAAATTATTTTTTTAAAAGAGTTACATAATATTTTTATTTTATACTTTTTATTTGAGAGTGGTTAATTAATTTTAAAAATGTAAGTTTAAAATTAGAAACAAAATAGGTAGTTTCAAAACTTACCTAGACAGTTTAAGGATACTAATTATTATAATCTTATATTTTAACATTTCTATTTGGA
This sequence comes from Solanum verrucosum, assembly GCF_900185275.1. Classification (NCBI taxonomy): domain Eukaryota; kingdom Viridiplantae; phylum Streptophyta; class Magnoliopsida; order Solanales; family Solanaceae; genus Solanum; species Solanum verrucosum. The sequence continues at coordinate 3,508,509 of NW_026020059.1, forward strand.
TTAGTTAATTAATTGGTTTTAAGGACCACACATTATCCAATCTTTTAAGCTTTCAATCTATTTTGTATTTTTTTTTTTATATATATATTTCACGGCCTTTTAAGTAGTATTGTTGTGACGAGTAGGATGTTTTAACAAATGAAATTTACGTTTTTCCATAAAATTCGATAAATTTTTATTTGACTTATTCAAATGGGATATCTTTGATAATACTATTTTTTTTGTTAGAGCATATTTTGATATATTTATAGCTTATGGGCTATGGCTTATAAGAGCAAAGTCAGAAGATATAATTTCTACAATCTTATAGCATCATAGAAAAATATTTTTTCTTACTAAAATCATTTATTTGTAATTTTATTAAATTCGAAACTAAAATAGAAAAATTAAAATTTTGAATGATCCACTTTAAAATTAAAAAAAATAATTAATTTTCTTATTTAAATAAAACATGAATATAATAACCGAGTTACTAACTAATTTAACGTGATATAACCATTTTTAAAAAATATATAAATTTATGTAAACATAAAATTTTAAAAAATAAAATTTTGAATGATCCACTTTAAAATTAAAAAAATTTAAAACTTTAATTTCCTTATTTAAATAAAACATGAATATAAAAACTGAGTTACTAACTAAATATTTTCATGTGTTTTTTTCGAGAATTAAACATTTATTTACAATTAGAATTTAAATAGTCAGTTTTATAACTTTCCATTACATTTCCATGTACACACCAGCTCTTAAAATTGAATAACAAAAATCAATAAATAAACAAAATCAGATTATGTCAAAAATAAAAATAAATTAAAATTTACTTGCAAACTCACTAAATATGATTACTATAAAAGAGTAAATCGTGATTTTTTTGTCCCTTTTTAATAGCAACTACATGTCAAGCTTTGGTCTCTAATGGTGATTAAATTAATTAATTTATCTATAATTGTTATAAAAAGAAAGATGAATATGTTTTTTTCAAAGTAAAGGTTAAAGAAAATAAAACGTGCAACATATAAGTTGGGTTATTCAATTATGAATTTTGAATAGTACGTATTCTTAACTAAATATATTAATTTCAATAAGAATTATTTTTAAAATCAAATTTATTTATTTTAAAAAGTGGATAACTACCCCTAAATAAACTGCATACAAATAGTTAAATAACCTCATTAATTTATGGTATAAGCAAGTACTAAAAAAAAGGAAAAAATTATTATTGTTTATGGCCTAAATTTTTGTATTGATAAAAAATATAACAGATTTTATTTAATTTTCTCTTTTACAAATAACATAAATATTAATGGGAAGATAAGCTAAACTTAAATATTCTCTTTTTTAAGAAATTCAATTATAGTATTTTTTATTTATTTATTTATTTATTTTATTATTATTATTATTATTATTATTATTATTATTATTATTATTATTATGTTATTTTTTAGGTGGACGTGCAGCTTGGAAACGAAGTAATGGGATAATGTTAGAAGTTATTTAGCTAAAATGTAAATTTTTTTAACGGTTACTATACTTAAATTAATGAACTGTCTTTAATTTTTAGAATTTAGAAACCTATAAAATGTACATAAATTCTAAAAAGGAAATGGTACAAAAGAGACCAATTATTATAATGTTTCAAAAAATTGAAAATTATTTTGTCAAAAGTGAAATAAATAATAGTCCTTTAAATTAATTAGGAATTATTAAAGAAAAGATGAAAAAGATATCGGCCATTAAATAATATATTATACTACTAGAAAAAATTGTAAGTTCCTCGATATTTGTTTATTGATAAAGATATAGGTTGTTGTTTTTTTTCTGTGAAAAAATAAAATCTTAGTTAATAATTTTAAAAATAACATAACAAGCAACTGATTCACTATTTGTAATTAACTAATTTCAATGATATATATATATATATATATATCCACTCTATTTTATATTATTTTTCTATTATAATATTACACTAATTTAAGAATGTAAAATATATTTTGAACCTTTTTTATTCGAAGAAAAACATATGTAAAATAAATCAATATATCATTTAATCTTATGACATTGAACATTTCATGTGAAAATTTTGAATTAGTAAATAGTGATCATCAAAAATTATTAATATATTAATACAACATAAAAATAAAACATGACAAACGTGTAAAAATATTAGACCTTTTGATATTTTCTAAAATTAAAATAATAAAAGTAATATTATGCACAACGCGCGGATACATATACTAGTTTATTTTAATTGAAAGAATACAAATATTTATTAACAAAAATGAGAAATTTAGGGGAGAGAATATTTTAAAAAGGAACATATATACACAGAGCAACGTCCCCTTGTTGATGAAATTTAAGTTTCCATTGATAGTACTCAATCTCTAATGAAGTGAATTTGCTTAAATTATTTTTTTTCTGTTTGGGAAGAAGATTTAGAAACAAACCGGCCCAAAGTTCGTTGACAACCAGATTTGTAGAAGAAATTTATCATTGAGACTTTGATATAATCGGTGAAATATAAATTTAATTAGGTATAATTAGTTAATTGCTGGATCCTTAATCTGTTTTCAAAGTGATTATAGAAAGGGTATGAAGTTTTTTGATAATTGTAAAACGTATCTAGTGTCCTTGTAAATTGTATGTATTATGAAAAAGGTGGGAAGAATTAATTTTGGTGGAGTGTTTTAATTTTAGATTGGTTGATACAAAATAAGAATGGATGTAGTTAGTTGAAGATCGTTTTTTTTTCTGTGACTGTTTATTTTTGTTTTCCCCCCCCATAAAATTGTATCCATATCGAAAAAGCTATAATAACTATACTGTATTTTTGTATGTGTTTGATTGAAATACAACAAATATTTTTGATGAGGATACAAATATGTTGGCGATCATATAATACAATTGTAATGATAGGGATATAATTTTGATCAAAAGGATACAATTTGATAGCAAATACATACATTTTGTAACTTGAATACAAATATTGTTAATTAAAGAAGGTAAAACTTAATGATGTGTTAAATATAAAATTCATGGTATATAATTGTGATGACTAATTAATTTAGAAGAAATACAAAGTTGTATGATTTTAAAATTGAATTTCAAAATAGCCAAATACATAGAATGTATATCGTTTGGATGAATACAAAATTAAAAAGAACTGGAAACCTTTTTGGCATACAAAGTGAAAACTTAAATACAAGATGAGCAAAATGAAATACAAAATTAGTTGATGTACAATTATGATGAACTAAAAACCTTTTTGGCATACACTAACGACCCCCAACTTGTTTTAGTTTATTTTCAACCATAACCAGTTGTAATCAGTACTCTACGGAGAGATACAAAATAGAATGCAAGAAATGGAATTCAAAAATATAATATACACTAAAATGAATAATATATGTCAACCCTTTTTAAATGATAAATCAAAACTTTATGAGGTGAAAACGATGATTTTGCATAATAAACTGCTACAGAAATATAAATGTATAGTAGACAAAATATTTTAGAACTAACAAGATTAGCAAACCTAAAAATAAATAACAATTGTATTTCAATTGTTTCACTATCCTCGCGGACTATGTGAGACATGTTATGCCTTGGAGGTGCCTCCCTCTCACTAATGGCTCCGACATCATTTTTCTGTTGGACATAATTTCAAAGAAGTGCAGCGTATTTTGACCGTAGAAATATTGTATCGAAGTTACTGGTTGTATATAATGACCGAAACATATTTTTTCACAAAACAAGCTATACTGATGCTCAGAATGATGATCAGTCAGACGACGTTTAGTTTCATTGTTAACATAGCACTGCATGCGGGGTGCATTCTTGAGTGGATTTTTGCACACAAAGTCAATTCCCTGAGTAAATGAATTATGCAAAAAAACAAACATTTATCTTAGAAAGCATATAAATACAAAAAGTATACCATAATGTAACTTAGAAACTACACCACATAAATACAAAAGTATGTCATAATGTAACTTAGAAATCACATCAAATAAAATACAACAATTGTATACCATAATGAAAACAAAAAACACCAAATATACATATTTAGAATCATCTGAAATAAAATAAAATAAATACAACTTTATAGTACATAGGATACTTTGTTATGACAATTTGAATACAACCTTATTTAATAAACTAAACTGAAATAACATATAACTTATCATGAATACAAATACAAAGTTATATTAATGAAGTAACATGTAACTTAGAAATCACAAAACACAAATACAAAAGGTATAGCATAGTGAATATAAACTCAACAAATAAAGTAAGTATGAATACAAACTGAAATAGAATCAATATTCTTAAAAATCTTGAATACAAAATACAAAGAGATATTAATGAAGTAACATGTAACTTAGAAACCACACAACACAAATACAATAAATGTACCATAATGAATACAAAAATATCACGTAATAAAGCATGAATACAATCTGAAATACCATCAACAATCTTAAAAAAAAATACAACTAGATAAAGTAAATATGCATCCTTAATTGACTGAATACAAACAACACTCTACAATGTTCAGAACTAGAAAATAATACATATATATGATGAATTCAAATATGTGGGTTTAATATCAAAATTAACAGCATGTCCGCAAATACAACAAAAAAAAGAATCAAGGAATACAATATCCATATCAACAATCCCACATTATCCATCAACGGTAGCAACACTATTCTAAATCAATACGCATACTTCTTGAATTTTGAATAGAAAGACAATTGTAACATATACACTAGTCTAATAGAAAATTCGAATTTTCGTGTTTTTAACAACTTCAACAGAACATACAAATATTTTAATGGTAATATATGCAATAAACTTAAAATTCCATAAATATAATTAAATACCTCTTCATCAACTATTTGGTCTTCGTCATCCTTTTTCGAGTTCCCACTGATAGACGAAGATTCTACAATTATGTTCTTAACTTGAGGAAGGTTTTGCATATGGATTGGATCATGTATATGCTTAGATCGTCTCTCTTCCATCATTTTAACCGTCAATCCAACATTATCCGCCATTCCTTGAGTAATACATAGATTAAAAGATGGAAAATCGCTAGAAAATTAATGATTAAGTTGGATACCTCTTGTAATCCTCTTAGATTAGGCCATTAGAGAGGGATCTCGAGGTTTTCAATATCAAAAACCCTAAATAAAATTGAAGAAGTTAATACTCAACTAAACAACAATTTTTTTGAAAGATTTAAACAAAAACAAAATCAACAAACAAACCTAAAAATCAGATAAAGATGCATACCTTAATTAAAAGAATTGTTGTGCATATCTTTAGAGATATATTTTTCAATTTCTCACAAAAAAAAAGGGAAAGAACGGAAGAAAGAAAATCACAGGTTGAAAGAATGTAGAAAAATTGGAAGAGGTGAGAGAGCATTTTTTTTTTTTGAAAACATATGAGAAAGAACGTGTTGGGAAACAAGTAATTAATGTGAGATAAAAAAGGAACTAAAATAGGATACACATTATTTTCTAAAATATTGACATTTTTAATAATATTTATAAAATGTGGATGTTTTTACTAATTATGTTAGAATTTTTGACTACATAGCAAATTTTTCCATAATAAGGTAAAAAGAGATTCTAGAATTGAAGAAAGAAATGAAACAATTAATGAGTTAAAACTTCATACACATTAAAGATGACAAGAATGCTTCAAAACTTAGAAGGAAAAAGAGAGAACACTGAGTTGGTTAGTGGAGATCACTTACGTACATTTTCACTATTACATATCGATATTATTTTGTATGACATTTTTCTTTTTAGTTTGTTTTAGTATATCTAAAAATTCGTCACTTTAAACTTCTCATTTTATTATTCTCTTACGACTAAGCCCTAAGGTATCCTGAAAAAAATAATATAAAATTACATCAAACCCAAAAAAAAAAAAGACATGATAAACCAATCTTTCTTATGGTTTGGAGTAGTTTGGTATCAAATTATAGAAGGCCAAGCATATCTATGGGGAAGTTATCTAAACTCTTTATATTAAGAAAATATTTATCATTTATAATAATATAGTTTTTTTTAAAGTATACAATATTTATAAAATGATTTAAAATTTGTGTTTCTCTATCTCATTTCTCTAAGAATACATTTTGAATTCAATATTATACATTGTTATGAATTCGACAATTGTTATTTTAGAACAATTATAATATATTTCGAAAAAATAGAAATTAGTTTGATTAGTACTTGAATGCTTGATATTTATAATTTTTTTGAATACTGCCACATTTACAATACATTTATAAGACATATTGCAGAAATACTCCCTTCATAGTAATACCAACAACTTGTAACACATATATAATACATATTTTATTCATGAACATTATATTTATTATTGAAATAATTACACTATTGTAGCCCATAAAATTATTTTACAAAATTTAGTCAAGGTTTTCAGTGCTCACTTGAATTGGCCCAATAAAAGGAGTTTGAGGGACCTAGAGAAATGGCATGGGGCCACAACCCCATCCCGACCTCCAAAAAATTCATACTAAGGGTGTATTTGGTATAAAGGAAAATGTTTTCTAGTGTTTGATAAGTATAAACAAAAAAATATTATCCCAAGATTTATATGTTATCTAAAAAAACTCTCTGGAGGGAGGATGAGATAGGATGGAAAGTGAGAGTTCGAGGATGGGGTTGGAGGGATGTGGCAGGGGGTGGAGGTACCCTTCCCCAGTGGGTAGCAACACCTTTTTGTCAAAAAATTATGTTGTATTAATGTTAACACATTTTGACTCAAGGTGAAGAGTTAGTGCAATGGTTATGGGATTACAAAAGCTCTCAATTGTTGGCTGCTTTTTTCTTCAATTTTTTTGTTGTGATTACTACTTTATATTTTGACACCCCTTAATAAAAGTCTTGGATCCGTCACTAATATTTGATGGGTGAGAGGAGACAATAAATTTGGATGTTAGTCATGCAAATTATTTTCCCTACTTTCATTAGGGAAGACATTTTTCCTCATTTTAAGAAATTGGTTTTCCTAAAGAAAATATTTCCAAACATTTTGACCAACCAAATATGAGCAAATTGAAAAACATAATATTTTCCTCTGTACCAAACAAACCCTAAGGGGTCGTTTGGTAGGCCGTATTAAAATAAATAGTCCATGTATTATGTATGATATTATTTAGTATTACGTTTGGTAGTAATTTGGGCCTATGTATAACTAATCTATGTATTAGTTATACCTCCGATATGGTATTATAGGATGTATTACAAATACCTTCCATTTGGAGGAATTAGTAATACATAGGTTATAATACAATGGGATAAGTCTATGTAAGGACAAAAATATCCATCAAATCATTTTAATTATTTTATTTATTTTCTTGATTTTATGGTTTATATTTGTATTAGTAAATTTATTTAAATAAATTAGCTTACAAATTATTTAGAGAAAGTTGTTTGTTACTAAATAAATCAAATACCAATTAATACAATATTTGAAATGTGAGTTGTTTAACACTAACTAATTAAAAGGGTAAATATATCACCACATGACGTTTGTGATCTTAATTGAATGTGTGTATGTGTGTGTATATATATACATATTTGTGTGATTTTCTAATTATTTGTATTTTGAACAATTTATAAAATTGCATACATATTAAAACTACAACTTGCAATTTCATGTGTAAATGTAGATGCTTTATTCAATTTTATTATTGTTTGCCGTCTTTTCAATTTTAAAAGTTGATAGTTTACCTTTTTTTTAATTGAAAAATGACATTTTGTAAGTAATCAATACTAAGATGACAATTATTTATCCTCAAATAATTTAAGTGAAAAAAAAGACACAAACATGACAACAAAATTGTTCTTCTCATAGCTAGTTAGAAGGCCATAAAAAAATAATATTGTCCGGGAATTATTTACCTTAACTCCATTACATAATAATTCAAGGGTATAATTAGAAAGAAGTTTTTTGTAATGTTTCAATCAAACATAAGATGAGGTGGAAACAATGAACCAAACACTTGGTAAAAATAAACCCTGCATTATTCATCTTTGTACCAAAACGACCCCTAAGAGTCAAATGATAAATTTGATAAGATGAATCCAACGCGACAAGAATTCTCTCAGAAATTCCATTCACAGCTCTAAAATGTCGCAAATTACAGACGTGGTCACTCTAGCTAGTAAATTTCCAAGAGCAAACTACTAACAATATTATTCATGGTGTCTCACTTATTAGGGATGATAGATCATTACTAGTCTTCAAGATATTTGTGCTTCTAAATGTTTATTGTATTTAATATGGATAGGAGGTTGTAATAATTTAGAAATGAAAGTGTTTAGTTAATTGTATCATCCTTTCTGAGTGGCTATGTTGTTGACGTATTTATATCTTAGCGAATATCATGAATTCACATTATTATTCTTACATTTACCTTTTTTATTCTCCTTCTTATTTTTATTCTCTCATTATTGAATATTCTAAATTCTACTAAACTATAAAACATTTTGCATTATACAAAATCTTTTGTTCTGTGATTATGAAAGTATGAAAAGAAAATCTTAGTGTATTCTTTAAATTTCAAGCACCGCAACAAATTAATACTATTTTAATATCATTGTATAAGCTTATCAAATTCAATCAACTATTTCAATATCATTATAAAAAAAATTTAAAATTTCGAGTCAACTTTTATTATTCTAACTTTATATTATATTTTTTCATTAAAAATTTAATTGTTTACATTCTTACTTTATAAGATTTTCGTATATCCTACCTTCTCGAAACTTCACTTGTAGGATTACATTGAATATGATATAATTATTCAATTTATATATAAAAACTAAAAAAAAAGGTCTCACTATAGAGTTTGACTTTAGACCTCCAAACTTGTTGAGACGGCCCTGTTAAATCAATAAATCAAAATTTAAATTATCTTTGGTTTGATTTTATTTAAACATTTAGAAAATTGACTTTTAATTAGTTTGATTTTCATGTCTAGACAAACATCAACAACCAAAATGAAGCAAAGGAAATACATTTTTTAAAATTATTTTCTTGCTAGAAGATGTACATCTTTAATTTCTCTCTAGATCTTATTAGTGTATAAATACTTGAATGCAAAAAAATATGTTTTCCTTCCAAGATAGAATAAGTTCTGCGTATACACTAGTCTCTTCAAATTTTATTTGTTGGAATACATTAAATATATTATTATTGTTATAAGAAATATTATAATTTATATGAGATAACACACGTCAAATACAATTGTGTCAGACTTATAAATGAAGTGTTTAACTTTTATGCTCTCGTAATTATTCATATTATTAGGTCATCTAAGAAAACTCCATCTAGGTGAGCTCGCTCACAATGTCGATTCGAATATATAAAAGGAAGATTGAAGTTGGTATTAATGAATGAAAAAATCCAATAGTGAATAGTAATAATGTAAAAAATATACCATAATATATATAGAAGTGATTAAAGTTGTTTTAATTTATTATTAATTAGAGAAACTCCAAAAAGAAGGTGATTCAAAGAGAGTTCAAAGGGTAAAGCGTAGTTTTCTGAGTGATTTATGAAAAAAAGAGAGGACTATGTCAACTTGACATTCCCCTCTTCACATTTGTCTATTTCTCCAATTAACTCTCAAAACTTGTTGTCTTGTGCTTTCTCCTGTATGCAACAAAAAATAATATTCTTTCTCCCACCTTTCTTTTGGCTTCAAAACTACATAAAAAGGTAGCATTCTTTCATTTGTAGGAGCCCTTTGAGAGGGCGCGCACCTGCAAGTGCGCGCACCAGAAAAAAAAAACAAAAAAGTTTTAAAAAATAAAGAAGACGGTCTCTCTTCTCTATGCAATCATGGCATCACAAAAAAACTACAAAAACAAAAACAAAAACAAAAACAAAAACAAACATGTCCTCCTCCTTGCTATCATCATGTGTTCATTAGCATTTGTGACAGAGGGAAAATTATCAGAGCCTGAGGTTCTTCTCAAGTTTCGTCAATCATTAAAGTTCGATGGAGATCCCTTCTCGACGTGGGATATTAATGTACCACCTTGCATCAAAGAGAACAATAAGCCTAAATGGAACAATCTATTTTGCGAAAGTGGAAAGGTTTATGGTTTGAATCTTGAAAATCTTGGGTTAAGTGGTACCATTGATTTGGACATACTTAAAGACTTGCCAAATTTGAGAACCATAAGTGTTTTCAAAAATAAATTTGAAGGTTCCTTACCAATATTAAATAAATTGCCTGCATTAAAGAGTGCTTATTTCTCAAATAACAAGTTTTCTGGTCCAATTGATCAAAAGATATTTGAAGGGATGAATTCATTAAAGAAACTTCACCTAGCAAATAATGAATTTACAGGACCACTCCCTCCTATTTTTGGTGATATGCCAAATCTAAGGGAGTTGAATATTCAAAACAATAAGTTTGAGGGTCCAATTCCTCCTTCCTATTCACATCTATATTTTCCTGCTTATGATGGTAATTCCTACCTCGATCTTTTCCTTTTTTATATTTCATTAATTATTGTGTCCAATGAATTAACACTTTTTTTGTTTATAATTATGCCATGTTTGTCTTCCAATCCTAGATCATTAAAAAGATCATATCATTGGCTACATAATAAACAAAAGATCATTAGATTCGGGTCATCCATGTAAATAATAAGGGAAGAGACACAACTATTCAGATTATTTCTGAAAAGTAGTAGTACTCCATCTCTTTAGAATTATAAAAGAATTGTCTTAATAGAAACCAACAACACTTTTCTTTTCTTTTTTTGAGAAAAAAAAAAAAAAACTTGATAGACAATCCTCTCTTCTTCTTTCAAGTTCTTGTGAAAGGATTTCATAGAACAAACTTCTGTAACAGGTACGCGATTTTAGACTATGGCTTAATTAATATGATGTATGTAGTTCGTCTTTATATGTGATTACATCTAGTGAAACCAAATTCAGTATTGATATATTAACTAACTAAACATAAGTATTTTTCTTCTTATAAAATAGGCAATGATGGTCTTTGTGGTCCTCCTTTAGCAAAATCATGCAATAAGGAAGATGAACAAAAGAAGCAAGAATCATCATCATCGTCATCGTCATCAGGTTGGAAGATTGCCCTTATTGTGGTTATAGTAGTTGTAGTGATAGGCATTATTGTGTTTGCACTAATCAATCGTCGCAAGAAGAATCACCAACAAGAAGTAGTACTTGGAGGATCATCATTAAGTTCTTCCTCACCAACAAGTCAAGACCAAAAACTAATCCCTCAATCTCATGATCATCTAAACAAAATGGAACAAGGCCAATCATCAGCTGCATCTACTCCTGATCGCGCGTCTAATGATGGCGGTAAAAGAGCTGAAGTTGCTGGACAAAAACTTCTATTCTTGAAAGATGACATTGAGAAATTTGACTTACCTGATTTGTTGAAAGCCTCTGCTGAAGTGTTGGGAAGTGGAGTGTTTGGTTCAACTTATAAAGCTGCACTTAGTACTGGTCCTGTCATGGTTGTTAAGAGGTTTAGACATATGAATAAAGTTGGTAAAGAAGATTTCCATGAACATATGAGAAGGCTTGGAAGATTGAGTCATAAGAACTTGCTTCCTGTTATTGCTTTCTATTATAGGAAAGAGGAGAAGCTTCTTGTCTTTGAGTATGTCAACAATGTCAGCCTTGCTGTTTATCTTCATGGTACCTATCTCTACTCTCTTTTGTTTCAATTTGTTTGTCTCGTTTTAACTTGACATGCAGTTTAAGAAAAAAAAGAAAACCTTTGAGACTAAAGATACTTAAAATGTAGTAGAATATCCTTTAATTTAATTTTGTGGTATGAAAAATTTCATCAGTAAAGTTGGAATTAAAAAGTTCCCTAAAAGAAGAAGAAGAAAGAAACATTCTTTTTGAAACCAACTAAAAAGATAAAATAGAGTATTAATTATCCTTTCTGTCCTAATTTAAATGTCTTGCTTTCACTCTTGTTCTGTTCTAAAAAGTGTGTCGGTTTCTATATTTAGTAAGTTTTCAAATTGTGACATTCTACCTGCTTAGTTTAAGACCACAAAATTAAAAAAATTCTTTATTTTTTTTAAAACTATTTACTCACTTAGATTAAGACACTTAAATTGAAAGGAAGGATGTACTCCCTGCATCTATCTTTACTTGTCCAGTATATGAAATGTCCAATAATACTTGTCCAGTTTATAAAACCAATGAATAATTTTTCATTTTATGTCTATTTTACTTTTGCTATTAAATACTATTCATTTTTCAATGTTTAAATGACTTATATTTAAATAAGAGTGATTTAATAAAACTACCTCTATCATTTACTGCTTCATAATCCATGTGCCAAGTCAGTAGTGACGGACAGAGGGAGAGGGAGTAATATTTTGTTCATAGTTTTGACCACCTTTTCTTGATTTTTCAGGTAATAGCAAATCACGTGGTAACCAAAGTCTTGATTGGCCAACTCGTTTGAAAATTGTGAAAGGAGTAAGCAAAGGAATTTTATACCTTTACAATGAGCTACCAAGCTTAACATCACCTCATGGTCACCTCAAGTCTTCAAATGTTCTTCTAACTGAAAACTTTGAGGCAGTTCTCACAGACTATGCCTTACTACCAGTAGTAAATGCTGAACATGCACATGAACACATGATCTCATACAAAGCACCAGAGTTAAAACAATCCGGCAAAATCAATAGAAAAACTGATGTTTGGACACTTGGTATGCTAATCCTTGAGATCTTGACTGGAAAATTCCCTTCAAATCTTTTAGGCAAAGGAACACAAGATAGCGATGATTTAGCGACATGGGTGAATACTACTCTTGGAGATGAATCATCAGAGAAAGAAGTGTTTGATAAGGAAATGAAAGGAACAAAAGATTGTGAGAGTGAAATGATGAAGTTATTGAAGATTGGACTAAGTTGTTGTGAGGTTGATGTGGAGAAGAGATGGGATATAAAAGAGGCAGTTGAAAGGATTGATGAAGTAAAAGAGAAAGGTGATTTCAGCTCTAATGTTGCAACTAATGAAGTTGACAATATGCATACTTCAAGATAAAAAAATATTTTTGATTGATAAGCTCATAATCATAATATGGAAATTTTGATTATATTGGATGCATATTGCATGACTATATATACTTTGGGTATATGATTTTGTTTTGTCATGGTGGAGGATATATTGAACCATGATGTGGGGTTACTACAAAAGAAAAAAAGAAAAAAAAAAGAAAAAGAAAAATAAGTGATAGAAAAATGAAGTTACTTAATTTTTGTTTGCATATTGTAAATTTGTCCTTTATGAATCTATAGTCTAGGTGTGTTTCTTTTTTTTTTAATTATTATTATTCATTCATCAAAGCTTATTTGGGACTTACTTTGCAAAATTGGCATCTATAAATAAATAAAAACTATATTATGTTTGTATATAAGAAATTGGGATGACTTTTCATTCATCTTGTTATTCATTTAGGCAACCTAATTAAGCACCTCAAATTATTAACATTAGGTTGCCTCATTGAAGATTTTTCAATCTCCTTTGCTTTTATTTGTCCAATCAATATACAAAATCATTATATAAATCTATTGAAATTAGACCAAATATTTGTAGGGTAGGAGAAAATGAATTAATTAGTAATTCCATTCGAAGTTGCTTGATGACTCCCAACTATGTTCTACTAAACAAAGGGATAGCTACAAACACTACTACTAGAAATTAGACCTACGACAACGATATCTATTATAACGGTTCAAAAAATATCGTTATAGACCTGAGGTGTTACAATATCACCCCTTATGGACATTCTTCCTTTAATGATGACCAAACTAGAATAGTAAACTCAACTTACTTCTCTGAACTGAACTTCTTTTGAGATCACAACCGATAGAAGGAAAACACAAGGCATAGACATTATGAGGGAAATAAAACACTCAAATAGAAGCATTAGTGTTGAATATGAAATGAGAGAAGGACTCTTACTTTCAATACACCATCTCCCCCTTGTTCAAACACCATATTTGCTTATGAACTTCTTCCTTTAACTAGAGTAACTTGGGGTCATTTTTCTAATTTTCTTTGACCTCCATCACTAGGAGTAATTCAACCCCATTATGAAAAGAGTGCATTACGCTAAAGTGCAAGCATGTGCACTGTAATGATCTTGTCAGTCATTTTTTGTTTTTCCCTGAAAATTACCATTTTGCCCTCTCATGATTGGCCCCGAGTCTTCTATGATTGAGTTTTGAAAATTTGGTTTTGAACTTTGAATTAAAAGTTGAGAATTTAGTGAGTTTTGAGTTTGAAAGACTAAGTTGTTAAGAAAGTGGTTTTTGGTGTCTTTTGGAGTTTCGAGTCTCGGAATGAAATTTCATCAATTCCATCAATCGCGAAAGGTGAAATATAATATGTGATGGTTATCGGTTTTGGTGTCTTTTTGAGGATTTGAGGTCCTAAGTTGTGAATTTGTGGAAATTTAGTCTTTGAGTTGACTTTGGTCAACATTCGGGGTTTGGATGCTCGGATCAAAATTTTGAGAGTTTCGTTGGATTCAGGGGATGCTTTAGGGGTAGGCGAGGTCTTGATTTATTTTTGAGAAGTCTCGATCTTGTTTTAGTCTTTTTAGGCGTTGAGTTAGTTTCTTGTGATTTTCACGAATGTCGGGTCAAGGAGACCTCAAATCATGTTTTGATGGCTTCATTGAGTCCAAAAACGTAGAGTATAATTGATTTGCATATGTGATTTGAATTCACGAGGTACCGAATGAATCCCGGGGTCTTTTCGATAATTTTGAATTTGGCTGGTTTCTGGTTTTGGTGCATGACCATTTTGGCTATCGCAAGGCACTCTCGTCGCGATCACATAGCACTAATTTGAGGTGCATCACGATCGCGGGGTCTTTCTACGATTGTGATGGCCAACTTTAGGGCCCATTTGGCCATGCGATATGGTATCATGATATGGAATCATGAGATGAAATTGAAGGTTTGTTTGGACATGCGATATGGAATTTTTGTGTTGTATATTTTCTCATAAACATAAAAATCCCATAAGTTGTAAAACTATTAAAATAGCCCCAATTGTTTATTCAATCTTATCAAATAAACAAAAATTATAAAATTGCATAATAAATTATTACAAAGTTATTTGTTCTTCACTTAAATAATTGTTTCATCTAACTTTAATTTAATTTAAAAAATTGAACATAAATTGTACTTGATATGCTCATATCTCTCAACTACTCTTACAAATAGCCTATAAAGTAGAAAAAAAACATACATTAGTGAGTAAATATTAACTTAGAAGTTAAATGCACTAAGATAAAAATTAACAAACATCACTAACTTCTAACTATTTACAAGAAAAATCAATAGTTAAATATTATTGAATAACGAAATTTTAAAAAGTTACCACAAGTTTGAGTCAAAAACACTTCAAATAAAATTTAATCAAAAAAATTATAACTAGTCCACTTGACTAAATATTAATAACTAATTGATCAAATTTTCCCAAGTCCTCAATCAATTGGACTTGATATCCTTCAGTCATGTGAACGAACATTTTGCAAATACTAAGATTAAGAAAGTGCGGCACCGCCAATGAAAATTGTCTTTTATCAATATTATGCTTAGTCATAAGATTAAGACGTTTTTTTTATTATGAAAAATCAAAAAAGTATTACTCCCTTCGTTCTCATTTATATTCACCAAATGAAGTTCTACTTTATCATTTATATTCACCAAATTAAAAGTAATAATAAATTTTATATTGGTGAGAATAATAAATTTTAAAAAGTAATGATGTGATTATAAATTTTATTTACATATGAAACAAATGGTTAGTAGATATAAATGTGGGGTTGTTTTAACAAAATATAAACTCATGGATCAATTATTGTATTAAAATATCTCAAATCATGATATGGAATCACATGGTGATTCCATATCATGGTTTTTGGAGAATATGGTATCACCTCTCATGATATGGAATCATGAGATGGAATCAGCGTAAAATCGCATGTCCAAACGCTAATTCCATCTCACGACACCATATCATGATATGGTATCGCATGGCCAAACGCCTACTTAATGAGTTGATTGTTTTTACTTATCGTGATCACATGACTCTAGGTCGCGATCACGAAGAGTAATTGAGACTTGGGCAGAATATTCTCCTAAAATCAGGGTTTCAACCTCATTTCACAATTTTTGAGTTTTGAGAGCTTTGGGGTGGCGATTTGGACCAGATTTTCAAGGGAAGTCTTCTGGATAACAATTCTTAACTCTAAATCTTCAATTACCCACTATTATTTATGGATTTATGTGCTCAAATCAAGCCTTTGAAATGAGAAATTCGGGGTTAAGAACCCAAGAACTCAGTAAAATAGTGATTTTGAAGTGGTTTTAATCCTCTTTTTAAAATGGTTTCTCTAATGAGTTCCTAAACCCTTAAACATCATTTCAAGTATTGTTTTCCGCATTCAAACCTTCATATTGAAATTGAGTTTTGAGTTGATTGACCCATTTCTTTACATAATTGATGTGGGAATTGTTGTTTCCGATGAGTGATTGTAAATACTTGATTATTATAGATTGTGTGGCTTCAGATGTAATTAGGAAGGGCAAAACTCAAGATTTGGATTGATTTAAGGCAAATGGCTTACTAACCCTCATATTCTAGTAAACTTCGTGTACTTCCTTCGTTACTTGTGTCTTGAGAGTGATGGGGATGAGGTGAAGGATTTAAATTGTCCATTTGATACATCTAAATGAATAAAATTAAAGGGGTTGAAATGAAAAGTGCTATGTGATGAACATGATGATGTGAATTGCCTTATTGTGACCCTTGTTGATTGATTGATGAAATGCTTGAAAACATGATTATATGATTGGTTTTCTCTTCTGTGTGGTGTGATATTGCTTGTGTGCATTGATTGTGAACACCGTGATGAGACATGTGATGATGTATATGCCGAGGTATTTTTCGGCAAGTGTTATGATGCCGAGGTCTATGCCGATGAGTGTTGTGATACCGAAGTCATTTTCGGCAAGTGTTTATAAAGCTGATGGGAAATGTAACTGGCTAGTGATGTAAAGCTGATGAGAAATAGTTTCGGTTAGTGATGTAAAGATGATGGAAAATAGTTTTGGCTAGTGATTTGATATAAAACCGATGGGAAATGGTTCCAGCTAGTGATATTGTGCCAATGGAAAATAGTTACGGCAAGAGATTGATTATTGTGACTTGATGCATTTGATGCTTATGTGTGACTTACTTGATACTTGAGATTGATCTACTTGTTGCGTGTGACTGAACTACTTGTCATTGAGATCGACTTATTTTAATTGTTTAATTGTTGAATTGTGAAGTTTGAACTTTGAATATTGGCCTTGTGGGCCGTGTATTGTAGAATTTCTAGGTTGGGATGATTTATGTGCAAGTTGTAGTTTGAGGAGGTTCGATTGGAGTTTAAGAGGTATGTGATTTCTAGCTAGCTGCTTTGTTTAGTAGGTTGATTGATGGGTACTGTGTTGTTGGTACTCACCTCTTATTTCTACACTTGAGTAGGTTTCCGAGCCTAGACCCTTGTGATCTTCTTCTTCCTCTCCTTACAGCCGAGGCTCGTTGAAAGATCTGAGAGGTATCTGTTTGTCATCCTGGCGGGCCCTCTTTTCCTTTTCTTTAAGCTTTGTTCCACTTGAAAAACAAAGACTGAGACTTGTATTTATCTTTTGAATTATGTATTTACTTTAGTGGCTTGTACACGTAACAACCAGGTTTTGGGGTATTGTTTAGAATGAACAAGTTTTCCGCCTTTGTCTTGTTCTTGCTTTACTGTTTCCCGCATTTTTTTTTAGCTTTCGTTGGGTTGAGGCTGACTTTTCTTGGTGGGAAAAGAAAAGTGCCATCACGTCCATTTTTGGATCGTGACATGCACTTCCTTACCCAAATATTTATTTCCCTCCTCTAAATGAGCGGTGCATCTCATAGATGATATTCTAAGAGCATCATCAACACATTAGCCTTTCTTGGGTGGTAGAGAATACTCATTTCATATTTCTTAAGCAATTCTAACCATCTTCTCTATATAAGGTCCAATTCCTTCTGACTGAAAACTTACTAGAGACTCTTGTGATTAGTGAATATATATATCCACATGCACTCTATAAAGATAATGACGCTGAATCTTTAGTCCAAATACTACAATTTCCAACTTGAGATCGTGAGTGGGATAATTTCTCTCGTGGGTATTAAGCTATCTGGAAGCATAATTTATAACCTTACCATTTTGCATCGAAACACAATCAAGGCCCATTGTGGATGCATCACAATACATAACAAAATCTTTTATGCCTGTTGGTAAGATCAACACTAGGGAAGTAGTCAATCGAGTTTTTGATTCCTGAAAGCTTTTCTCACAACACTACAAGAAATTCAATTTTTTGCAACGACATTTAGTGGCGACTTGGTTAATTGATACAAAAGACGAGCCTTTTGTGGCGACTTTTAAACTCGCTACAAATTGGTAACATTTAGTGGCGACATTTTGAAGTCGCTATAAATGATTAAACCTTTAGTGGCGACTATTCTTAGGTCGCCTCTAATATAGCTGAGTTTTTCATTCCGGGTGAAAATAAATTTTTTAACTCTAAAAAATAGTGGCAACTTATGAGAAATCGCCTCAGAAGAATTTTTGTGGCGACATGATCGCCACTACATGTGAATGATTTTACTTTTAATTAATATAAGAAAAAGTAAAGAGAAAGAACAACCCTAAATTAAAGGAGAAGTAAAACACTAGTTGTGTCTCTCTTAGAAAACGTTCCTCTCTCTTCAAAATTCCCAATTCTCGCGCAACTCAAATAGCTCAAATCTATCAGGTAGTTACTTAAATTTCAAATCCTTTTTGATGGTACATGAATTTGGCCTTGAAAATCTATAAATGTTGACGTTTATACACTTGTATTCTCAGATTGTTTTTCTCCAATTTGTCTGACCAGTTTGAAATTCACACAGGAGTAGTCATCTGAAGCCCTTATCTCTGAGGAATTGACAGATCTCCACCCCTCCGCACAGAAGGATGGCTTCTTCGCCAAACTTATTTTGTCAATTTTCGGCTTTGATATTCCTCTCTCAGATATCTTCTTTTCCTGGTAAGCTGAAAGTTTCTTTTTGAAATTACATATCTTTTAGTGATACATATTTTATAATCCATACTGTTCATTTATGCTAAAATTAACGAGTGTGAATTACTGAACTGCAAAAGTATTCAGTATTGTGAAGCACTGAAATTGGGACAAGAGATACAGACGACTAGGGTTTAGATTATTTATTTTATATTTATTATTAAAAGTAATTCTGAATGAATGTTCTCTCTTTTAAATGAATGTTACAGAATTATTGTGTAAGAGAGAAAATTTCTACTTCCATTTTGATTACTTGAATTATGATAAAGGTGAACTAGAAGTACAATCTCAATTAATTTTAAATTATTAATAACTTGTTATAGATAAAAAGAAATTGGGATGACGATAATGCAAATTGAAAGCTACTAAAATGTCAAGCTTAATATGATATATGTCCTTGGCTTGAAAACCAAATTCATTGATAATAGATTTGAGAAACTATTTTAGTGTGCTTTCAATTTTGCAGGGAAAAGATGAACTAAAATAGTCTAGCAAGCTAATACTTACAATTATAGGGGAAATAAATATAGTAAGTTTATTCATATGGGCTCCTTCTACGAGGAAATGTTGGATCTTCTTCCTTCATCTCAAGGTAAAATAATATTTGCACTTTGCCTTGTCCTTGTTACTGTAATACATGATGGATTGGGGTGAGATGTACTTAAAGTATTGTTTATAACGACTAAACATACTCTAGGCTTGGTAATTTTAATGAAAACAATTTCCGTTCTTATTTCAATTGTATTTTACATAATACCTTTTATCCTGAATACTTTCAATTTATCATCTCCTTGACCTTGGCTCCAATTAACCAAAATGTGGTTACGTTAGATGATATAAAGGCCATCGTAGAGGATAGTGTACTTTCAAGTTGAAGTTCTACATAGATATATATAATGGTTTGATTCTTTGTTATATGCACATAAGAGATTTTTTGTGCTACTGGTTGGGTAATTTCTTAGGGCAATAACTGCTGAAACTTTAGACACGTCCTTTGAGTTTTTCGTGAAAATATATGATGGATTCTTTTGATAAGATAAGATTAGTTCGTCTAGCAAAATGATTTTTAATGAGTTCTTTACGTCCCTTTTTGATATTTGCTCTGTTATTTGTTGTTGTTATTTTGGTTTATCACTGATTGATAATAACTATTAGTGAATTTTCTTTTAGCATGAGTTTCATATTATTGCAGTTTCTTCATTACACTAATCAGTGCCGGCTCTACAGCTTTGAGAAAAAGGCAACTGCCTTAGGCCCCAAAATTTGAGGGGCCTCATTTTAAAAAAATACAATAGGTTATACATATTTTTTTTAAAAATATCACGTATAATTTGTAGAAAATATAATTTTTTCATAAAAGAGCAAGGAAATAATAGAAGTTTGATAAATTATGAATACTATGTCTCAAGAAAGATTAAATAATTGGCTATAATAAACTTCATAAAAAATATATATTCGAATTTAAGGCCTCCATTCGGATTTTGTTTTAGGCCACCGATTTATTAGAGCCGCCCCTGACACTAATCGTCACTACTTATGTGTTTTGTTCTTAATCAGGGTACAATATTTTATGAAATTTAAGAAGGGTTCAAGTTGTATGTTAGATACTTAATCTGGGCACTATTTCATGAAATTTAAGAAGGGTTCATGTTGTTTTCTTTCTTTTCCTTTCCTTTTGGTATTTATGCACAGAAAGTTGCACTATTTAGAGTACTAGTATTTAGTTGTTAATTGTAAAATTTACCTTGTTCAATTATATTTATCTAAAAAGAATTAGACGACCAACTTTTGAGTTGTTCAAGAACTTGACCTCACCCAAGCATGAGTAATCTACAAAAGTGGGAGATTGTGTATTAGTGTTATACTTATTTGACCTATGCCAATGTAATTTATGGTATGAAAGAGGTGTAAAGAGACTTGTACAAGATTGACCAAATTCTTCACAGTGGTTGTGCTTATTTCTTTAAAATTCTTTATAGCTATTTAATTCCTTGCTGTAAATAAAAAAAATTCCAGTAAAATATTGTTCATGAACTGGTATTATTTTCTTGTAACTATATAATTCTTCTTTATTACTTTCTTAAACCCTGTGCTCAGTTAAAATCAGGCCAATAAATTAAAATGGAGGAAGTATGTTTCTGGTGCTTATTTTAATGAATCAGCTGTATTCTTTTAGCACATTTTGCCTTTCTCATTGATTCAAGTTATGAGGATTCCTTAGGACACTGTACTTTGGATATAGTTTAATTCCTTGAAAGCTAACATGTATGATTCTGATTTGCTTTAGTGAAATGAGCACATGCTGTACATTTTGAAAGTAATTTTTCACTAGTCTCAAATCAGATTGTTGTTTGCAAGTTTTGATGTTCATGGCATCTTTTTCTTTGAATAGTACTATCACCATCAGTTAGCAGGTGCTAGGCAATGTACCTTCGATTATATATTCATTTTTTAGCTTTCCCTGATTGGATAATACCTTTGAATATCTAGCTTATACCAAACTCATGGAAAAGCAAAAGTTGAATCAGGTGCATTCTTTTAGTGTTGCTTGATACACCTAAATGAAGGTAATTGTCTTCATTAAGGTAAATTGATGAATCTGTTATACGAAAAAAGAAGTTGAAGCAGATGCATACATATATCACTCAGTACAAGTAAATGAAGTCTGATGTTAATCAGGTATATAGGAACATCAACATATACAAGACACCTATATAAATTGTAGTAAATATCACGTTCTTCTATTTTTAAGTTGATTGTTTATTTCATCTACTCTGTAGTTGAATGACTATTGTTTACAACAATATGCCTTTTATCTTTAAGAAATAAATTAATGTTAATGGAAAAGAAAATTTTGTTATTTATATGAATATATAATAAGAAATCAGATTTTTTCCTTCTATCTTTTGATTGAGAAAATTATTGTAATACCAAATGTGTTGTTCATCCACGTATAGTGCAACTGTGAGTAAGAAGTTAGTATTCCATTTATGTAAGCATGAATTTTTTATGTTGTTCTCAAATCCCTTTCCTGCTTAATTTCAAATTGATTGAAGTGAATCTTTACTTTCTTTTTCTGTTACAAGGATGGTTCTTCAAGTGATGAAAAATTATTGACAGAGGAGTCTTAAGATATCACATTCTCTTAGTGAGAAGTATTTTGGTTATGTCTTTGTATGAGTAATGGACAATTGCTATATTTTTAGGCAACTAGTACTAAATATATAAATATTAATTTTTTTCAAAATATATTAGTATTTGTGGCGACTTACAGTCGCTACCAAAAGTCAATTTTCCCAATATTGAAAGTTAACTCTATTGTGGCGGGTTAAAGTCGCCCCTAGTAGTGTTTGTGGCGACTGTTGTTGCTGCTATATCCTTTCCATCAGTGGCGACCTTTTTATTGGACACCTTGTCCAATATATTTGTGACGATATAAATAAGATTTTGTGGCTATAAATATCGCCACAAAAGATGTCTTTCTGTGGCGACTCATCTTTGTCGCCACAAATAACCTTTAGTTTCAGTCGTAACGCCAAGGACCCTTTTGTCGCCACTAAATGTAATTTGCAGCAACTTTTGAGGATTTTGAGGTGACTTTAGCTGCCACTAAAAGTGTTATTTCTTGTAGTGCAAGCCTCTGACCATTGAAATTTAACCTTCTTCTAGGTCAACTTAGTCATAAGAGATGCAATGGAAGAAAATCCTTCTACGAATCTTCTATCATATCCGGCCAAACACAAGAAATTCCTAATATCAATTCTTTACAACTTTTATTTTTTGAGAGTCAACTTGGACACCCTCGTTGGATACCATGTGCCCTAAAAATGACACATACCTTAACCAAAATTCACACTTGAAACACTTAAATAACTCGCGATCTTTAAGAGTCTGAATAATATTATAAAATGACTATCATGATCCTCCTCACTTCTGGAGTAGATTAAGATGTTATCAATGAATACAATAATGAACATGTTCAAATAATGCTTAAACACTTTATTCATGAAATCCATAAGTGCTACAGGAGTGTTAGTCAAACCAAAAGACATGATAATAAATTCAAAATCACTTTCTCTAACTTTCAACTTATGATAGCCGAATCTGAGGTTTATCTTAGAGAAACAAGTGGCACTCTGAAGCTTGCCGAACAAGTCATCAATTCTAAGAAGAGGATACTTATCCTTTATGGTACCTTTGTTCAACTGGCGATTGTCGATACATATTTTGAGGAACCATATTTCTTTCACATGAAAAGGAATGGAGCCGCCAAAGGTGAGACACTTGGCGTAATGAAACCCTTATCAAGGAATTATGACTGTATCTTATTATGAAAAGGGCTTTATTATGAAAAGGACTTTATTAAATCACCCAAGCAAAAGTCTAACAAATTATGAGTGTATCTTATTATTTCACTTTTTATTTAAGAAGGAATATATATTTTCATATATTTATTTGAATTTATTAGATTTCTTCTAATATATGAAAATGGCTTCATTTTTGTTTTTGGGACTTGTATAGAAAATTTCACACCTATTTTTGTATCGTTTACGAAAACAATTACTATCGTTCAAGATAAAAACAAATACACTTGAAATATCACATGTATAACATTATACACACATTTTTCTCACTTGTATAAAAAATTCCAGAACTAATTTTGTGTCGTTCAAGAAAATAATTATTACTATTCAAGAAAAACTAAATTCTTCTGATATCTTACATGTATAACGTTGACAACATGTATTTCAAAAACATCACCTAGAATGGAGATTCCTTTATAGATGATCAGTAAGATAGACATGTAGAGGTAGTGTGTCATTGGAAATAGGAAAATAGAGTAAACAATGATAGTAAGAGTAAAAAATGTATTATAATCTTCAAACACCTTAGACATGAGGGAAAAGGGAAATACAGAAAAACAAAGATAACAAATTTTAGAAATAGATAAGTATAAATTCATGTGAGATTGTTACGACCCAAAATTTCAGGTTGTAATTTCACCTACCAAAACTCCTTGGTAGCTATGTCAAGCATCCACCAAACACAACAACACGAAAAAAAATGCAAAAAAATTAAAGCAATGTAGTAGATATCTAACTTTCATTATCAAACACATAAAATGTGGACAATGATGTCTTCTTTATGGTATTATTTAAGAAGTTTATGTAATGTTGGTAGATCATGACAAAAAGTTTGTTACTGAGATTATTGAATTGTTAGAGTCATATGAATATAGAAGTGATATCTCTTAAAAGAATATAGAGAACTTATAATCCTCAAACAAGAAAAATCATTTTAAAGAAAATTAGATAAAATTTAGTTCAATCAAATAATATTTATTTAGAGACATCACCTTTATATTCATAAGACTCTAGCAACTCAATCACCTTAGTAAAAAACTCTTTGTCATGATTTACCAGCATCACACAAACTTCTTAAACACACCTCAATAATTCATCTTCAAAGAATATATTCTCTGTTTGTATATGGATGAAAAACTTATGTTTAAAATTGACAAGTGGTGTAGTATTGACCAACTCAATATAAAGAGGAATATGCAAATATATCAAAAAGTTCTTTAGCATTTGTAAGAGTTCTTCCAATATTAGAAGAGGGCTATACTTTTATTTTTTGGGACTTGTACAAAAAAAAATTCACACCTATTTTTGTGCCGTCCACAAATATAATTATTACCATCAAGGATAAAAACAAATTCGTGTGAAATATCGCATGTACAACATTTAGAATACCTTGTTTTTTTCATTTTTATAAAAAATTTCACACCTACTTTTTTGTCGTTTAAAAATACAATTATTACGGTTTAAGATATAAGCAAATTCATGTGAAATATCATATGTATAACATTCAAAATACATTTTTCTGCATTCCTATAAAAAATTCCCGTCCCTAGTTATATGTCATTAATGAAAATAATTATAACTATTCAAGAATAAACAAAATTATGAGATGTCTCACATGTATAACGTTCATCATATGTATTCTAAGAGCATCATTTCGAATAAGACAATTTTTAAAAAAAAAAGATATTCCCTTCGTTAATATTACTAACACAAATATGTAGAGATAGTATGTCAATAGAAACATAGAAATGGAGAAAACAATGATAGCATATTATGCTCAAACTTCATTATTTTTCACTTAGTATCTCCTCACAACCCTGAAACAAATAAAAAAGAACAAGAAGTGAAGAAAAAAAAGAATTTAAAAATACTTGGGTTGTCTCTCAAAAAGCACTTGATTTAACATTGCAGTGTGATGTACATACCTCATTTTTCTACCAATGTCTGGGGGTACAACTTCCTCACATGAACCTTCAACCAACTTGTTCATGGATTCAATTACTGACACCATCCTACACTTATCTTGTGGTTTTATCAGTTTGCACACATCAAATGTCACTTCATCATTCCCAACTCTAAACTTGAGTTCTCCTAGATCTACATCTATAAAAGCACGCTCAGTGACAAGGAACGATTGGTCTAATATTATAGGCACCTCAATATCGACATCACAATCCAACACAACAAATTCAGTCGAGAGAATGATGGATTTGTTGACTTTGACCAAGATGTTAAAGAGAATCCCCACCAACTTTATAAAGAGGTCAACCATTAGAAACCTCATTGAAGTGGGTTTAGGAGTTACAAGACATAACTTCTTGAAAATCACAAGGGGCATCAAGTTCATACTTGCCCCGTGGTCACACAATGCTTTGTTAAATAAGTACATCCTAATGGTGCACGAAACTGTAAAAACTCCTAGAACCTCTCGCTTTGGAGCTAAGTTATTTGCCATGACAACACTGGAATGATGTGACAGCTCCACTGTGCCCATATCAACAACTCTTTTTTCTTCAGTAACTCTTTCATGAATTTAGTATACCCCAACATCTTCAAGAGTGTGTCAACCAATGATATATTGACGAACAATTTTCAAAACAAATCCAATTTTTTTTTTTTTGAATTGATTGTCATCTTTCCTTTTTATTAACCTTTGAGGTACAGAGGTGGACACTTAGGCACATCACCCTTAGTGGTTTTGTTCTCCTCGACGTCAACTACCACAGTAGGATATTCGTCCTTCTTTTCTTCTTCCGTACTCACATTCTCATTATTCATAAAATCAGCATCCACAACAATTGGTATGGGTGTACTAAGTTTCACCCTCCATCATCCAATTTTTCATTCACAACTCTCTTGGGTAAACATTCACATTATCAAGCAACTTTTTACTTCTAGTAACTATTGTCATACAATGACCATCATTCTTAGGATTACGAAGATGCCACTAGGAAGCGAACATTTGGCCCTTGGCTTCTTTTGCACCGACAGATGGTTCATTTGAGATTCTAAATGCTTAACAAACAAAACTAGAGCACCCCGTGGAGAGATACTTAGCCGGATGAAACCCATATCCAACAATTCTTTCAATTGTTCTTTTAACTTCTTTAATTGTTCCGGAGCCATACGATAAGGAGGAATATAAATAGGTTGCGTATCTGGGAGAAGGTCAATATCAAAGTCTATGTTCCTTTCGGGAGGAACATCAAGTAAATCATCAAGAAACACTTTCAGAAACTCTTGAACGACGGGGACCGACTAAAGAGTAGGGGTTTTAGAATCCATACACCTACCCCGAAATAGACTGTATGTTCAACCCTTAGAAATCATTTGTCTAGCTTCAATTGATCGAAGCGAAATGAGAGTTCATTTTGGTCAGATTTGATACATCATTTTTGAGTTCTTTGACCCCATTGTCGGTTGACTCAAACCTCTTTAGCACACAAACTAGCATATCTTCGTCTTTGATCTCATAGGGTCACTCATTTGGTTGGTTAGGCAGAGCTTCAGCCTTTTGAGGAAGCATGTTTTGAACTTCAATGGTTGTATCTATCATGCATTCTATTAGGATCTCTAACATGACACTCCCTATTTCTATCTCTCCATTGTCCATCTCGATCTCTCCAACCTTGATTTTCTTCTCAAGGACGCCAAGAACGTTGGTAACCTAGGCAAGATAAAATTAAAACGCATATGCGGCCTCTTCCTCATGAGATGCTGCCCCATATGATCCAATGGCATTGACACTTTTGTTTTGTTGCCCATCATAAGTTTAGCCAAAAGTTTCACTTGCATCATCATCTTCGACATTTTTTCATCTCTTTCCTCGTCTTTCCTCCTCATGTCATTGGTCATGCCCATGGTTGCTAGATAGACATGGTTGGTTTTGTAAGGAAGACCAACGCCAAATCGATACTATGTACATCATCGGTTTGGCATGGGTTGGATCACGACACTAGAGGACATGGTCAGTTAAAACTAAGGGATAACCTACTCAGATTGTGAGTTTCAATAAATTAAAAGACGACAAAGAATGTATTTTTTATTTTTTTTTAAAATGACAGACCGGGTCGACTTTTAGAAATACACATAAAGAAAATATAGTTAGTTGGAATCATACCAAGATATATATTTTTACATAGAAAAATTCTACCACTAGACCACAGATGCTCTATGATGAAATATTTTCATATCTATCAAGGAGGGAAAGTTTTTACCCAATTTCTTCCACGAGAAATTTTTCCATACACATGTCACATATTCATATATACTTAGATTACACAGAAAAAGACTGTGGAACTAGAAGACAATTGTGTGAACGGATTTGCTCGTGGAAAGTGCAATCTGCGATCGTGGTCACACTTTTTGTTTCATTAAAATCTATAATTATGTATTATTATATATATTACATTCAAATTATCCTAACTATTTACTTATGTTGCTTATTTTTATATTCCAACAATATCTTCATATATAATGGACAAAATCGAACTTCTTTGGAGGATATTATATGTATTTTTCCAAACTACTATACACACACCCTCGCCCTTTACATAAAGCATAAAGTATTAAAGATGTCATCATTACTCCCCAAGAAAAGGCTTAATATCTCACCATCACGTCAATGCGCCTAAAGTTTTTTTCCCCTTTTCCAATTCATACTTCTCCAACTTGAGTTTCAATTGTTTTTATTTTTTCACTCGGTGTTCAGTATTTGTATTGGAGTCCGACTGTTCTGAATTCGTGTTGCATAGGGCTCCATTCAGGAGGAGTGTTTTCTATTAAGAATTTTCAAGGCTCGAATTCAGAACCACTGATTAAGGGAGGTATAATGTAACTAAATCTAGTGTACCAAATCCTTTGATGGTTCTAACTTGAGTTTTGATAATTTAAAACTTGAAACCAATACTATACTATGCCTTTTTATTCATTGGTGAACCTAAAAAATATGCTCATCTTTTTTTAGTTTCTGGGTCTCATATTTTGCTTCCCCCTCTATTTGTATTAATTTATATTTTTAATAATGCAAAGTGAAAAACAAGATTGATTGTGTTTTTTTAGTACCCCACTTGTTTTTTTTAAAATGGAATAGAATAATTTAATTAGTAATTGATTAAGAAATTTATCAATGATTCATATTGATCAATGGAAGAGCAAACTATTGATTCATGCACTTAATGAACTAATTTTATTTTATTTGCGTAATGGTATTTTATGGTAGTGGGTTACTAACTGATCTTGTCAAATAAATTAGAAACATCACTACCTTTATGAAGACAACATTATGATTATTTTTCTTTAATCATAATGTACATTGGCAAATGGGAGGTCTGCATAAATATACTTATTTCCTCTATATATATATTATTAAAAGAACAAAAAAAACCTTAATTATATGAAATTGAATA
Organism: Solanum verrucosum; assembly: GCF_900185275.1. Taxonomy (NCBI): domain Eukaryota; kingdom Viridiplantae; phylum Streptophyta; class Magnoliopsida; order Solanales; family Solanaceae; genus Solanum; species Solanum verrucosum. The sequence goes on from NW_026020059.1 coordinate 3,537,516, forward strand.
AAATGCTCTTAGTTATCAGTTTGGTCTAAATATCTCCTATTGTCAATAGTTTGGTCTAAATTCTCTACGGCTAATAGTTTGATCCAGAAAACATTTATTCTTACCTAATGTCATGCCCCGAGCCTACACCCTGAGCGGAACTGCACTCGAGAACCATTGTTGGTCCCAAGCGAGCCCTTGACCTGACTTAACTCTTAGTGGAAGACTTAAATAACATGAAACAGTCTCAAAAGATAAACTCATGCAATAAACTTATAATGTCTTAAAAGAAACATTCAACTGGCCAAAAAGGAAACTCATGTCTTTAAACATTTAAAGCTGAAAATGGAAAAGACTCATAGAAGATATGTGGAGGGCGTGTGTGATCAATTTCAAAGGTAATTGGGATAATCACCTACCTCACATCGAGTTCGCTTACAACAATAGTTACCACTCTAGCATCCGAATGGCTACTTATGAAGCTCTTTATGGGAGAAGATGCAGATCTCCTATTGGATGGTTTGAAGTTGGTTAATCTAGGTTGATAGGACCATATTTAGTGCATCAAGCGATGGAGAAGGTGAAAGTGATTCAAGAGAGGTTGAAAATGGCACAGAGTCGTTAGAAATCCTACACTGATGTTAGGAGAAGAGAGTTAGAGTTTGAAGTTGATGATTAAGTGTATTTAAAAGTTTCACCTATGAAGGGCATTATGAGATTTGGTAAGAAGGGGAAGCTTAGTCCCTGGTATATTGGACCTTATTGAATAGCCACGAGGATTGGCAAAGTAGCTTATGAGTTGGAGCTACCACAAGAGTTAGTAGCGGTTCATCCGGTATTTCATGTCTCCATGTTGAAAAAGTTCATGGGAGATCCTTCATTGATCATACCAACTGAAGATATTGGGATCAATGATAGCTTATCTTATGAAGAGATTCCTGTTCAGATTCTAGATTGCCAAGTTCGCAAATTGAGAACGAAGGAAGTAGCATCAGTCAAAGTCCTTTAGAGAACTAATTTGTTGATGAAGCTACTTGGGAAGCTGAGGAGGATATGAAGAAGAGATATCCACATCTATTCGAATCCGAAGAAAATGTAGACCAACGTACTAATTCTCTTCTTAGTACTCTTTAATTTATGAGTAAGCATATTGTTTGTTTGTATTTTCTTGTTGGGTGTTTGAACTGAATGATGTTACACCCATAGCCTAGTAAGAGAAATCTCATTCGAAGACAAATATTCCCCAGGGGGAGATATTGTAACATCTCGCAAGTTGAAATAACTAGGAAGAAGTAAAGAATTGGAAATAGTCATTTAAGGAAAGAATGAAATCTGGAAATTTTGTTAAGTTAGGATAAGTTGAGTTTTGGTCAACTTCAAATGGCCATATCTCCTAGCTCAGGATGAGTTAGATGAACTTTTAGATATGGATGGAAAGCTCTTGGAATAATCTTTCCAACGCCGCTGAATTTGCGCAATTCCGAGTTTGTATAAGTGAGATGTCCAATCAGGATTTTTAAAGGGTGTTTTGATCTTTTCCATACCCTATTATTTTAATTCGTTTTTTGGTGAATTAATTAAGGGTCAAAACTGAATTGGTTCAGTTTAGGCAATTGGAGATTCACGCTAGGGTTTTTGGAGAAAGAACGCAAGAGGAGAAAAGAGGATAAAGAGCAAAGTTCGTCGTTCTTGAAAGTTTAGCTTGTGGATTTCAACAAGGGTTAATCCCTAAAGAGGTATGTGAGTCTTTCATAGCGTTGGGTTCGTTCACCCACGCGTCAGGCATGTTTATTTCAGCGAAGTTGTTCTAGAAAGTTGATGAATCTTGAATGGTGTTCTTGAATTGGGTTGAATTGAGAAGTTTCTAAGATCTTTACGTCGAGTTTTAGAGTTGTTTTGAGTTAGGTTCATGGGTACATATGCTGGGTATCTGAATCTAAAGAAAAGTTGAGAAGAATAGTCGATTTTAGGTGAATTAAGACTGGAAAACTAGGGAAGGAAAAGTGGGCGAATCTGGGTAGTGGGGCCGCGTCGCGGACCTGCTTCTCAGATTTGAGAAAAATCTCTTTGCGTTGCAGAGCGGTCACGGATCGTTGTACCTCAAAGTATTTTCGCGACCAAAATTTAAATACACCTCTGCGTAGCGGACTAGTTTCCAGGCAGTGATTTCTTGATCATTTCTCATCTTTAGCTATCTAAAATCATTCCTAAACATCATGAGATCTTTCCTATCACAAATCACAATCCTTGAATCCATAATTCAATTCAAGGAAAGTTAAGAGTAAGTGAAGAGTCAAGTCAAGAAAAGTCAAGAGTCAAGTTAAGAGAAGTTCATAAAGTTTTCCAAAAGTTTTTTACAAATGTTTTAACTTTGTTTTAAGAATTGAGTTTTGAGTTGAGTAAAGAGTAAAGTTTGAAGTTCATTTCTTCAAAAGAGTATATCAGGACTATGTATTCCCAAAGATTAAATGTTTTCACATTTAAAGAATAAAGGAAACCTTGATTTCTAAAAGAGATTTTGAGCTAGTTTACAATAAAGAGTAAGAGTAAAGTTCATTCTTCAAAAAATATACGGGAACTAAGTATTCCCAAGAGTTGAAATGTTTTTCACATTTGAGAAAGAAAGGAATCTGAGATTTCCAAGAGAGCTTTTAAGTTAAGTTTTTGAGTAATTATCCCAAACCAAAGAAATAGTTTTGTTTTTTACAAACATATGAGCTAAGTATATTTTGGGAGTAGTATTGAGCACCGATATGGAGACGAGTTTGAGTTCAGATAACTCACGTCTCCATAAACCATGTAGCCATCATGGGTACTAAAGGATCATACTTTTTAGATGAGTCCTTAAGATTCTTTTAGCATAGACTAGTGGATCCACTTAGTTAAGCATTCTATATAACGGCAAAGTATAGGACAGTTCTGGCAGCATGGGCAAGACGTTGTATCACCATTTAGGCTCATAGTGGTGGTTGTCAGTTAGAGAAACTCCCACAGAAAACTATATTACGTTATTATATGAGTAAAGTTGAGTTTGTTATTGCATTTTCTTTAACGAACTAAGTTGTTTTTTTGTTATATTGCATGTGTTTTATTGCTTTACTTTGAGTTAAGTATTCATGAGTTGAAAAGAGTCAAGGTAAGTGTATCTTTCATAATCTTTTCAAGCCTATGTTATGTTTAGCATTCCAACTCGCATACTCGCACATTCAATGTACTGATCACAGTTGGCCTGCATCTTCTATGATGCAGACGCAGGTAACTAGGATCAACATCTAGCGCCTCGGTGATCAGGTTGAGCACTCAGAGTCAGTTGGTAAGCCTCTTTGCTTTCTGGAAGATCCTTTTTATTGCTTTCGATATTTTGGTTCATTAGGATGTCGTGAGTCTTGTCCCGACATCCATCTCAGTTGTTTAGAGGCTTCATAGATAGAGTTAGTTGATGTTAGTTCATGATTCTTTACTTTCCCTTTTCAGTTAAGTTGAGACTTTAGTTTCCATTTTGGCAGTGAATGTTATTTATTGCATTCTAAGTTATTTATTGAGCAGTTCAGTAAATTTTTTAAAGTATATTTATCTAGAGTAAAGTCTTCCGCTGAGTAAGTAAGTCAAGCCAAAGGTTCACTTGAGGCCAGTAATGGTTCTCGAGTTCTAGCCACGTCCAGGGTGTAGGCTCGAGGCGTGACACCTTTAGAGTTCGGAGAACTACTCTTTGATGACTAGCATGGTCTTCCTCATTTCTCGAATATATTAGGATTTCATCAATGAATACAATGACAAACATGTCTAAATAAGGCTTGAATACTTTATTCATAAGGTCCATGAACGTTGCAGTAGCATTAGTTAAACCGAACGACATGACCAGAAATGGATAATGACCATAACGGGTCCTGAATGTTGTCTTAGGGATATCACTTTTTCTTACTCTCAACTGATGATAGCCAGATTTGAGGTCTATCTTAGAAAAACAAGTGGCACCCTAAAGTTGATCGAAGAGATCATCAATTCTCGGAAGAGGATACTTATTCTTGATAGTAACCTCGTTCAACTGACGGTAATCTATACACATTCTAAGAGAACTATCATTCTTTCTCACAAATAAAATCGGAGTGCCCCAAGGTGAGACATTTGGTCAAATAAAACCTTTCTCAAGAAGATCATTCAACTATTCTTTTAACTCTTTCAATACTGATGGTGCCATTCTATATGGCAAAATAGAGATAGGATGAGTATCGAGAAAAAATATCTATATCGAAGTCATTTCTCTCTTAGGAAGGACTCTAGAAGATCATCTGGAAAGACTTCTTGAAACTCTCTTACTACTAGAACTAACTGAATAGGAGGTGTCTCAACACTAGAGTCATTAACTCGGACTAAGTGATAGACACACCCCTTACTAACTTTCTCGTCTCAAGGTACGAAATGAAACGACCCTTAGGCATTGTTAAACTACTCATCCACTCAAAGATTGGCTCATTAGGAAACTGAAACCTAATAACTCGAGTTCTACAATCGACTAAGGTATAACAAGTATGAAGTCAGTCCATACCTAGAATGACATCAAAATCTACCATATCTAACTCAACTAAGTTAGCCATGGTGCTCTTGTGATTGACAGAAATGGTACAATCACGATAACCTCTCTCTGCTAGAATTGACTCACCAACAAGTGTAGAAACACTAAATGGCTCAAGAAGTTTCTCAGGAAGAACATCATAATTCATCGCAATATAAGGAGTCATAAAAGATAGACTCGCTTCTGGATCTAGCAAAGCATAAACATCAAAATTAAAGACTTTAATCATACCAGTGACAATATCTGGCAAATCCTCTTGCTCTTGCCGACTAGTCATAGTATACAGACGATTCACTCATCCGCCTACCCCTAAAGTAGATCCTGTAGATGCAACCCTGTTTGGTGGAGCAACTGAAGAAGATTGGGCTTTATTGCCCCCATTACCATTACCCTGCCTGTTCTTAGGACACACTTTCATAAAATGACCAATCTGACCACACTTGAAGCAACCAGTGGAGCCATCACGACATACCTCTGAGTGGGTCCTACCACACTTAGCACATGCAGGAATCCCACTACCTCTTTGTCCAGACTCATTCCCTGTCTTAGCTTTCTTGTTTCGGAACTCTTCCCTATCTCTCAACTTCTCTTCCTCAACCTACAACACATGGATCATAAGTCTTTCTATGTTCATGTCCCCTATTAGCATAGTTGCCTTGATCTCCTTACTTGACATACGAGACAACCCAACAACAAACAGACTCATCTTGCTCCTCATGTCACCAAAAATCTCTGAAGCATAGTGGGAAAGTTGGGTGAACTTAAGACTATACTCATGAACACTCATAGATTCTTTCTTAAGGGTGAGGAATTCTCGTACCTTTGCTTCTCTTAGTTCATGGGGAAAGAAACTCCCCATGAAAGCACTCTCAAACACAACCCAACTCAAAATTGGTGTACCCTCAGCTCGACTCTTCTTTCATTGGTCAAACCAGATCCTAGCAACACCCTTCAGTTGGTATGCAGCTAGTTCCACTCTCTCAGCATCAGCAACATGCATAACCTTAAACACTTTCTGCAGTTCCTCTACAAAGTTTTCTGGATCCTTAGTGACACTTGAACCAGTGAAGCTTAGAGGATTCATCCTTAAGAACTCACGGATCCTAGAAATATCAGCCACTTCCTGTCGATTCTATCTCTGTCCAACTTGATTGGTCACTGCTTGACTCAACATCTGGATAGCTTTTCGAAACTTAGCATTAGTGACCCCTCGTTGGGGTTGCACTTCAGGTGCATTAGGAACCCCTTGTTCCTCGACATTTCTCCTAGCAGGACGTTCTCTGACAGGTCTTCGTGGAGGAATGATCAGAAAGATGCGCGCAAACACGAATTAGAAGAAACCTTTATAGATAAACTCTATTGCATGAAATGAGTATGAAATAAGTGAGATAGTTCCTAAATGTTACTGCCTCCAAATTATATATGTGGCTCGCTTCATACTGATAACTAGTTTTAACCCGATACCTTTACAGAGGTCATATCTCAACGCTACTGGCAGCTCTATGCAGAAAGAGATCGTAGCACTAACTCTACAGACACGGCTTCATAGATACCCTAGGACTCTTGAACTGTGTGCTCTGATACCAAGTTTGTCACGCCCCGAGCCTACACCCTGGGCGGGACTGGCACTCAAGAACCATTACGGGCCCCACGAGAACCTTTGGTCTGGCTTAACTCTTAGCGGAAGACTTAAATAACACAAAACAATCTCAAAAGATAAACTCATACAATAAACTTAGAATGTCTTAAAAGAAACATTCAACTGGCCAAAAATACAACTCAAGTCTCTAAACATTTAAAGTTGAAAATGAAAAAGACTCATGAACTAGCAATCTCTAATGGTCTATGAAGCCTCTAATACTGAGATGGACGTCGGGACAAGACCCATGACATTCTGATGAACTAGCATAATAAAATGGGGATCCTTCGGAAGCAATGAGGCTTACCAACAACTCTAAAGCTCAACTGGATCAACGAAGTGCTGGATACTGATCTTGGTTACCTGTATCTGTATCATAAAATGATGCAGGCCAAATGACATCAGTGCATTGAATGTACGAGTATGCGAGGGGAATTCTAAAATAAGACATAAGCTTGAAAGGAAACTGAAGGAACTTACTTGGTCTCAACTCAACTTATTTCAATATAAATGCAATATAAAGAAAAGCTTTAAAACATGTGTATTAAAAATACAACAATAACTTACTTTGTATATGAAAATACAATTAACTTTGTGTATATAAGAATACAAAATATCTTCGTGGGAGTTTCTCTAACCGAAAATCATCACTATGAGCTATGTGATGATACAACGTCTTGCCTCATGCTGCTAGGGCCGTCCTATACCTTGTCGGGGGTATAGAACCTAAATACTAAGTGGATCCACTAGTCTATGCTAAAAAGCACTAAGGAATCATCTAAAAAGTATGACCCTTTTCTACCCATGCTGGCTACAAGGTTTATGGAGACTTTGAATTATCTGAACTCAAGCTCGTCTCCAAATCGGTGCTCAATACTACTCCCAAAATGTAACTAGCTCATATGTTTAAAAACATAACTCTTTCTGTGATTTAAGATAATTACTCAAAAACTAGCTCAAAAGCTCTCTTGAAAAACAGTGTTTCCTCTCTTGTTTAAATGTGAAAACATTTACTCTTTGGGAAAACTTAGTTCTCATATATTTTTTTTGAAGAAAATGAACTTCACTCTTACTCTTACTCAACTTAATTCTCAAGTCTTAAAACAAGTTTAAAAACATTTGTAAAACACCTTTGAAAAGACTCTAAGAACTCTCCAAACTTGGCTCTTAACTTTCCTTGAATTTGAATTTATGGATTCAAGGTTATAATTCATATGTATGGATGATTTCTAGATGTTTAGAAGTCATTTAGAGTAGTTACTTTGCAGAACTCCCCCCACCCACCCACCCCCGACCCTAGTCGTCTTCTCTAGCAAATTAAACCCAACCCCCTTCGTCTTATCCGCTAACTCGTATCTCAATGCTTTTTAGTTTTATTAGTAGGAGGATTCCATTATACACTAACAAAGTGGTCATTTTCTCAGCTTCTAAACCAAGGACTGCCATTTTAATGAAGAATTGAGATAGTAATTAAGGCCAAATATCACAATCAATGGTCAAATCTACAATTGTACTTTTTAGAAGCTATGAAAAGTGATAGCTGAGAAGAATATCAGTAAAAAAAATTGTTAGTGAAGTCGTAATGACGACTTTCAGCCACATAATTTGAACTGCCATGATTTAACAATAAAATTCTTCACCAATTTGACCATCAAATCTAATCCACAGAGAGATGTGTATTCAACACTGAAATCACTCTCAACACTTTTCACCATTGAAGGACCTTAAGGTAGGAAAAATGGTGGCCAAAAAATAGGAAAGAAGAAGGAAAAAATTAAATAAAAATCGGCTAAAGACACCTTTCACGCGTTTTTTATAAGTGTATTACACTCACCATATCATGTCAACAAAAAGTGTCAAAATGACACAACAGGACCTGACATAAGGTGTCTAAAATGAGCAAAGCCAGTTAAGGTGTTTAAGTGAAAATTTGTGTCAATTTTAAGGGGCCACTGATGGGTTCAGCCTTTTTGTATTGGTTCTTTGGTTTGTCATATTCAAATAATATGCATGGTATAATTTTTAAGAATAAGTTGTTTGTTTGTAAAAGAGGTTTTAAGGAGATAATTTTGTTATTTCATAATTTTGTCCAGGGATAAATTATTTCGAGATTAATATTCTACCTACAAGTAGGGATAACTTATCCCAATCATAAATATTAATTTTGTGTTTAGTTAACCTTTTTAGTTGGAGCAAATTATCCCCGTTAATGATGCTATCACCATTTAGGGGTCGTTTCGTACAAAATTAATAACGCAGGGATTAGTAATGCAGAGATTAGTAGCACAAGGATTAGTAATGCAGGGATTAGTAGCGCAGGGATTAGTAATGTGGTGTTTATTTTATCAAGTGTTTGGCTCATTGTTTTAAACCTTATCTTGTGTTTGGATTAAAACTCCTTAAAAATATTTTTTCCAAATATACCATTGAATTATTATGTAATTGGGTCAAGGTAGATAATTGTCGGACAATATTATTTTTTTATGGCCTTCTAACTAGCTATGAGAAGAAAAATTTTATTGTCATGTTTCCTATTTTTTCACTTGAATTATTTGAGGATAAATAATTGTCATCTTAATAAATTGATCACTCACAAAATGTCAATTTTCAATTTAAAAACGATAAATCATCTACTTTTAAAATCGAAAAGATGGTCATCAATGGTAAAATTGAATAAATCATCTACATTTACACATAAAAATAGCAAGTTATAGTTTTAATATGTATGTATTTTTTTAATTTGTTCGAAATATAAATAATTAGATAACCACATACACACACACTCACATACGCACGCACGCACGCACGCACGCGCATGTGTGTGCGCGCGCACGTGCGTGTGTGTGTGCGTGCAATAATTATTTAATGTATTATGAACAATATGTAAGATGGTACATTAATGATTAACCCCCAAAATAGATGTTATGGCCTGTTTGGAAGGCAAGCCTGGTAATTGAATTTGGTGTAATTGGATGTAATTACACTGTCTGATTTGTTTGGTTGGTCATGTAGTTACTTGGCCACCAGGTAATTGGGTATAATTGGCATATGACAATTATACTATCCAATTCACAGGGGGTGAATTGTTGGTAATTACATGATGTAATTACAAGCTGATTATTTTTTAATTTATTTCTTTTACTTCTATTTTAATTTTTCCATTTTTATTTTTTTATTTTTTTATTTTAATTCCTTTTTATTTTTATGATTCTAAAGTTTTCTAAAAATATTTTTTTAATATTATTTATAATTCATTTCCTTCTCATTATCAACCTTTACTTCACGTGACTCAATGCAATTTTTTGTATTATCTATTTTTTTTCATTAGTTTAATTTTGTTAGTACTTTAATTTTTAAATTAAAGTAAAAATCATTGTTGAATAAGGTTATCGACTTACATTTTCTTTTAAATCATATTTTATGTACGTTATGTAGAAATTTGACATAAGAGTATTATGTTAATTTTTTTTGTTTTGAATCTAGAACTTATGTTGGTAGAGCAGAGGACTGAAAATCCTCGTGTCACCAGTTCAAAACTGGTTCTTGGCACATGATTAATCCAATTTCATTTGTTTTAGAAGTACTAACGGAATATTTACATTGCAAGCTACTCTTTTTAGTTAGACTTGAGAGATTGTCTGTTTGGAAAATGTTTTTATAATTTTATGACATTATATATTTGTAATATTTATCTTTTTATCAAACATGCATTTCATGATGTTTACGAAAAGTTTGTACTTTTAGTTTTTATGATTAATTTAATTAAAACATACTAAATTGAAAAATATAAATTAATTATTTTTTATAATATTAGTTAAGAACATATGTTTATTAATTATATATTTTCAAAAGACAATATATATGCTAAATACTCAATTTAATATCATTTATAAAGGTCTTTATTTGTCTAATATAAATTTTTAATTTTAGATAATTACTTTTTGTTTTTAAAATTCAATATAACCTTATGATTACACTTATGCAATCAAATGGTACCCTGTAATTACACTGCAACTACATTGTTGCAAACACACAGGTCAATGTAATTACTAGGTTGTGTAATTACTAGGCTTGTAATTACTACCCTAGTAATTACACCAATTCCGACTTTCCAAACAAACTCTACGTTAATGATTTCAAAGAGTTTTAGCAAAAAAAAGTTCAAAGAGCAGTTTGTGAAAGATTGTCTTACAAAATTTTGATTAAAAAAACGTTGAATGGTCTTCAGATCCCTTTACGGATCTGTTCAAATCAGATCTCATAAGAGTCATTAAGTGGTAAAAGTTAGAGAAAAACAAATGCATGTAATGGATTGCATTCTGAATGATTCAGATTCCGATCTTCATTAAGTGCGAAATTAGAATTAAAAAATTATCAAAATAAAATAAGATTTGGCTACTTAACCTCACAAAATGGTAGCCCAACAGCGGGCCTATAATTTATCATATCAAGGGCGTTGTTTAATTACTTCACCTCGAATTACATCCACATACCAACGTGGAGTGAGTAGTAAGCCTACATAACATTCAGTTTGGTGGTGTATCACCACCCCTCCTATATTTCCATATAAAATATTCACACCTTTCCCCAACATCAACCATGCAGTCCCCACATATACACATAAAACAGCCAGAATGTTCTTTATCATAGTAACCAAATACTGAACTCACCACCCCTTAAGTTCTTAATAACAACACACATGTAATTCCTTATCCAAACTCATGCATAAGGAGGGCAAAAAAGGGGCAGTCACCTTACCTTAATTTATGCAACTTTCCCTTTTAACTTGGAATCTTCAAGAACTTCAACTTCCCTTCACACTTAAACCAAAGAAGAAGAGAAATGTATCTTAATAACCATGGAAGTGAGCAGTAGCTTCTGGAAATAATCTGTCTTTATAATTATACTTGAGCATGAATAACATGTTTTCCTAATCATCCATGGGAGAACTAACCTAAATCCATAAGTGTTTTCACTTACCTTGTCTTGCAGAGATGAGGGTTTCTTCAAGAACCCTAGAAGAAATTTAAGGCTGTTGTTTTAATTTTTAAGAAAAAAGAGAGAAAGAGAGCTGGAGTTAATTCTCAATTTTGTGTGTTAAAAATGAGTGAGAATAGCTGCCAATATTTATCTTATATTCGGCTTTCTTCACCTTTAAGAATATCCTCTAGAACTTCCTTTTTTTTAGCTTAATTTTCAGCCACTAATTGGTCAAGTAGGTGATGCACCTACTTATGTACATCAAGCTGCTCAAAAGGTCAAAGTAGGTGATTCACCTAGTTTCCCTTTTCCTTAGTTGGGCTTAACTTACATTGGGCCTTGGCAGATTTGGCTGCTGGGTTATAATTACACTTTCCTTTTATTTAACTTAGTTAGGGCCTCAGGTGAGTCCATTTGCATAAGCCCAAATCTGATCCATAATGTAACATCTCACTAATGAAAGAACTAGAAAGAGTTAGAATTGGAAATAGTCATTTTTGGAGAGAATAAAAAAATTTGAAAAAATTTGTTAAGTATGTCAAGTTGAGGTTTTTGGTCAACTTCAAACAACCATAACTCCTAGCTCAGGATAAGTTAGGTGTTCTTCTAGATATTGTAGGAAATATCTTCGAATTATCTTTCTAACGCCATCGAGTTTGTGTGATTCTGAGTTCGTATGAGTAAGATATGCCCATTGGAAAGTTGGGTTGTTCAATTAAGAAAAATCTAATTCGAGTTTTAGAAGGGCATTATGGTCTTTTCCATACCCCATCACTTAATTTCGTTTTTGGTAATTAATTGGGGTCTAAACTAATAGGATTCAGTTTACGCTTTTAGAATATTGAGTTAGTTTTAGACAAGAGAAAAAGAAGAGGAGAAGGAGCAAGAATCGTCAAGATCTTCAAGAATCGCTTGTGGATTTCGTCAAGGAGTGATCCCTACAAGGTATGTCAGTTCACACAGCATTGGGTTCGTTCACCCACGCGCCAAACATGTTTATTTCAGTATGATTTTCGTCCTAAAAGATTGATACTTTGATGTTCTTGAGTTATATTCTTGAATTGCTTTCGTTCTTGAATTTAGGAGGAGATTAAGGAGTTCTTGAGAGTTTAAGGTCGATTGTTAGAGTTGTTTTGAGTTAGATTCTTATGTACATACACTGGGTAGCTGAATCTAAAGGGAATTTGAGAAAAAGAACCGAGTTTAGGCGAATTGGGGTCAGACAAGGAATAAGGAAAAAGTCGGCAGAATCTGGGTATCAGGTCCGCGACGCGAACATGTTCCTCAGATTGGGAAAATTCTCCTTCGCGGAGTGGAGCGGTCACGGACCGTTCTGCCTCAAAAAAGTTATTTTCGTGACCAAAAATTTAAATACATCTCCGCGTCGCGGACTTGTGTCCATACAGTGATTTCTTGATCTTTTCTCATGTTTAACTATCTAAAAACACTCCTAAAAATCATGAGATCTTTCCTATCACAAATCACAATCCTTGAATCCATAATTCAGTTCAAGAAAATTTAAGAGTCAAGTCAAGAGAAGTTCATAGAGTCTTCTAAAAGTCTTTTACAAATATTTTAACTTTATTTTAAGACTTGACTTTTGAGTTAAGTAAAGAGTAAAGTTTGAAGTTCATTTCTTCAAAATAGTATATCGATACTATGTATTCCCAAAGAGTAAAATGTTTTCACATTTAAAGAAGAAAGGAAATCTTGATTTTCAAAAGAGCCTTTGAGCTAGTTTTCTGTTAAAGAGTAAATGTTTTCACATTTAAAGAAGAAATGAAACCTTGATTTCCAAAAGAGCCTTTGAGCTAGTTTTAGTTGAAGAGTAAATATTTTCACATTTGAGCAAGAAAGGGAACATTGATTCCAAAAGAGATTTTAAGCTAAGTTTGAGTAATTATCTCAAACCAAAGAAAGAAGTTATATTTTTAAACATATGAGCTGGTATATTTTTGGAGTATTATTGAGCAACGATATGGGGCAGAGTTCAGATAACTCACAGCCCCCATAAACCATGTAGCCATCATGGGTAGAGAAGATCATACTTTTTAGATGACTCCTCAATGCTTTTTAGCATAGACTAGTGGATCCCCTTAGTTAAGGCGTTCTATATGACGGCAAAGTATAGGACAGTTCTGGCAGCGTGGCCAAGACGTTATATCACCACTTAGGCTCATAATGGTGGTTGTCGATTAGAGAAACTCCCACATAAAACTATATTACATTATTATATAAGTAAAGTTGAGCATTTTATCGCATTTTCTTTAACAAACTAAGTTGTTTTCTACTGTTTTAAAGGCTTTCTATATATTGCATGTGTTTTATTGCTTTATATTGAGTTAAGTTGTTAATGAGTTGAGTAAAGCCAAGGTAAGCGTTTCTTTCAGATTTCTTTCAAGCTTATGTTATGTTTAGTATTCCCCTTGAATACTCGTACATTCAATGTACTGATGCTATTTTCCTGCATCTTTTTATGATGTAGACACAGTTAACCAGGATCAGCATCCAGCGCATTGTTGATCCAATTGAGCACTCAGAGTCTGGTGGTGAGCCTCCTTGCTTTTCGAAGGATCCATTTTGTTGCTTTCAGTATTTTAGTTCATTAGGATGTCGTGGGTACTGTCCCGACATCAATCTCAGGTTTAGAGGCTTCATAGATAGACAGTCAGTTAGTTCATTTGTCTTTACCTAGTTATTGGCTTATGTTCAGATTTGAGCTGCCACTTTGGCTAAGTTAAATGTTTATTTCTAAAACATTATGAGTTTAGTTTGAGACAGTTGAGTTATCCTACATTTGAGTTCTTTTCTTAATGCTTAAAGTCTTTCGTTGAGTAAGTAAGTCAGGTCAAGGGTTCGTTTGGGGCAAATAATGGTTCTCGAGTGTCACTCCCGCCCAGGGTGTAGGCTCGGGGCATAATAAACTTGTTATCAGAGCATAGAGTTCAAGAGTCCTAGGGAGTCTATGAAGCCGTGTCCGTAGAGTCCTATTTATCAGTATAAAGTGTGCCACATCTATAATTAGGAGGCTGCGACACTTAGGAACTATCTCACTTTTGTTACACTCATTTCGTATGATAGAGTTCATCTTTATATAGTTTCTTTCTAACTCGTGCTTGTGCGTAACCGATTGTGAGCTGAGCTTTGTTTGATGAGGCCTTCTTGGAGCATTTCTTTCCCCGTGAGCTTAGAGAAGCAAAGGTACGAGAGTTCCTCACTTTTAAGCCGGATTCTTTTAGCGTTCATGAGTATATGTTGAAGTTCACCTAACTATCATGTTATGCTTCGGATATGGTTGTGGATATGAGGAGTAGGACGAATATGTTTGTTGCTGGGTTGTCTCGTCTGTCAAGTAAGGAAAGTAAGGCAGTCATGCTAATAGGTGACATGGACATAGCAAGGCTGATAATCCATGTGCAACAAGTTGAGGAGGACAAGCTGAGGGATTGCGAAGAGTTTAAGAATAAGAGGGGTAAGACATCAATGAATGAGTACGGGTAGCAAAAGAGTAATGCAAACCAATCTTCTTTCCAACATAAGGAGAAAAGACATGCCCTATCATCTGCTAGTGCACCTGCACCAAAGAACAAAAGTGAGTACAATAGTCAGAACTTCAGAGCTAGACCAGCACAGTCTCAAGGTAGTGTTGCACAAGGAGGTAATGGGACTCCTGCATGTGCTAAGTGTGGTAGGAACCACTCAAAGATGTGTCGTGATGGCTCCACTGGCTGCTTCAAGTGTGACTAGAATGGTCATTTTATGAGAGAGTGTTCTGAGAACAGGTAATGTAATGGTAATGAGGGCGATAGAGCCCAGTATTCTTCAGTCGATACGCCAGACAGAGCTGCATCTAGAGGAGCTACCTTAGGGGCAGGCGGAGGAGGAAACCGTCTTTATGCCATCACTAGTCGCCAAGAACAAGAAGATTCGCTAGATGTTGTCACTGGTATGATCTAAGTCTTTAACTTTAATGTTTATGCTTTACTATACCCAGGAGCGAGTTTATCCTTTGTAACTCTATATGTTGCGATGAATTTTAATGTTCTTCCTAAGCAATTTAGTGAACCCTTCAGTGTTTCTACACATGTTGGTGAGTCTATTCTAACAGCGAAAGTCTATCGTGATTGTCATGGTTCCATCAATCACAAGAACACCATGGCCATTTTAGTTGAATTAGACATGGTAGATTTTGATGTCATTCGTTGTATGGACTATCTTCATGCCTGTTATGCCTCAGTTGATTGTATAACTCGAGTTGTCAAGTTTCAGTTTCCAAATGAGCCAGTCTTAGAGTGGAAAAGTAGTTCAGCAGTGCCTAAGGGTCGTTTCATTTCGTACCTAAAGGCGAGAAAGTTAGTTTCCAAGGGGTGTGTCTATCACTTAGTTTGAGTTAATGACTCTAGTGTTGAGATACCTATTATTCAATCAGTTTTAGTAGTAAAAGAGATTCCAAATGATCTTCCTGGAGTCCTTCCTGAGAGAGAGATAGACTTCGTTATAAACATTCTCCTCGACACTCGTCCTATATCTATTCCGCCATACATAATGGCACCAGAAGAATTAAAATAGTTGAAAGAATAGTTGAAAGACCTCCTTGATAAGGGCTTTATTCGACCAAGTGTCTCACATTGGGGCGCTCCGGTCTTGTTTGTGAGGAAGAAGGATGGTTCCCTTAGGATATGTATAGATTACCGTCAGTTTAACAAGGTTACCATCAAGAATAAGTATCCTCTTTCGAGAATTGATGATATTTTTTATCAGCTTCAGGGTGCCACTTGTTTCTCTAAGATAGACCTCAGATCTGGCTACCATCAGTTAAGAGTAAGGGAATGTGATATTCCAAAGACAGCTTTCAGAACCCGTTATGGTCATTATGAGTTCCTGGTTATGTTCTTTGGTTTGACCAATGCACCTGCAACATTCATGGACCTTATGAATAAAGTATTCAAACCTTATTTAGTTATGTTTTTTATAGTATTCATTCATACATATTAATCTATTCGAGGAATGAAGAAGATCATACTAGTCATCTCAAAATAGTTCTCCAAACTCTAAGAGATAGAGAGGTGTATGTCAAGTTATCTAAGTGTGAGTTTTGGCTTGAGTCTGTGGCATTCTTAGGCCACATTGTGTTTGGAGAGGGAATTAAAGTTGATACTCAAAAAATAGAGGCAGTGCAGAATTGGCCTAGACCCACATCTCCAACTGACATTAGCAGTTTCTTGGGTTTGGCCGACTATTATAGAAGGTTTGTGGAGGGGTTCTCATCTATTTCATCCCCTTTGACCAAGTTGACTTAGAAAATAGTGAAGTTTTAATGGTCTGAAACTTGTGAGAAAAACTTTTAGGAATTGAAAAAAAGGTTGACTATTGCCCAAGTATTGACTTTACTAGAAGGTACGCAAGGCTTTGTTGTATATTGTGATGCGTCCATAGTTGGTTTGGGTTGTGTGTTAATGCAGAATGGCAAAGCTATAGCTTATGCCTCTAGACAGTTGAAAGTTCATAAGAGGAACTACCCAACCCATGATCTAGAGTTAGATGTTGTAGTATTTGCTTTGAAAATAATGAGTCATTATCTTTATGGTGTTCATGTGGATGTGTTCACCGATCAGAAGAGTCTTCAGTATGTGTTTAGTCAGAAATAGCTTAATCTCAGGCAAAGGAGGTGGTTAGAATTACTCAAGGATTATGACATGAATATTCTTTATCACCCAGGTAAGGCTAATATTGTTGATGATGCCTTGAGCAGATTGTCTGTGGGTAGTATCGCCCATTTTGAGGAAGATAAGAAAGAGTTAGCAAAAGAGGTGCATAGACTTGCACGACTAGGAATTCGACCAATGGATTACACAGAAGGAGGATTATTGGTGATGAATGGGGATGAATCATCATTAGTGTCAGAAGAAAAAGAGAAGTAAGACCAAGATCCTTTATTGCTTGAATTAAAGGCAAGTGTTCATAAGAAAAAAATGATGGCTTTTGAACAAGGGGGAGATGGTGTTTTGAGGTATCAAGGTAGATTGTGTGATTGATTTCAAGGGTAATTGGGATGATCACCTACCTCTCATTGAGTTTGCTTACAACAATAGTTATCACTCTAGTATCCAGATGGCTCATTATGAAGCTCTTTATGGGAGAAAATACAGATCTCCTATTTGATGGTTTAAAGTTGGTGAATCTGGGTTGATAGGACCAGACTTAGTTCATCAAGCTAGGGAGAAAGTGAAAGTGATTCAAGAAAGGTTGAAAACAGCGCAAAGTCGTCACAAATCCTATACTGATGTTAGGAGAAGGGAGTTAGAGTTCGAAGTAGACGATTGGGTTTACTTGAAAGTTTCACCCATGAAGGGTGTTATGAGATTTGGTAAGAAGGGGAAACTTAGCCCCCGGTATATTAGTCCTTACCGGATATCAAAAAGGGTTGGAAAGGTAGCTTATGAGTTAGAGCTACCATAAGAGTTAACAGTGGTTCATCCAGTATTTCACATTTCCATGTTGAAGAAGTGCATGGGAGATCATTCACTTATCATACAAAATGAAGATATTGGTATCAAGAATAGCTTATCTTATGAGGAGATTCTGATTCAGATTCTAGATCGTCAGGTTCGCAAGTTGAGGACTAAGGAAGTAGCATCAGTCAAAGTTTTTTGGAGGAACCAGTTTGTTGAGAAAGTTACTTGGGAAGTTGAAGAATATATGAAGAAGAGGTATCCACATCTCTTTGAAATCGAAGAAATTCCAGATCAAGGTACTAATTCTCTTCTTAGTACTCTTTAATTTATAAGTTGGCATGTTGTATTCCATTGCTTGTTGGGTGTTTGAGTTAAATGTTAGATGTTGAACCCTTATCCTACTAAGAGTAATCTCATTCGAGGATGAATGTTCCAAGGGGGGATATTGTAACATCTCGCTAATTGAAAGAATTAGAAATAGTTAGAATTGGAAATAGTCATTTTTGGAAAGAATAAAAAAATCTGGAAAATTTGTTAAGTATGTCAGGTTGAGTTTTTTTGGCCAGCTTCAAATGACCATAACTCCTATCTCAGGATGAGTTAGGTGTGCTTCCAGATACCGTAGGAAATATTTTGGAATTATCTTTCCAACGCCGCCAAGTTTGCGCGATTTCGAGTTCGTATGAGTGAGATATACCCATTGAAAGTTGGGCTGTTCAATTAAGGAAAGTCTAATCCGGGTTTTAGAAGGGCATTATGGTCTTTTCCATAACCCATGACTTAATTTTGTTTTTGGTAATTAATTAGGGTCTAAACTGATAGGATTCAATTTACACTTTTATAATATTGAGTTAGGGTTTTAGAGAAGAGAAAAAAAAAGAGGAGAATAGAGGAAAAGGAGCAAGAATCGTCAAGATCTTCAAGAATCGCTTGTGGATTTCGTCAAGGGGTGATCCCTACGAGGTATGTGAGTTCACACAGCGTTGGGTTCGTTCACCCACGCGCCAAACATGTTTATTTCAGTATGATTTTCTTCCTAAAAGATTGAGACTTTAATGTTCTTGAGTTATATTCTTGAATTGCTTTCGTTCTTGAATTTGGGATGAGATTGAGGAGTTATTGAGAGTTTAAGGTCGATTTTTAGAGTTTTTTTTAGTTAGATTCGTGTGTACATACACTGGGTATCTGAATCTAAAGGGAATTTGAGAAAAAGAACTGAGTTTAGGCGAATTGGGGTCAGAAAATAAAGAAGGAAAAAGTCGGCAGAATCTGGGTACCAAGTCTGTGTCGCGGACTTGTTCCTTAGATTGGGAAAATCCTCCCTCGCGTCGTGGAGCGTACACGGACCGTTCTGCCTCAAAAAAATTATTTTCTCGACGAAAAATTTTAATACATCTCCACGTCGCGGACTAGTTTCTAGACAGTGATTTCTTGATCTTTTCTCATGTTTAACTATCTAAAAACACTCCTAAACATCATGAGATCTTTCCTATCACAAATCACAATCCTTGAATCCATAATTCAGTTCAAGGAAAGTTAAGATTCAAGTCAAAAGAAGTTAAGAGCCAAGTCAAGAGAAGTTCATACAGTCTTCCTAAAGTCTTTTACAAATATTTTAACTTTGTTTTAAGACTTGAGTTTTGAGTTGAGTAAAGAGTAAAGTGTAAAGTTTGAAGTTCATTTCTTCAAAAGAGCATATCGGTACTATGTATTCCCAAAGAGTAAAATGTTTTCACATTTAAAGAAGAAAGGAAACCTTCATTTCCAAAAGATCATTTGAGCTAGTTTTTCAGTTAAAGAGTAAATGTTTTCACATTTAAAAAAGAAAGGAAACATTGATTTCCAAAAGACCCTTTGAGCTAGTTTCAGTTAAAGAGTAAATGTTTTCACATTTGAGCAAGAAAGGGAACATCGATTCCAAAAGGGCTTTTAAGCTAAGTTTTGAGTAATTATCTCAAACCAAAGAAAGAAGTTATATTTTTAAACATATGAGCTGGTATATTTTTGGAGTAGTATTGAGCACCGATATTGGGCAGAGTTTAAATAACTCACAGCCCCCATAAACCATGTAGCCATCATGGGTAGAGAGGATCATACTTTTTAGATGACTCCTCAGTGCTTTTTAGCATAGACTAGTGGATCCACTTAGTTAAGACGTTCTATATGACGACAAAGTATAGGACAGTTCTGGCAACGTGGCCAAGACGTTATATCACCACTTAGGCTCATAGTGGTGGTTGTCCATTAGAGAAACTCCCACATAAAACTATATTACTTTATTATATGAGTAAAGTTGAGTTTGTTATTGCATTTTCTTTAACAAACTAAGTTGTTTTCTACTGTTTTAAAGGCTTTCTATATATTGCATGTGTTTTATTGCTTTATATTGAGTTAAGTTGTTAATGAGTTGAGTAAAGCCAAGGTAAGCGTTTCTTTCAGATTTCTTTCAAGCTTATGTTATGTTTAGTATTACCCTCACATACTTGTACATTCAATGTACTGATGCCATTTGGCATGCATCGTTTTATGATGCAGACACATGTAACCAGGATTAGCATCCAGTGCATCGCTGATCCAGTTGAGCACTCAGAGTCTGGTGGTGAGCCTCTTTGCTTTTTGGAGGATCCCTTTTATTGCTTTCAATATTTTAGTTCATTAGGATGTCGTGGGTCTTGTCCCGACGTCCATCTCAATTTTAGAGGCTTCATAGATAGACAGTCAGTTAGTTCATTTGTCTTTACCTTATTATTGGTTTATGTTCATATTTGAGTTGCCACTTTGGCTAAGTTAAATGTTTATTTCTAAAACATTATGAGTTTAGTTTGAGACAATTGAGTTATCTTGCATTTGAGTTCTTTTCTTAATGCTTAAAGTCTTCCACTGAGTAAGTAAGCCAGACCAAGGGTTCGCTTGAGGCCAGCAATAGTTCTCGAGTGCCAGTCCCGCCCAGGGTGTAGGCTCAAGGCGTGAACCAAAAACCTTGGCCTTTTTAACTAGATCCATATAGCTCAAGTAGGTGATGCACCTACTTAGTCCTTTGGACTAGTCAATAAGTCAAAGTAGGTGATACACATATTTGTCACCTACTAGCTTATTTAAGTCAAGCAAGCATCTCACTTATTTTATTCCATTTTCTAAATATTAATCTCTTTTTCTTTAACTTAGCACTTATCTTTCAAGTTTAAGCTCAATTACCACCTTACCGTCTCAAGTTTAAATATTTCTGTTGGACTTATAACTTGCAGTACACATGCTTAAACGTGCAAGGCATCACATCACCTTCTGAGATAGTTTAAACCAACACTAATCATATAAGAAACATGGTCCCTCACTTATATTATAAAGCTATGTCAAGTATCATAAGAATAGAACAAGCATTTGCGTAATATGGGTTGTTACACCTTAGGGCGCAGTGCCTCGAGGTGGGGTGCCTTGAGGTGAGGTGGGCTCGAGGCGCAGTGCCTCGAGGTGGGGGTGAAGGGCCTCGGGGAACGATGCCTCGACGCGGAGTGGGGGGCCTCGGGGAGCGATGCCTCGAGTGGGCGGTGGGGGTGGGTGCGCCTCAAGGTGTGGTGCCTCGAGGCGGGGAGTCGGGGGTAGGAGGGCCTCGGGGTGCGGTGCCTTGAGGTGGGAGGTGAGGGGGCCTCAGGGAGCGGTGCCTCGAGGCTGGGCATGAGAGGCCTGAGGAAGCGGTGCTCCGAGGCGGGGGTAGGGGGCCTCAGAGGGCGGTGCCTCGAGGCGGGGAGGAGGGGCCTCATGGAGTGGTACCTCGAGGGTGGGGGGGATCAGGGCGCGGTGCCTCAAGGCGGAGGTGGGAATGGAGGGGGGCCTCGAGGTGCGGTGCCTCGAGGCGTGGGGGCGGGGGTGGGGGTGAAGGGCCTTGGGGCACAATGCATCGAGGGGGGCGCAGTGCATCGAGAGGGGTCTCGAGGCGGGGGTTGGTGGGCCTCGAGGTGGGGAGTGGGAGGGCCTCAGGGAGCGGTGCCTCGAGGCAGGGGTGGAGGTCCTTGGGGCAAGGTTCCTCGAGAAAGATGTGAGGACGGGAGGGGACCTCGGGGTGCGGTGCCTCGAGGAAGGGGGTGGGGGGCCTCGGGGTACAATGACTCAAGGCGGGAGGTGCGAGTAGGGGGGCCTCTGGGTGCGGTGCCTCGAGGCTATGGTGGAGGGCTCGGTGCCTCGAGGTGGGGATTGGTGGGCTCGGTGCCTCGAGGTGGGGATTGGTGGGCTCGGTGCCTCAAGGTGGGGATGGGTGGGCTCGGTGCCTCGAAACAGGGTGGGGGGCTCGGTGTCTAGAGGTGGGGGTGGGTGGGCTCTATGCCTCCAGGCGGGGGTGGGGGCTCGGTACCTCGAGGCGGGGGGTGGGTAGGCTTGATGCCTCGAGGCGGGGGTGGGTGGGCTCTGTGCCTCGGGGGGGCTCGGGGAGCGGAGCCTCGAGGCGGGGGTGGGGGGCTCGGGGCGCGGTGCCTCCAGGCGGGGTTGGCGGGCCTCGGGGCGCGGCGCCTCGAGGCGGAGGGTGGGGTGGAGGGACTTCGGGATGTGGCGCCTCGGGACGGGGGGTGCCTCGAGTTAGGAACCCCCACACGAATTTCCTCAAGAAATCTCGCCAAAGCTCTCAAAGTATTGAAACATCTTGGTTTGACCCTAGCAACTCATTCATAAACCATTATACATGATCTAATAGTGTAAGAACCAATGAAATCATCAGATTTCTGAAAAAAAGATCGTTTAGTCAAAATTATTCCTCTCAGTTTAGGAGTTACATCCTAATGATCATTTAACACAATATAATCTTGAGACCTAAACTAACCACCCTACTAGCCTAAACTCGACGTTCCAAAATCAACGAAACTGACAGAATCACCATCTGTCGCTCGGTTCTCAAATGTTGACCAAAGTCAACTCTCTCAATATGAATCACCCCAAATGTCTCAAAACCACTAAATCACTCATGAGCGCTTCTTTGAGGACCATGCCAATCAACCTCACACCAAAATAAAGCATAACATAAGTACGAAAGAGGACAAAATAGTCATTTTTTAGAAAAAAGAAAAATTTTGCGAAATGAAATGTTACACTAAGATACCTATTAGTATGTGTGGTGCATTGATACTATTCTTGATGTGCCTTTTTGTTGGGTGCAAGTATGTTTCAGGTTGTTCGAAGTGTGGGAATGACAAATATTTATTCATCAGCTTCTATCTACACTTTCCTCAAGTGGAACTTCTGTTTTTTTTTTATTTTGTGTGTATTCTACGTAGAAGCTCTTGTACATGTCTAGACTAGATCTTTGAAAAGTGTCGAGAGGTTTTTGTAAATTAAAGTTAGTGTTTCTTTCTAGTTGATATAATATGTGTATTTTAGATGTATTTCTTTTTTTAAAAAAAAAATTACAAAAGGGGAATAAGTTGCAAAAATTTGCCTATTGAATTAGAATCGAGTAGTTGCTAGTACTATTCAATAAATTGAGTCATGACGATATTTCCCACTCCTAAGTGCACTACGAGATAAAATAATTAGGAACAGTAAAAGAAAACTATATGTCAAATAATGAAGAAGCCAAATTGTGAACCTATTTTAAGTTGGTATTTACACATAGGATTTGGAGTCTCAATTTGATATTTTGATTTGTAATAAGTTTTTGTTTGTAAAACTTTAGCTTCAATTCTCAAGTTTTCTTAAAGAACAGGATTTCAAATTTCAAATTTTAGTTTTAATCATTTTTTAAAAAATATTTAATTTGACCCATAAATTTAATTTTATAAAAACAAAAAAATCATCATTTTAAAATTTGTAAAAACAAAAAAAAGCATTATTTTGTAAATTGTAACTATTATTGTTGATTGGTAGATCTTTGTAAGATTCTGTGTTCTAAAATTTGTAATATTATGTAATTAGAAACATTTATTTATAAAAAAAGAACATAGAGATTTGTGATTTATTAACGTGGCGTCTTAGAATAGTCGATATACTTGTTATGAATTATTGTTTGCTCATCTGGTAAGATTGTATTAGAATTGGAGAAATTTTGACACTTTTCACAAATTATGTAGGCTTTCATATCTATGGGGAAAAAATACTACTTAAAAATTCAAATTATATATTCTAATAAAATTTCAACTTTAAGTCACTTAATTGAAATCACCTCCAAACGAGCCTACAAGAGAATTATAGTCATTATGCTGATATTTATGATTAATAATAATATAATACTTAAAATTATTGTTAATAAATTTAGACAATGAACTACACTTATATATTAGTTTGTTTTTCATAGATATTAACTATTATAATCTGTTTAGGTTCTAAATATGCTAATGTTTTTCTATGTATGCTTTACAATATCATTTAACAACAAATTGAATCTTGAAATTATTCAATAAATTTGTATATTTATGATTAGGTTTGTCAACTGATATCTTCGTATACTAATTTAATTAGAAAGGGAAAAAAATATCTATAAGAACAAACTTGATGTTAACAGTGGAAAATTTATTTTTATTCACTATATAATTGTGGATCAAATTGAATTATTTGCCTCGAACAAATATCATATTCTTCATCTCAATTTATTTGTTCTATTATTTTTATAAAATTTCACTTAAAAAAAATGTTTTTTTCCTTTTTTAGTAATTCAGTTTGCCACATAACATATTTAAGACCACAAGATTAATGAACATTTTGATTTACATTTTTATGTATTTAACATAATTTTAATTTAATATTACAAGGTTCAAATTTTTCTTTACTTTATTAAACTCATGCCGAATTTAAATATGATAAATAAATTGAAATGAAGAGAGTAACAATAAGAAATCTAGTTACTTGTTCACAAAAATTATTGATCTTATGTCCATAATTGAAATATTTTTCTTTATCGACTATCAATTTTTTCCTCAAAGTAGTTACTTATCAACGAATTGCTTCCGAGAAAAGTATTGAAAACACTCCTAAACTAAATGTGAATTATTTGTTTCATCCAGGATATATACTTTTACACTGGACAATTCTAATTTCTACCACTCAACCAAACATGCTCGGTGATGAAATATTTTCATATTTGTCAAGGAGGGGAAGTTTTTACCCACTTTTTTTGTTAGAAATTTGTCCACACGCACTTCACATATTCCAGTATAATTTAGATTATGTAGAACAAGACCGTGGAACTGGAAGAAAATTGTGTGAACGGATATGCTCGTGGTTGAAGTTGCTATCTGTGATAGCTTCACGCTTCAAGAGATAATAAACATCAATCAATTTTATGTTTGATTAAAATCTATAATTATGTGTTATCCATATTACATTCAAATTATCCTAACTATTTAATTATGTTGCTTATTTTTATATTCCAACAATATCTTCATTTATAATGGACAAAATCGAACTATTTTGAAGGATATTTTATGTATTTTTCCAAACTACTATATACACCCTCACCCTTTACATAAAGCATAAAGTATTAAAGAGGTCATCATTACTCCTCAAGAAAAGGTGAAAACACAAACCTTTTAATATCTCACAATCACGACAATGCGCCTAAAGTTTTTTTCTCCCTTTTTCAATTAATACTTCTCCAGAGTTTTTTTTTTTTTTCATCCAGTGTCTTCAAAGCCTATGATAAAAGAGAGGTGTCAATGATTGTAATAAAATAAAAACAATTATAACAAGGCTAGTAAGGCTTGAACATGCGACCTCATAAATTTTTATCAATCCCTTAATCAATAGAGTAAACCTTCAACTTGTTTTAAGAGGTGACAATACTTGTATATATATTTATTAAATTAAAATTTAACCTCTATATGTAATTTTCCGGCGAAGGGGTGTCGTTTGACACCCCTTGCCCAAGGGTGGCTCCGCCGCTGATAACCACATCTACTGCATCACATCCTTTGATGGTTCCAACTCGAGTTTTGATAATTTAAAACTTGAAACCAATACAATACTATGCCTTTTCATTTATTGGTGAACCTAAAGTATATGCTCATCTTTTTTTTACTATTAATTTATATCTTTAATATTGCAAAGTGGAGTACAAGCTAGATTATTTGTGTTTGTTTACCCCCACTTGTTTTTTTTTATAAAAAAAATGGAATAGAATAATTTAATTAGTAATTGATTAAGAAATTTGTCAATGATTCATATTGATCAATGAAAGAGCAAACTATTGATTCATGCACTTAATGAACT
Organism: Solanum verrucosum; assembly: GCF_900185275.1. Lineage (NCBI taxonomy): Eukaryota > Viridiplantae > Streptophyta > Magnoliopsida > Solanales > Solanaceae > Solanum > Solanum verrucosum. Next base: position 3,563,326 of record NW_026020059.1, read on the forward strand.
AATTAATTTTTTTTGGGTGTACTGGTATTTTATGGTAGTGGGTTACTAATTGATCTTGGCATATAAATTAGAAACATCACTACCTTTATGAAGACAACATTATGATTATTTCTTTAATCATAATGTACATTGACAAAAGAATAATGTACATTGGGAAATGGGAGGTCCGCATAAATATACTTACTTCCCCCCTCTCTCTCTATACTAGTAAAGAAAGCCCGGGCGCTGCCCGGGCCCAACATTACTAAAGTTATATTGTTACTCTCTCCGTCCCATATTAGATGAGAATCTTACTAAAAAAAAAAATTCATATTATTTGAGCACTTATTAAATTAGGATAGAATTAATTAATTCTTTTCCATTTTACCCTACAATTAATATGACCATTCCTATATTGTATGTGTATTTTTTGTAACTCATTTCAATGTGCATTGACATAAACAAAGGGTAAAATGGTGAAGTCTTCCAATGTATTAATGATTTCTTAATCACCGTGTAAAGTTGGAAGTGCCCATCTAATATGGGACGGAGAGAGTATAGTTTATGTATTGTTATAAAATTAGTAAAGATTGTTATAATATATTTTGCGCATAAGTGAGCTAATATAAAAACTTATTTGTCATTTGTCTTTTTAATTTCAATTTCAAATAGCAAATAAATGTACCGATAAGATTGAGGGTAGAAATGAAACATATCTTTCTAAATTTAAGTAAAAATAAACAGAATAGAAGTAACATTAGGGTTATCGATAGGACGATTCATTCGGTTATTTTTAAAAAAATTATATCATTCAATTTTTCGACTATTTTATAATGTATAACCAAAATTAAAATTTTAAAATCATCCCAATCCTAATTTATGTGACACAAGCAGTACAAAAATTAGTCTTTTTTTTGTTGTCTTGTAGATATTTTAAGTTATTATTTATTGTAAATTATAGTACTTTTTATTAAAGTTTAATAACATATGTTACTTTTTATGTTTGAGAGTTAAACCAATTTTTTTTTATATGTCTTTTAATTTTATATGTGTTTTGTCCTTTTCCATTTTCAAAAACTAATACTCTGTCCATTTCATTTTATATGTCATTTCTTTTTATAAATATATTGGTTATTCCCTCTTCTTATGTCATATATTATGAAATTTGAGAAGTTATTGAAGTTTTTATATGATTCTAAAAATATTTTAAATTGTTAGCTATTGTGATTTGTAGTACCTTTTTTTTTACAGAATTTTGAAAATAATATTTATTACTCTCTTTGTTCTAATTTATGTGGCACATGCAAAATTTCAAATATTAACCATTTTTTATATGTCTCTTTACTATATTAAGTTGTTAATTATTGTATTTTATAGTACATTTTGAACTTAATTTTTAAAGAATATATGTTATTTTCCATGTCCCAATTTATGTGGCATTAATTGATAGATTTGTTGGAGTCGAGAGAATTTTTTTGTTAATTATTGTAATTTATAGTTTCTTTTTCGTCAATTTGAAACAATATATGTTCTTAATTGATAGATTTGCCGACAATTTTTTTTGTTAATTATTGTAATTTATAGTTTATTTTTCGTCAATTTCAAACAATATATGTTTATCATATAATCCATTTTATGTGGTAGCAATAGAATTTAGAGAGTCAATTAAATATTTTATATAACTTTTAAATATTTAAGCTATTAATTATTGTAATGTATAGTATTACTTAGATTATTTTTGAATATAAATGTTACCGTTTTTATCCTAATTTATATGGCATTGATAGAATTGAAAGTGTCAAATAATTGTTAATTATTGTAATATGATATGTAGTACTTTTTATGTAGTTTTTACTATTTTTAAGCATACTAAGTATAGTATTACTTATATTATTTTTAAATATATTTAAATCTACTACTTATATATATATTTTTTAGTAGATAAGTGTGAATGTGAGGGTATTTTTAAATACCCAAAATACCCTCACTTTCACACTTATCTAGTACTTATATTATACATTATATATATTATATAGTAATTTTATATATATATATTATATAGTAATTTTTTTTTAGTAGATAAGTGTGAATGTGAGGGTATTTTTAAATACCCAAAATACCCTCACCTTCACACTTATGTTCAACCCTCTCCTTTTTTTTGGTGCCACGTGTCGAAAGAGGAGTGAATTTATTCACTCTCTTATATAGTAATATATATATTATTTAAAGAACAAAAGAAAACATTAATTTAATGAAATTGAACAAAAATGCTCTCAGTTATCAGTTTGATCTAAAAATTCCTTATTATTAATAATTTGGTCTAAATTCTCTACGGCTAATAGTTTGATCCAAAAATACCCTATTGTTACTTAATAGGTCAAAAATACTTTTTTCCTAATAAATATATTAGTATTCTTTTTCTTTTAAACATACTCCACTCCTAATAAAAATATTACTATTAAAGAATTCAATTCTTGTTTCTTTTATTTTCATTTTAACTAATAGTAAATAAGTAGAAAATATTTTTTTTCTTCTTACTCACTTTAACAATTAAAACAGAATAGCTCTACATATTCAGAATTGAAGTAAGATAAGTATTTTCTAATTAAAAAAAATCATCATTAGGAAAATAATATTTTTAAAAAGAAAAGAAATATTATAATATTCGAAAAGGGGCATTTGATAGAGTGCTCTTCATTTGTACTTCACTCCTATTATTTATGAGGAATCTGATAACCTACTTTTTCCCAACACCAATAAACATAACATATCTATACACCACTCACCTATATCATATACTATATTTTTTGTTAAGTGCTTAAGGAATTTGTGGACCAAAATAACATCAAAAAAGTTAATAGTGTTTAATTTCAAAGGGTTATATTAATGTGAATGATTCCAAGAAATTTATCTAAGCTTATATAATTATATATAGTAGAACTTATTGAGATCTAATGCGTTATTCTTCTTTTATAAGTTATAAATATTGATGAGTGATGACATCATATGATATGGTTGTATGTAATATAATTACTCACTATGAGTCTAGCTAGATTGATCTCGATCAAGAAAATGAAGAATTATCATTAATTTAGTTAAGCCAAATGCTTTACGAAAATATTTTGCCTAACTAAAACCAAAAATAGAAAAATCTACTCTAAGAAAGTGAATAATTAAGTTGATCAATCACTCACATAGCATGATGTTGAGTTGAAAATGCTTTTAAGGATTGAGTTTGGATATAAATTTTTACTAAGGTCAACTTCAAACGAGCATCCTCATACAATAAGAATAATTATGTGGCCCACATGCCACAACCTATAGGGATGATTTTCCCAAGGCTAGAAAGAAAATTCTTCATTGAGGTAAGTTTTTTCATCTAACTTCATTGTTTATTAATCCGTTAACACTTTAGAATCATTAGAAGTTTAGAACGATTGTTAATAGTGGAATTGTGTCTTAGAACCCTAGGTTAATGAAATTGTAGGGGAAATCTTATCACCTATAGAATTGCTTCTAGTTTGTAAACTAATGCTCCCTAGCAAGAGATTATTGTTCTAAAAATGAATTGTGGTAGTTGGGAATCTTGAGTTCAATAAAGATGGGACCTTTCGTAGAAATCTCACCATGGAGAAATCAAGGATTGTATTGATAAAAATAATGTTTAGTTATAAGCTCCTTATATAGGAGAAGAGTCCTATTCTAGCTATACTAGGAATCCTACTACCACACAAATATAGTATTTACACGAGTAGTATTATACTATAACTCAAATACCTTATCTTAGTCGAATCCTACACCATACAGTAGCTTAGTCGTACATAACTTAGGATTTAGTAGTCTAGTCCTAGTATGACTCCAACTCTAACTCGTCAGCCAGCTTCAATGGACCTGTTCCTTTGACATGTTCCATCAAGCTTCAGGCTTCCTTCAACACCTTTAGCATTGGGGGTAGAAACTCCATTGATTGAGATAATGTGAGTACCATAGATCTAATTAATGCTTGAATGACCCTTGGGTAATATTGTAGACCATGAATATTGATATAATTAGTGAATCTGAATTCTCAAAGCGTTTATTTAAAAAGTTAATGATTAATTACTCATATTGTTGCTTGTTTATTAGATATTCAACGTTCAAAGGTATGAAGGTTAGGAAAAAATATTTGTGGAGTACCTTGTTTGTTTCAAATTTTTATATCGAGGCAGAATATGATTTATTTTTATGTATAAACTCTAATAATGACATGTAGATTCATTGTAGAATTGATGGAAACAACATGAATAGGACGTGGTATTTCAAAAGATAATATATATCTTAAATATTCAATTTAATATTATTTATAAAGGCTCTTATTAGTTTAATATAAATTTTTAATTTTAAATAATTTATTTTTATTTTTAAAATTCAATATAACCTTATGAATTATGATTACACTTGTGCAACCAAACAACACACTTGCAATTATACTGTAATTACATTGTGATAAACAAACAGATCAGTGTAATTACTAGATTGTGTAATTACTAGGCTGGTAATTACTGCTCTAATAATTACACCAATTCTAATTATCTGATGGCTTTCCAAACAGACCATTAATTGAATTATAAAGGGAAAAAAATATCTATAAAAACAAACTTGACGTTGACAGTGGAATATTTATTCACTATAATAAATGTGGACCAAATTAAATTATTTGCCTACAATAAATATCATATATTTTCTTTATCTCAATTGGATTGTTCTATTTTTTTATAAAAAAATCTTATTTCAAAAGAATGTCTTTTTTTTTTATTTAGCAACTCTTCAATTTCACGTTTCCACATAACATGTTTAAGACCACAAGATTAAAAAATATTTTAATTTACATTTTTATGTATTTAACATAATTTTCATTTCATAGTACAAGGTTCAAATTTTCTTTACTTTATTAAACTCGTGCCAAATTAAAATATGATAAATAAATTGAAATGAAGAGAAGAATAATAATAAGAAATTTAGTTACTTGTTCACAAAAATTATTGATCTTATATCCAGAATTGAAATATTTTTCCTTATCGACTATCAGTTTTTTCCTCAAAGTAGTTACATATCAACAGATTGTTGTCAAGAGGAGTATTGAAAACACCTATTTGTTTCATCTCCAAACTATTGACAGTCTTAAAACACTCATTTACTTGATTAACTGAACTTAAATACACTCTCAATCTTGCAACATGAATGAAATACACCCCTAAATTTTCGGCACACTTCTCTCGGCTTTTAATAAGAGTTGCATGTCTTTAACAAGAGTTTGAAACCACTTGCTATGTCATGTGAAAGATCGAGGGCGTATCTAAGTCTAGTTAATCAAGTAAATAGATGTTTTAAGGCTGTTAATAATTAGGAACCAAATTAATAACTCACACCTAATTTAGGTTGTTTTCAACACTTCTCTGTTTCAACCTCTAATTCCCTCTTATAAGAGAAAATAAATAAATAAATAAATATTTCCTCTTTTTAATTTAAAATTTGAAAGAAATAAGTTATTGACAATGACAAAGACCAATATTTGTGGAGGGGTAGAAATGTAATCTTCCACCAAAAAAGAAAATGATTGAAAATGTTGAAGTTATTATTTGTGATGTGTTTATATTCTCCTCCTCCATTGAAAAACCAGAGTTGTGCTCCTCTTCTCAGTGAGGGAGAACCAGAAAAAAGTGTAGAGAGAGAAATTTATGCTCTCTCTCTCTCTCTCTCTCTCTCTTTCTCTTTCCTTTCTCTATCTATATGTATAGATAAATCTGTATTTGGTGAAGGATAAAAAGTACACAGTGAGACAGAAACAAAGTAAGGAGATTGAGCAAAAACAAAACCATAAAGATTCAGTTTTTTTTTTCTGTTTTTGAGAGATTTAAGAGAACCCCATTAAAATTTAATCTATTTCTCTATCTGGGTGTGTGTTAAAATGGCTGAAGGGAAAGGAAACAAGAAGAGATTGTCTATAAATCTTTCCCTTTTTGCCCTCGCTGATAACAGCAGCAGCAATAAATCTCCTAAGAAGTTTGAGGACCCAAATGGTGCTGTTGTTGGACTTGGAATTGTGGCAGCTATGAATAAGAATAGTAATTGTAGTAGAAATAGTAGAGCAGCAATTATTGCTATGTCTCCAAGATCAACTACTTCAAACCCAATCCCAATTTTTACTAGTTTTAAGAAGAAGCCTAGTATTGAAGAAATGGAGATGTGTGAGGAGTATACTTGTGTTATTTCTCATGTGGGTACAAATTTGGTTAAGAAAAGAGAGTATTTTGATGGTCAATTTATAGGAAACAGCAACTCTAATGCCTACCAGAAAACTGTTAATCATACAACAAGTTTTACTATGGCTGATTTCCTCAATTCTTGCTTTCTTTGCAAGAAACAGCTTAAGGGGTTGGATATTTTCATGTACAGGTTAGAATTTCAACTTTTTTTTTTGTTATTGTAATGATTATATGTTACTGATTTATTTGCTGATACTTTTTGGGATCTGATATTTAGCTGCAGATTATGTTTTATATCTAAGTATGTTGCAGCTTTAATTTTGAATAGATATGCTTTTGTTTGAGCAAAATGGTTGAATGAACTTAGTCATACCCACACATGGGATGGATTTTAAGGAGAAAAGTGTTTCTTCAATTGTGGACCCTGCAGAACCTTTATATTTGATAAATGATTGCTCTATGAATATCTTATCTTGTTTACTTTTTTCTGTTGTTATCATTGATCTATGCAAGTTGGAACATGTCGAAGAACTTGAATCTTTTGCTTTCGATCAACTTTAAACTGTAGTTTTGCCCTTGTGAATCTGATCTGAAATTTGTGGTTGTCCAAGTTTGATTTCAGCAAGGCTTTATGGAATTGTACAGTTTGAAAAGAAGATGCTTCGGTATTAATGAGTTGATTAGTTAGCTTGGAGTGATGTGCTTAATAGTTTCCAAATAGGGATCTTAGGAATAAAATGATTATTAAACATTTGAGGACTAAGCTTGGGAAGTCGAAAGTTTTGATGAACAAAATCTGAAAGCTTTTAGATTGTGCGAGGCGTCTCGTCTTAACTTTAAAATGTTACGAGACATATTTGTTAGATCCCTTTGGTGAGACCCGAAAGTTATTAGCCTGCATTCTTGGAACTTTTGTCATGTCATGCTTCCTTACCTGCTTTGTGTTAGTCTGTATTTTGGTTACTTATGGGCGTCGAGTAGCCTATAAGATAATATACCTACATTTGTACTTCTTGCAACTGTTTCTTTCTTGATCAATTGTAAATCTTGCTTCTGCTTAGGCATCTGTTATGAACTCTGTAGTATTGATCACAAATGTCAATAGTAAATTGGATCCTTATCTACTTCCCGTCTTGCTTTCTGGTTTCTATTTGTATTATTTATCTTTATTAATTAGCAGTAGTCTTGTTCCGTTGACATCTCCTTCCAACTTGCACAACTTAATGCTTTATATCATCTTTCCATAATATTATATCAAGAAGAATCTTTCTCATACGTTTTGGATTAGAGCATATTTGCTTGAATTACACACTCAAGTCATGTTTCTCTAACTGTCAGTTGCTTACAATCCACTCTATCGATGTTTCTATCGCTAGTGACATTATTTTAATAGCTGAAATAAGCCAATTGCACCAGGGCCTTATATTGTATTCAGAAGTCTCCTTTAGGTTGCTTCCTTTAAGGAACTGCAGAGTTGATTCTAAGTTTGAGATATTAGAATTTCGTTTTCATAATTTTAAGCAACTTATCTTGAATTGTGACCACAAGATGGTTTTTGCGGCAACATATTGATTATGTTCACGTAATGTAAGCTGTGTATTTTAGTTACCTGTTGCTTTCTTTGGCCTTGCTGGAAAATCTTTTAGTTAACTTTCTTTGTCAACACAATTTTATAATGTTGTGAAGCCTTTAGGTAGGAAAATTTCACATGTTTTTTGTTTGTTCACTAAATATAGGCAGTTTCCTCCAGGTAATATGTGATAGGAATCTCTAAATACATCTTGTTTCTATATGCATGTGTTCTGTATTACTTTATTCAGGGAATATCTTATGAACAAAGATCCAATTTTTTCCGTCTTTTCGAGCTTAAAATAACAACTTCTTCCCTTTACTATTTGCTGCAGAGGGGAGAAGGCGTTTTGTAGTGCAGAGTGTCGTTGCACACAGATATCAATCGATGAACACAAAGAGAAATGTGGTTCTGAAGCCATGAAATCACTTAGCGACTACTCTGTTTCTCCTTGCTCGGGTCCAATGCAGTTTTTCACTGGTGTAGCTGTGGCATAACTCAAAATCTCGTATGGTGTACGTACCCCCAACGTTGCATAATATATAAATAAATAAAAAGATATCTCGGTTTTGAAAGGTACCTGAATAAGAATTGTTGGTACCCGTCGGGTTAAGAGAGATGTTAGATATTTATGTCAAGGACACATCCTGAGCAGGCAATCTTTGCAACTCAAAAGAGTATGAAAAAAACATTTCTGGGAAAGAAAGCATGTAATGAAGTTTGTTATAAGCTAGTAATGAAGGATTTTACATTTTAATCATAAGTTGGAAATCAATAAAACACCATTTTGAGTCTTGATTTCTCATATATTTTTTCTGACTTCCCATCTCGTGTTCAGTATTCGTATTATAGCTCGACTAATCCAGATTTATGCCACATAGGGCTTTGCGCTCTCTACCAAATATTTTTCATATTCAGGGTCCGAATTCGAGACATCTGGTTAAGTCAAGAGCGGTTCTTTCCTCTGTTCACTGACACTATACTGCTCTTTTCACATGACTGACTTATAACTAATAGATAAATGCTTATTTGGTAACCTAATAATGCAGTAAAACTTGACTTTATAATCCTAACTAAATGGTTATTGTTATCCTAATTAGGCAGCCTAATAATGAAATAAATAACTTGCTCTAATCAACTAAGATATTTTTGATGAGTAAACATGTTTTTATACATTATAATTTAGTGTAAGTACTTCTCAATCAATAAAAAAAAAAAAAAAAAAAAAATAATAATAATAATAATATATATATATATATATATATATATAAAATTATTAATAGATAGTTTGACGTTAAGATGAATGTTAGTATAAGAATTTTATATAGGAAGTTAAAAAGTTCTTTAAGAAAATGTGAACCTCTTTCTTTAATTTTTTTTGGTTTATCATAATTTAAGTAAGATTTATATACAGTAAAATATTTATTTTAAAGTTTTAATTATTAAGACTTTTAATATAGTTCAAATAAAAAAAAATTGGTCAATTCTAATTTCTAAAGTACTATTTCTAAAGTAATAAATAATAAGAGTTGTTATCTATTACAAATAAGTAAAAATTTAATAGTTATAACTTAAATTAATTTTTAAAATCGAAATATTAGAATAATAATAAAATAATAATAAAAATAATAATAAATGGAGTAATGATTTTGTTTATCATAAATCTTGTAGTATATGTTTCTAAAGTAATATAGATATATTCTTTAGTAGTTGTCGTGTACTATTGCTTGCCTTTTATTGTAGAAAAGGACTTGTCATGTAATGTAGCTTGGCTTTTGTTGACTATTTTGGTAAATAGTCGAATTGGGTCATCGTTTGTTGACTCTTCTTCCACCCCCATTAAACTAATCTTAATATACGCATTCATCCTCTCAATCAAATGTATTATGTATTAATTGCATTCAATTAAATATAAGTCAGATATTTATATTTTATATCAATTATATTCAGACAATTATATTTGTATTTTATATCAATTGTATTTGTATTATGTATCAATTGTGAAGGAAATTATTTTATTTTTAAATTCAAAAGTTCTATATGTTTCTGTATATTTCTGTGCATTGTTCTGTGTATTCCTATATTTTCTATTTATTTCTATTTATTGAAAATAACTAGTGACATTCCTATTTATAAAAGTAAAAACCAAATTAAACTATGACTAGGAACTACTCTAACTAACAAATCACAATTAAATATAAATAAGTAAATATCATAAATAACTAGTGTTGTAGCACTTTCTCTCCAACTCACACTATTTTTTCTCTTGGTTGTGTTGGAACACTTCTCTCCAACTTTCAAAGTTGATGCCCTTCCCACCAACGCCTTTTTTTTTGTGTTGGAGCAATGTCTCTCCAACTCTCGTTGATGCCCTTCCCACCAATTTTTTTTTTTTTTTGGTTTTTGGTGTTGGAGCACTCTCTCTCCAACTCTCGTTGATGCCCTTCACATCAACTCTTTTTATTTTTACTTTCTCTAACTTTTAATTTAGAGAAAAGTTTCTTCCTCTTGTGCTTGGTTGCACTTCTTTAAATATGCCATATTTTTGCAAGTCTTTCCTCCAAGCATATTTTTCATGCATATATCTGTCACGACCCAGGGATACACCCTAGATGTAACATGGCACATAGAACCCCGGAGGACTCAATGTAAGTCACTTAGCATATCATAACATAAGATAATAGAAAGTGCGGAAATTTTAAAACTTTATCCATACAATCGAAGTCTATAATACTTTTTCTCAAACCATCTAATACAACTTGAATAAATCTTTGGGACGCAGCCCATACAAAACTCTAACACATAAAAGATAGACATAAGGAAAGGTGATCAAATCCTCGATGCTATGAGGACTCACCAAGTCTTCAACTCCTTGCTCTTCTAGAAATCTAGCCACAAGAATGGAACTCAAAATCGTCGGACCCTACATTTGATGAGAATGTAAGCAAGAGTATGTGTTAGTACAAAATGTACTAAATATGATAGCTAGCATAACATCATAAGAGCATAACATAAGGGTTAAGTCAACATAAGTCATATGCCATAATCATAAGAGATACTTCATGAAACATAAACTATAATCATAAGAGACAATAACAAAGTCATCATCATAATCTCCAACATAGGCATCATATAAGCATTAGTCAACCCTTAGTCCTTCACATCATAATAGGAACACCTCATAAGTAGCTTCAAGTCATACTTGTGCAATGCATGGATAAGACCCCATAATCTCATACATAGTAAGTATCACATTAGGCCATCATACACACTTACCATCTTTGATCTCATCCTTAGCTTACTTCTCATGGACAAGGGAATCACTCCCTTTAGTCAATCATAACGAGGAAGGCAACTATATCACAATCCTATCTAAACATACATCATATAAAAGAAACATTTTCTACGTAACCTTAAGGCATACTTATGCAATGCATGAATAATACCCCATAATCCTATCCATGCTAAGTATCATTTTAGGTCCTCATAATCTTATTTCTTGGTTTGGGAAACTAGTCCCTTTTTTAAAGACATTGGAACACTAGGAGATACTTCTTTAAGCATATCTTAGTTCCTCCTCTTTATTATCTTGAACGCTATGATATACTTCACTAAGCATGTCTAAGTTCATGATTCTCTATGAGCACTATGAGATACCTCTTCAAGTATGTCTTAGCTCATTATTAACTTGAACACTATGAGATACTTTATTAAGCATGTCTAAGTTCATTATGTTTGAACAATTGGAGATGCTTTCTCAAGCATGTCTTAGTTCATTAATGCCTTTGAACACTTGGAGATACCTTTTCAAGTATGTCTAAGTTCATTGGATACAAATATTGTTACTAGAAACGGACCTCTATATGTCTAAGGGCGCCATAGATGAAAGAATCCATGGATGAATACGTTATCATACCTTGTTTATAAAGCCCTCACAAAGCTTGGAAGATTGGAAGAATTTGACCTAGCTTGACTCTCTCTTCTTCCTTTTCTTCTTTTTCCTCTTCTTCTTGAGTTTTTTAGAGAGAGAATTTCTTGGAGGGAATTGGGTTTCTTTTGGGAGAATTGAAATAATGTTTTGGAATCACCTAATTAAGGGTCTAATATCTTTATATAGGTGGTCTAAACACTAATAAAACGACACCACTTAACCTCTAATTAATTCCAGAATGTTCCACTAACCCTCAACTTAACAAACTCAAGGACCACACTGTCCCAACCCACGAGACCACGTTGACGGGCCGTGGGTCAACCCACGGTCCCTGCTGGTCAATCGTGGGTGAGGTACTGTGGCTTGTTTTTGGGACCCTCACCAATGGGGCGTAGGTCCCTAATTGTTAGTGCATTGTTTTGGCAGATTTTGGGGTGGTTTGCTAGGGAACTTGAAGTTGGTCCTTGGGGAGTCATACCTTGGTGTTTTAACCATAAACCCTTCATTCTAAGTACGGGAGGTTAAATTCACAATTCTAACCCTCACGTCAAGCTCTAGTTGACCTACTAAACTACGGGTTGTCACAATATCACCCCCTTGGAAACATTCGTCCTCGAATGACACTCTAAGCACTCCTTAAGGTCACAACTCTAAACTAGCAACCCATCATGCATGCAACACATCTAAAAGCACATAAACAAAGGAAAAGAACTTTAACTCCAAGCTAACATATCCAATGCAACACAAGGGAGTAGGAACTACATCTAACAACCCACCTACTCATCCTATCTCTCGAATCCGCGACCATAGATGGAGCATACTTGGATAGTTGGGTAAATTTCAAGGCATACTCCTTAATACTCAAGCTACCTTGCCTAAGATTAATGAACTCTTCCACCTTAGCTTTCCTCAACTCTTAGGGAAAGAACCTATCAGGAAATGCCTTCTTAAACTCCTCCCACTCTATTGGACCCGCTCCTACCGGCCTACCATTTTTCCACTGTTCATACTATACTTGTGCTACATCTCTCAATTGGTAAGCGGCTAACTCCGCTTTCTCTACCGAAGTCAACCCCATAATAGCAAGCACCTTATACACCTCATCTACAAACCCTTGAGGATATTCCTCCACTTTGGAGCCATAAAACTCCGGAAGGTTCATTCTCATAAAAATCCCTCACTCTTAAAGCCGCGGAATTCACATTAGTGTTCATCAGAGCAATCACTTCCCTATTGACTTAAGTCGTCATAGCTTGAGCTAACATTTGGAAAGCCGGCCTAATTTCCGCATTCGACATATCCAAAGGATCAATTTGATCTTGAGAAGGAGCTTGGGGTGGGAATTGGAAAGGAACCTCTTGCTCCATATTGCCTTCCTCATCCCTCCTAACATTTTCCCTTGTATTAGCCATACCCTAAAAACCATAGGGAATGGATTAAGAGGAAGACCTAATAGAGTTAAACTCTATACCACGACTTATAAAATGAAGAAGTGAAGTTTCCTAAACATCCAATAGCCTCTTATTCATAAATGTGGTGAGCTTCACATTTATGAACAAGACTCTACTAGACGTGGTTTGAGACATCCTAGAACCATTCTAAACCTTATGCTCTGATACCAGTTTGTCACGACCCAGGGGTACACCCTATATGTAACATGGAACATAGAACCCCGAAGGACTCAATTTAAGCCACTTAGCATATCATAACATAAGATAATAGAAAGTGCATAAATTTGAAAACTTTATCCATACAATCAAAGTCTTTTTAAAAATAAGCGGAATTCTATAATACTTTGTCTCAAACCATCTAATACAACTTGAATAAATCTTTGGGACGCTCCCTATACAAAAGTCTAACACATTAAAGATAGGTATAAATAAAATGTGATCAAATCCTCGATGCCTATGAGGACTCACCAAGTCTTCAACTCCTTGCTCTTCTAGAAACCTAGCCACAAGAATGGAACTCAAAATCTCCGGACCCTACATTTGATAAGAATGTAGGCAAGAGTATGTGTTAGTACAAAATGTACTAAATATGATAACTAGCATAACATAAGGGTTAGTCAACATAAGTCATATGCCATAATCATAAGAGATACTTCCTGAAACATAAACTATATTCATAAGAGAAAATAACATAGTCATAAGCATTAATCTCCAACATAGGCAACATATAAGCATTAGTCAACCCTTAGTCCTCACATCATAATAGGAACACCTCATAAGTAGCTTCAAGTCATACTTGTGCATGCATGGATAAGACCCCATAATCCATCCATACTAAGTATCACCTTAGGCCATCATACATACTTACCATATTTTGATCTCATCCTTAGCTTACTTCTCATGGACAAGAGAATCTCTCCCTTTAGTCAATCATAACTAGGAAGGCAATTATAGCACAATCTTATCTAAACATACATCATATATAGAAAACTTTCTAGTTAACCTTAAGTCATACTTGTGCAATTCATGAATAAGACCCCATAATCCTTCCCATGCTAAGTACCAGTTTAGGTCCTCATAATCTTACTTCTTGGTTTGGGAAACTAGTCCCTCTTTTAAAGCCATTGGAACACTAGGAGATACTTATTTAAGCATATCTTAGTTCCTCCTCTTTATTATCTTGAACATTATCAGATACTTCACTAAGCATTTCTAAGTTCATGATTATGTATGGGTACTATGAGATACTTTTTCAAGTATGTCTTAGCTCATTATTAACTTGAACACTATGAGATACTTTATTAAGCATGTCTAAGTTCATTATGTTTGAACACTTGGAGATGTTTTCTCAAGCATGTCTTAGTTCATTAATGCTTTTGAACACTTGGAGATACCTTTTCAAGTATGTCTAAGTTCATTGGATATGGATATTGTTACTAGAAACCCAAACCTCTCTATGTGAAGGTTTTTCATCTCATGAGACCTACTTTTGGGAAGACTCGGACTTTACTATGTGAGAGCTCGCCCTTTACTTTGGAAGCCCGGACTCAACTAGGTGTGAGCATCCTTTCTTCTTAGAGACCCGGACCCGACTATGTATGAACTTCCTTCTCATTGTCAATATTTATTTAGGGCCAAGCATACATCCACTTAGACTAATTATTAAGTCTTACTTAAATCATGACTCATGGAGGGATGTCTTTGACAACCAATCCATGTTTCAAGTGATTCTATCACTTTATGCATTCAAACACTCATAAGGTAAATTAGGTGGGTAAAGTCCTTCCACAACAATAATATCTACTAGTCTACCATTCTCATATAGGCTTCACTCTCAAAGCCATTACATTCATAATCCCACACCTTAGCTTTACTCTCAAAGCCCTAGGAATCAACATACATCACTACAAGCCTTACTCTCAAAGCTTTACTTCTTACAATCATCATCTATATCTAGATTTCAAGGCATTCTAATCACATGCTTTATTCTTAAGTGATTCTAGTCATATATCATCATAAAGGTTCAATCTCAAACCTTACTAGTCATGATCCATTACATATACATTATACTAATTCAATTAATGTCTATATGCTTTCATTCTTGAACTATTACTATACTTATCATCAATTCTAGAAGATCATCTATGAATCCTCAATTTCCCTTCACAAGGCATAAATCCACATTACTACTATTTCATCAATTAACTAGGGTTAGCCATGAAAAACATGTAATATCATCATAATAACATGATTCACTACTAAATCAATCATAAATAAGTAATATCCACTCAATTGGATTCATACTCAACTCAACCCACAATATTGGAAGGAACCCTACCTTGAATTGGGGATTTCATCCTTACAATTGGAGGATTTATTGGGGACTCCATAGATGAAAGAATTCATGGATGAATAAGCTATCATTCTTTGATTATAAATCCCTCACAAAGCTTGGAAGATTGGAAGAATTTGACCTATCTTGATTCTCTTTTCTTTTTTTTTTCTTCTTCTTGAGTTTTCTAGAGAGAGAATTTCTTGGAGGGAATGGGATTCTTTTAGATGAATTGAAATAATGATTTGGAATCACTTAATTAAGGGTCTAATAGCTTTATATAGGTGGTCTAAACACTAATAAAATGACACCACTTAACCCCTAATTAATTCCAGAATGTTCCACTAACCCTCAACTTAACTGACTCAAGGACCACACTGTCCCAACCTGTGAGACCACGCTGACAGGCCGTGGGTCCACCCATAGTAGATGCTGGTCAATCGTGGGTGAGGTATTGTGGCTTGGTTTTGGGGCCCTCGCCCATGGGGCGTGGGTCCCCAATCGTGAGTGCACTGTTTTGGTAGATTTTGGAGTGGTTTGCTAGGTCCTTTTCAAGAACCCTTGGTTGGTCCTTGGGGAGTCGTACCTTGGCGTTTTAACTCTAAACCCTTCATTCTAAGTACGAGAGGTTAAATTCACAATTCTAACCCTCACGTCAAGCTCTATTTGACCTACTAAACTATGGGGTGTCACAATATCATTCGTCTGGCCTTTGTCAACTTGATCATTGGCCAGACGGACAATATATATGAGTCATAACCTCCCGCCAACAACGGAAACTCTTAGATCTTCTACCAGGATCGTAGATTCTCTGATATCAATTTGAAGAAAAATATTTTATCTATAAACTCAAAAGTTCTATATGTTTCTGTATATTTCGGTGTATTGTTCTGTGTATTCCTACATTTTCTGTACATTTCTATGTATTGAAAATAACTAGTAACATCCCTATTTATAAAAGTAAAACCAAATTAAACTAGGACTAGGAACTACTCTAACCAACAAATCCTAATTAAACATAAATAAGTCAATATCATAAATAACAAATCCCGATCAACTTAAGATTCATACTCCAACTTTGAATTATTATTTTCAACATTGTTCGTAATACAACAAATACAACATGTAGTCATCCTCTCTCCTCCCCCTCTCTAGATCTCGCTCACCTCTCTCCTCCTAATATGTAGTTATTAGTTAAATACAATAGTTTTTGATACAATTGTATTCATTTGATACAAATTAGTTGTATCAGTTGTAATCGTGATATAACTCAATACAACGAATACAAGTATTCAACTTCTCTCGCCTCTTTCCCCCCCTCTCTCTCTCCCCGAGATCTCACTTGCCTCTCTCCTCCTTCTTCTAGTCTCGCTCGCCTCTTTCCTCCCTCAAACATGTAACTATAATTCTTAATTAAGCAAATTATAACTATAAATCTCTAATTAAGCCCATACTATAGTCATTTTTGAAAGTTCCCCACTTAATCATATTTTGGCCCCTTAACTTTTCCTAACCAAAAACTATTTTTTAGAGGGACGTAGCATGTTCCCAAGTTGGTTAAGAGAATACAAAACTGAGATTAATTATTCAAAAATTATTAATATGTAAAAATAATTTCTCTGAGGGGAATGTTTTTACAACTTATTTTAGCTTTATATAACATGTTGCTCATTTCGTTATATGTTTACACTATAACAATTTTGACCTTAATAAAGAAAGAGGAATAGTAAAGTCAGTTTATCTTTATATTTCACAATTAAGTAATAATCATATTTCACTTGCTGACTATCTTGTTATTGTAATAAGGTAATAACTTTTTAGTTTAAACAAGAACAAGCTCACTACCAAACTTATGTCTCCTATAAATCAACACTTCTAAATAGGAGACTAACAAATTAACTAGAGTAAATGTAGAACTAAGGCAATTAACATTAGAGGACACATTGTGACTGAGTCAAAGAATAACTGGAAGGCTCTGTCAATAGGGAGGTTGTCAAAATGCGCTCAAATATAGGTAATTTGTTTAAGTCGTCCAAAACTTAATGGGTTGATACTAAGATAATTTAAATTGGTTTAATCTCAACTCATTCAAACATTATCCCATTGGAAAAGGATCTTCAATTGAGTCTAATCTAATCTTTGATTCAACCAGTTTAAAAACTCTTTATTTGCATTGATGCAATGTACTATCATTTTTTTCACCATGTATTATTCAAATAAAAAAGAGTACATCGGTAATGAGAGATGGAGGATTAGTATCCCACTCCATTGAACCAGACATAAAAACATATGCTCTAGCAAGACAATGAGCAACCTAATTCACTAATTTCTTAATAGCTGACAAAGAGAAAAAAGGTAACTCTTTGATAAGAGTTTTACAATCAAAAACTAAAGAATCAAAATAAAAGTAATTCACCAAATTTTCTTCCAGAAATTGCTTCACAAGTAGATTATCAATTTTCACAACCAGCCTCATCTATTGAATTGTTCCTTTAAGCCAATAAGAAACTCATGCACCCCTATGATATCGACCAACAAAGGGCTAGCAACACAACAAAGAAATATAGTTTTCCCAGGCCTGGACACATCACTGTCTGATTCTCAACACTTGACTAGGTCTCTCACCTAATCATCACCCCCCCCCCCCCTTAGGTCTGAAATCGACACTTTAAATCTATGGATCTATTTCATCTTCTTTAAACTAGTCTATATTCGATTTACTCTAATACTCATGAGACACTAATCCCATGGCTACTAAACTCTCTATGTGCAAGTACTAAGATTCGTTCTAGGGCTTTTTTCTGAGATGTTTCTCTTAACTTCTTCCCGCTTCTATAGAAGTTTTTCTATAATTGTTACCTGCATTGGCTTATATGGCCGCTTAATCTAACTTTTAATAGTCTGACTTCCCCTTCTTAACCCACTAATACTATCATTCTGAGTTCATATCTACCTAATTGGAGGAACTTGGACTATATTTAAGAGGCTCATTATTGACTATGTATGATTGTTGATACCCAATTTTGGACATCCACATTAGAGATTAATCATCGAGCTTCTTCAATTTCAAACAATTTAAAATAATTAGTTAAAAAAATAATAATATAATTTGCAAGTTATTTTAAATAGTTGTATTTTTTTTATAATTTTTTTTAAAAAAATAATATATGTTTTATATAATTATGTATATAATTAGTATGTTTTAAGAATATTCGAAAATCATCTCAAAAAAAAAGATTTTTTGCTTGATTAAGTTTAAGTTATGTTTATATTTTTGAGTAAATTTGTTTACAAGTAAATTAATTGTTTTATTTCGTTAAGATTAATAAGTTCATTCATTAATTTATATTAACTCATTTATTTAAATAACAATTTGTAGTCAATTGTTTACCCCATCTTTTAAGAAATTTGGGCCACTTCCTAAAGGCCCAATTACAATTTCCAACACCAAATAATTCCTCAAACCCATTACCAGCCCACTAAGAACTCTTCATCCAAACATATCAGCCCATTCTCAATTCCAAAAGACCCAACCCATATCCACCAATACATACACAACGTACAACAATATGTACAGCAGTACATACGCTATCCCTGTACGTTTTCTTCTTCTTCTTCCAGCGAAGAACGTAACAGCAAACCCAGAAAATCCAGTGAAAAATCCTAGCAAATCCGAAAATCTCGTCCAACTACCTGCAGAACCATAACCCTAGCAACCTAATCGATCACATGTTGTTTCCTTTCCCCCATTTCAGAGATCTTCAAATCTCTTTCACTGTTGATCTGGAAAGGAGGAAAGAAATTCAAATCTTTTTTGTTTGAATTTCTCCAACGGATTTCCCCCCTAAATCGCTCAATCTTTCCCTATAAATAGTTTCTCATGCTCAAGTGATGGGAAGGGTTTTTTTTCGGAGTTTGAGTTTGAGTTCTTTGGCAGTAGTAACTTTACACTTAAAATTTTATATTTAGCTTTCTTGTTCTAAGTTCCGAGAAGGTCCCCATTCAGATTTTCTTGGTTTGCTATTCGTATTTGGCTTTTGTGGTGGAAGAATCGCTGCCTCTCAAGCTCGTCGTCCCAGCTCGCTGCTCCGAGAAAGGTAATTCCGCCCCCTCTTACATTCTGATTCAATACAACATTGTGTGTTCATTTTTTTATATGAGTTCTATTATTAAGTGTGGTTAGTTCCTTGTCTTAATGTTTTATTCCTCTTTAGCGTAGCTTTCCCCTGATTCCTGGACAGTGAGCATGAGTGAATACTAATAAAGCTAGCTATCTCTATTTAATTTTGTTCAAAATCTTCTGCTGTTCATTTGGTCTCAGTTTAGAGTATATTTACCATACAATTTTGCTCTTCAATGTCCTTTGGTTATTTGCTTTGTCGTTTTGAATTACCATAATAGATTCTTATCATGTTTACCTAATCTCGTAGTATCTACTTTCGTTTTTGCTCGACTCGAACACTATCCATATCCCTTTGTGTTTTCAGCTTGCGATATCATTTCGTAATTCACCTTAGTCTTGTTTTAATTTGATTCGTATGCTCGTAGTTGATCTTTTCCTAAATATGTGTCTTGCCTTTCACATTCTGTCTTCGAAATGGGGTTGCAAAAAAAATCTGATTGTTGTCTTTCTTTTAAGTGTAGCTCTGTTTTTTTTTTATGTTAGTCACTAGTCAAACTCTGAAAATTTTATTCAATATTGTAGTTGTTCTTCTTTTTAATCTGAGATACGTTATAGTATCGTGTGAATCTATTTTCATGTTGGTCCAAATTAACCGTGTGGCTTTTAGCATAATCTTTTTATGCTTCCTTTGATCTAGCCATCATATAGGCATGACTGATAAGCATGAATGCTATCTGAATGTTATTTGATATCATGATCATGCTTTCATTTAACTTCCTTGTCAAGTCCCTTAGTTATAACTTCCATTGTTTGGTTGGAAAAATTGTTAAGAATTAGCTCACATTCTTATTATTCACTTACTTCCGAATATACAATCGAGTCATATGTGTTAAGGCTGTTTGAATTGAATAATGCG